>NW_015091111.1:2382724-2536988 GCF_001431845.1 Calidris pugnax
GGGTGGGCGGCGGCGCGGGGCGGCCTGCCGACGTGTCGGTCGCCGCGGCGGGTCAGGCCGGGCACGGCGCCCCGGGGGGGCGGTTGGAAGCAGGGCCACGCGTGGTGCCGGGGGTCGCGGGTGGAGAGAGAGGCCGGGCCCCGGCGCGGGGCCTGGGGGAAGAGGTGTGCGGGCAGCCTGCGTGGCCCTGCCGAGGGGCGGCTTGTGTGCTGGTAGCCCCGGGAGCTGCCTGTTTTCCCTCTGTTTTGTCTTGTGGTAGGGGAAACTAGTGCTGATGTGTGGCGTGCTTGGAGGTGTTGAGAGGCCATCGGAGAAACGTGTTTTGTGTGTGTGCTCTGGTCCCACTGTGTTTACCGCTGGGGGTGAGTTGAGTGGATTGTTCAGAATTAGTCAAAAGGAGAAGGATGGAGAGAGAACTGGAAGCTATGAAGAAAGATGGGAGTGTGAAAACAGGAGAGAAAGTTGCTTGATTTCTTTGCCTCTTCTTACCAGTGAGTAAGGGGCTTGGACTAGTATTAAAATGCTCTGTAAAGCCGTGGCTTGTCATCTGAAAGACTAACTTTATGCCATGTTGGGAATTTAATTCAACACCTGTCTCCATTTTCTCTGCCTCTGTTTTATCTAATCTTAAAATGTTTTGATGCACGTTACAGGAGAATTCAATGTTTTTGGCTAATATCACTGGCTTCTAATAGGAAGCTTGGTGCTGGACAATGGTATATATGATGTATTTTCAGTCTGCTGTCACAGTACTTTGCAGACTTCTTGTTTGTGCAGGTATGTGTGCTTCTGTAACAAAGAATTCTTTCCTGAATCTGCTAGCTCTTCTTATTTTTATTATTAAGTTAAAATTTAGTGAGGGTGCCAAATTCTGTCTTTCTGCATCCCACCCCCTGCCCTTTTAAAATAGGTATTTGTCTTAAGAGAGCAGAGGTACTGGATTTCTTTATGGTTATAGATGCAGTTTCTAACAACTGTGAATGAAATAAATATTGGTAACAAATTTGTTGTTAATGATGTTGTGGGGTTATGCAGTCTGCAGTCCCTGTGTGATTTGTGTATCCATGATACTTTCTATAAATTACAGTAAAAGAATAGAAGTTTTTCTAGCTTGAACAGGTAAAATTACTGAAGTGATATCGTGTGTTGTTCTTTGCTGTTTTTCAGCGTTGACTGTTATAACAGGTGGTAATGTTTGCTAAAAAGACATTTCAGTCCTGGAGCAGTCTTTTTGTTAAGAGAGAAGAAATTTGAAAGTAGGTGTCCTTATAAACATGTTTCTGATGGAGGCTATATCATAAATATTTCTATTGTGTGTTAGGTTCTGTTTCTTGCAGGGAAAGTTGCATTTCCTTGCTTGAATATTAGTTGATATTTTCAGAAGGAGTGACTGTTAACAAAATCAGGTCTAATACTGATGAATCTGCTTTGGAAAGAGAGTATTTGTCCTTTTTAGACATTCCCCATTAGGAAAAAACAGAAATAATTGTCTCTTTCCTGATAGAGTGTGAGTTTCAGTGATTTCGTATTGTGGATGTAGGCTTCTCAGGTGTGTGTCTGCATGCACATGTGCTTGAGTGAAACCACGACAACACTGTGAGATTAAAAATGCTATCTGTTGTTGTATCCTTGTGATATATTTTGATTAAAGATATATTGTCTCTTAATTTCTCAGTGATTCTCCTCTTGCTTCACACTTGACATTTTGGTTTAGTGAACTTTAGTTACAGGGTTAGAATCGCTCATATTAATATGGGAGGTATGCTTTACCGACTTCATGGAAAAGAGGTTTGAAGACTTAATTTTGTTAGAAATCTGAAAATCCTTAGAAATGAAATATTTAAAAAAAATTATTGTTTCAGATCTGCTTGGTGTCATTCACAGCAGACAGTTTTTGATCCAGTGTGACTAGTTTGGATCGGGACTGTCTTGGAAGAATACGGTGTAGGGAAAACCAAGTTTTGATCATGTTTAATAAGTGATATATTTTCTGTGTGTTTCCTTTAAAATGGTCCTTCCTCAAAAATTTATTGATTGCTCCCGACAGAATCTGGATGCTTTACTGGCCTTATGATGGGAAAGGATGACTCTGAAAGGTTAAATGCTGGAGAAGTTTTAATTCCAAAGTCTTGGGACTTTAAATAGGCCATGAAGCACCTGATGGGGTTTTAAGCTTACTTTCCATTGGGGTTTCTTGATTATTTTTTTCTTTGGTAATAATAATAATAATCCATAATATACACTGTAATAATGCATAAAGTACAATCTGTTCTTCAAAAAAAAAAAGAGATTTTGTTATCCTTCAGAAAAAGTCTGACCACAGCCTGCCTTTTCACTGCACTCTCATTTCACACAAGAGCCTGGCTCCCCTTTCTCCGGAACTCAGGAAAATGGACACAACTAGAACTTGAATTATTGTTGCTCTTTCTTGAAATGTTCATTCAATGTTTAAGAGACTTTAGTAATACTGCCAAAAGTAGCTGTTAACATTTATCCACCTCTTGCTAGTCACTTCTAATTTTTCAAAACCGTTTTTGTTCTGTGATTTGATGTTAAGAGACGAGCTATTCTCTGCCTCTCCCCCTGCTCTATTGGGAGGTGTCCCTGCCCATGGCAGTGGGGTTGGAACTAGATGATCTTTGAGGTCCCTTCCAACCCTAACTATTCTATGATTCTATGATTTGATTTTCTAGAATGCAATATTAGGTTATTGCCTGGTCTTGGATTTCATGTTGTTCCCTTTAGAGGAGGGACACACTGTGTTTCTGTGGGTTAGCTCCTCTCTTGAGGACTATGTGGTGGTGTAGTATTCGGCATCCTACAAGGAGCAGGTAGGTAATTTTTTTAAAATTCTAGAAAGTATAATAAAGTATTCTGCATATTACGGATTTTCTTTCTGCATCTGGCAGTCATTCTCTTGTATAGCAGTTGACACCATACAGGACAGCAGAAAAATAGAGAATCATGACTTCCGGGAATATCATTAGAAGACCATTTTTTTTGCAACTTCTTTTTTGAAACTAGGTTGCTGCAGCATTATCAGTCACACAAGGGCCTCACTTCAGGTTCCCTACACCTGGCAGCTCCAGAAGGCTCCCAGCACTGCACTGCCTGCACCTCTTGGTTATTGATCTTGCACACTTTGCACCCCACTCCCAGCCCCAGTTCCTTACTTTGTTTCGTATTTCCACTAAGGGATGTATTCTTTAAGCTTCAAAGACCTCACAGTAGTGCAGGTGGTGGTTGATTTTGACAGTGACCATTTGTGAGTATTTCATGTTAATCAGTAAAGCTTTTCAGTTAATCCTAGTCCCAGATGGAACTAAAGTTGGGAATGGATGGTGGTAACAAAGCTAGGAGGGGAGAGCAGTGATTGTCAGGACCGTGCAGAGTTTCCAAATGTTCTCTGTTCATTTCAAGCTCCTTGTATTCGAGGGCTCTTCCTTTTTTTGTGTGTATGTATAAATATCTTGCATAGACATCTTTAAATCAAGTGCTTATTTGTAATAGAAGAATACGTACAGCTTAAAAAGAAATATACAGAGTAACACTTGAATATGTACCAAACAGCTCATGTAAGGGTAATGTTAGCTCCAGTCTTCTTGCTGTGCAATGAACAGATGACATTTTCTGTATGATCAGAATACAACACACAAAACTTTATCCATAACTAAACTTTTTGAAAACATTAAAAGCAAGAGTAATTTCTACCCTTAGTAATTATGCAGTAGCTGTGTCATACTTGAGCTGCAGAAGCTCAAACTTCTGCAGAAGCTACAAACTTCTGTCAAGACAAGTAGCACTCAGCAGTTGATGTGACTTCTACTGTTTCATGTTGTGTCAGTTATAGAATTGCCATTAAATGCTGTACAAATCTATTTTTGCATGTGAAGCTCTGAATTCAGGCAACAAGACTACCTAATTTTCCATACAAAGTACTCAAAATATTTTGTTGGTGAAGTATTGCATTTATTAATGAAACATGCATCTGTGAGACTGGTTATAACTTGCTACCTTCTGATTCAATTGAATACTTTTGCTTACGTTTTATCCAAACACAGAATTTTGCTATTCCACAATACAGAATAATCACAAATCTTTTCCTATGCTGTTGCATAGGAACAACAGTTAGATCTGTTTTTTCAAAAATAAATCCTGATTAAGTTGTGCATGTAAAATAGAACAGTGAGGTTTTTTGGATTTGTGCTAATATTTGACAAAACATTTTCTAACTATATGTCAAAGTATTTCATACTGCTGTTGGTCTTACTCTATGGTAGCATATTAATGCTGGTAATTACAGGTGTAATGCAGTATCTGAGAACAAGTTAGTGTGATAATTTAACTAGTGAGAGCTATGTTTACGACAAAGTCAATGTTAAATGTAAACAGCTGCAAATGTGATTACAAATATTGGAACACAGTAATTTGATTTATTATTAATCTGTTGCTTGTTTTCAGTAAGAAACTGAATCATCATTTAATAATAAAATGAGCTGGACACATCAGCAGTGTTTTAATTGGCGAGATACTTACTGGTTTTGAGGAAGCTAGGTTTTCATTTTACAAAAGCTCTCTGGCTCTGGTTTAGGAAGCATACTGTCTGTGAACCAATGTGCTGCTGGCCCTGCAGAGTCTGTGAACAAGGTCCTCCAAAAATATGTGTAAAGAGAGACCATTTTTTCTTGTGTTTGTGATAAGAAGTAATGACATAGATTGAATATTCTTTGGGAAACAGGAGAAAAAGATTAAATTGAAATTATCAATGTTGAAAGATAGCCAGTATCTTAAGCAGGAAAACTGGAACAGAACCGTGATACAGTATTTTTGAGTGGGGGTGAAGAAAGAAGACAATGGTGAAGTAACTTTTACTTCCAAATGTTTGTTTCAACTAGTGGTGACTAGATGGGATTCAGGGGAAGTTTAGAGAGCTATGTTAGTTGCTTGAGCAGTATTGGACAAATAAAATTTGTACATGTTAAAAAGAAGAAAGCTTTTCAAATGCCTTATCATGTTTACATTACTGATAACATTTGGGGAAGAGTTGTGAATGTTGCTGTTCATAGTTCTTTGTTGTTACTTCAGTTACTGTTAAGAAATACAAAACAATTTTTTTTTTATTAAACACTTTTAATACACAAAGTGTTACTACAGTCAAGAAGCTGCTGGACACAGCAGCAGATTTAAATAACAGCACTCAGGAGTTGCGATGTGCCAGAATTTGTTTGCACAGACAACACTACTAATTCAGCTTTCTTTGAGTATCTGCATTGCTTAATTATACAGCTGAATATTATCTGCTCCATACCACCACTGCCTCCTTAAGGTGCACAGGAGGGTTTTGCACGTTAGACCACTGCTCTGTGTTTGGGAGTGTATAGCAAATGTAGAGGCATTATAGAAAGAAAGGATGGCTGAAGTGTTTACAATGGTGTTTTGTTGTGGAAAGTTGGATTGACCCTTCTGTCCTCTGCTGCAGAGCTTCATGTGAACTGCAGGAACATCACTTCGGCAAGAATTCATAGGTGCCTGTTAGTTGTTTGTTCCTGATATTATGAAGGTCTAATGGGCATTTTGGGATCTGAGCGTTCATGACGGCAACTGTAGTAACTGAGTGATAAGCTTTTAAAAAAACACTTTAACTCTAGAAAATAAAAGATTCTGAAATATCCATCCTTTGCCATGTTTTCCCTCTATTTAAAGAGAAGAAAAATAATACTTAGACGTGGTGTTAAAGTAAATTCATTGATATTTGTGCTGTAGAGAAATGCTTGCAGGGAAAAGGCAGTGAGAAAATCCATAGTCAATGCAAATTTTCAAAGTGTGTGATTAAAAAAAGGCTCGGACTGACCAGTGATGATAAAATGAATGGAAACTTTTCTGTTTATTGACTGAATGCCATATGCCCTGGTGCACTGAGTGAGAAGTGATATTTTTCTAGAAAGAATATAATTGTGCTAGATTGCATTTCCTATGGCTTCTGATCATGGACTGATACTAGAATTAATATATTAATATACGAAGTTGTGAGTTTTCATGGGTTTTGATATTGGAATCACTTGGGCTAAATCCTCCACATGTGATACATTTTTCCCTCTACAGGATTTAGAATAGATAGGAGTGGATTTGGTAGCTGTAAGTTCTGCAAATGGAGTCATAGTGGAGAGGAGCTATACAAGCTTAACTACAGGCAGCACTGTTGCTCACCCATACAGAAGCAGCGTTATAAGGCACTGTGAGCAGCTCAGGCACACTGTTCAGTGTCTTCAGAGAACTCAAGCCGTGCTACTAGTGAATCGGCACATGTGAATTGTTGTATGGATGGAAATTGGAAGAGTGTTTACCTCAGGCTGATACACAGAGAGGGAGTCTGAGAGAAAAGCATAATCTGTGTAAAAGTCTGAAATAGCCCTTTCCAAATAGAAGATGATATTTCAGTTCTGGAAGAAGATATTTCAGGAGTTCAAGAAACCAAAACCAATGATGATTAAAACTGAAGTGCTTTTTCATACAGTTTGTAATGAGATTGTGGAGGAATTTTTCATGGAAGGTTCTTGAGGCTACGTGGTATCCAGATCAAACAATTAAAGTTTTGGATTTTATCTTTGTACTTTATACTCCTAGTCTCTTAATTATTTCAGATTTGAATGTGACTGTCAGGTATCTCAAATCTTCTATCTTGGTTCCTTACCCCGTTCCCTGAAGCATCATCTGAATATCTGGTTTGAACTTACTCCTTTTTCACATACAGTCCTTATGCTTATCCACATTTTTATCTCTGCATAGCACTATTACAATTAGTTTTGACACAATGAAGGAGTACCTCTTTGAATTCAGTGTGGAGCCTAGAGATGTGCTTATTAGTTTAATTGTTTCAGAATATATGTGTAAGCCCAAGATTGCAGTTTAGAGCTATTTTAAAGTTTTATTTGGCTTATTGACATTTACTGAGTTGCTAAGTGAGGTTTGTACCAAGTGAAAATTGTGGGACATCATCATAGAAGTGTCTTCAGCTTTAATATTCTTTTTATCACTCACATAACTGCTCTTTGTCCATAGGTGTCAGAATTGTGCTTCAAAGGTGTGTGCAGGTGATAGCTTGATTTCTGCCATTGGAGGCATTGGTTCTAGTTTGGAATTCATTTTTAAGTATGGATAGAAATCACTGGAGCCTCTGACATATTTGGAAAAATTTACTCTTTTTAACCCTTGGTTTGTTCTGAGAATGCAGTTTGAGTGTTAGGGGGAGGATAAATTTGTTAGACATAATTTTTATATTTTTTTAATATTAAAATACTTTTTTTTAGGAGTAGCCTATGATTTACCTTTGTACAAGAATTCTTCTTTTTATTGCTCATTTGTCACCCTGCAGTGAATTTCATGTGTATTTTTTTCTGTTGTGATTCCTACAAGCTCAAAATAAAGCACTCTTTCTCTAAAAGTCACCCCATTTTCAGCTGGAGACAAGGGTAAAACTTTTATTACAATTAAGCAGAGAACCTCTGCACAGGAGACCATAATGTTTCTCCTGTTTGCACCTGGGTTATCTGGTGGAGGTTTTATGTCTTGCTAGAAGGCAGTCAGGAAAGTCTCCTGTAGGTAAGAATTAGTGGTCTTATACTCCATTGCAG
This sequence comes from Calidris pugnax, assembly GCF_001431845.1. Lineage (NCBI taxonomy): Eukaryota > Metazoa > Chordata > Aves > Charadriiformes > Scolopacidae > Calidris > Calidris pugnax. The sequence continues at coordinate 2,390,356 of NW_015091111.1, forward strand.
TGAGTTTCATAGATGCAATCCATTCTTCCAAATCTTTGATTCATTGTGGCATTTCAGTGGCATACGCTATTTGCAGCTATCACTTTATACAAATTCCCTATAGTATTTGAAATCTATTTTTTAATTTCAGTATTTGCACAGAATTTCACATTTTTATCAAAATACCATTGATCCTGTTCCACATTTGATTTGAATCATCCCACTATCATCACTGACAAAATCCAGCTGAAGAAAGACATGATTTTTTTTAAAATCAGTTTTAAAAACAATATATTGCAAAAGTAAGATGAAGCAATAGACAAAGTTTAAAAAAAAACATAACTCCATTTTTTTTTTTTCTTACCTCAGGTCAGATTTGGTCTTCCCCCATCACTTCTGCCACTTCCTGGTGCCAGATTCTTTTTGGGAGGCAATGTTTCTTGTCTTGACTGACAAGAGGTGCTGTCTCTGGTAGGATAAATTATCTTCTTTGGTTTCCTTCTTTTTGTCTTTGATCTCTTATCTTTCACCCTCTTGTTTCCTTCTCATTGCTCTTCCTTCCCTTTGCTGTCCTTTCCCTCTCCTGCTTTTCTCTTCAGGGTGCTATAGGGTGGGATTTTCAAAAACATCTGGTGAAGTTGTAGACCTATGTTAGATTCAAGTGCAATACAAGTTTAATGCCTGCCTCTGTAAGCCTCTTTGAAAAGTAAAAGTCTAGTGTTTCTGTGTAGCACAACTAGACCTCGGTAATTTCAGAAAATAGCTATTGCTGGAGATGTTTTTAGGCAACGGTTTCTCAGACCTGCTACAGAGATGGATTTGTATTTTGTTTTTGTTAGATGAGACAAGATGGCTTTAGTAGTGAAAATGCTACTTGCTATACTGGGATATGACTGATGAATTCTTTAATTATTTGTTGAGGGGAGTTGTTGTTTACAAAACTCTTAAGTAACAGTTGATTCCTAGTGTAAATGGTATTTAAGGTCTGACTTGTGTTAGCTTATTGATAAAGCTAACAGTATTCTTGGCTGAAGGCGATTACTATTGGCCAGCTCTCTTAGACTGTATTTACCCTAAAAAAAAAATTGAAAAGATGAGGTGAAGTCTTTCTGTATGAACACTTAGTGTAGAAGTTAGCATGAACTAATGTGACAGATGGGATAAAGCAGTTTGAGAATACAATCCTAACATTAATATTGGTAATTCTAAACCAATTTCTAACAAATTCTGCACCTTCACAGACTAGCAGAGTTGCTTTCCAGATGCTTGATAGTACAGCAGGAACCTCCTGGAAGCTTCTAGACATAAATACCTGGGCGTGTGCCTAGAACAACATTAGAATTACTTGGAGGCTGAATGGAGGCATACTGGAGGTTCCTGGTTGGAGAGCTGTGCTGTATGCTGTTAAACAGATGATATTCTCTGGATACCTACCTCAAGGATCTTAGCTCCAGCAGCAATACATCATACAAGATTTTCAAGGTCAGAAATGCGTTAGGATATAGTCATGTAAAGACAACGTCTGTGATTGCCAGTAACTTCTGTCTTCCAAATGAATAGTTCTGGTAAAAAAAAAAAGGTCAGCTTTACTGGTAGTATATTTTTTGCATAACTTAGTAGTTTCTGTATGTATTAGCTGTACATGCTTAGAAATAGGTGTTCACCTGGAATTAATTTGAAACTGCTGAGAGTCTGACTATAAACATTTGTCGATTGGACTTTCTTTCATCATAGTTAGAATGAAATTAACTGTGCAGAAATCTGTGGTTTGGGCACAAAGGCTTATCTATGCTCAGGGTGCTCTCACCTCATGTTCACTTCAACAAAGCAAATGTTTGAATTACTGCAAATATTTGCATATGCTGTAAATATAGGCAGAAATTATGAGATGTGCCTAACACAAACAGTGTTTAGTGCACAGGTATTATGCGTATATCACTATGCAAGTTGGGGTGTGGATTGTCTTTGCAAGTGGAAAACTTCTGTAGTGATAAGCACCTTGTGATTCCCTGGTGAAATTGTCTGAGAGCAGCTTCACTGGCAGTAAGAGTGGCGGAACATAGTTCTACCACTGCAGTTTCCAAAGTTTCTTCTGGCTTTATTTCTTTACTTTCTGAAAGTAAATAAGGACACTAACTTCACTACCTGAATTTTTATTTGTATTATTTTTGGCATGTCCAGAGTAGCCTCTCTTATTAAACCTAGCTGTAGAAATGAGGTGAAGTTGGTGGAGAGAATTCAGGATGCCCCTGAAGAGACACCTAAGCTTTTCAAAAGTAAGCTGTGGAGAATGTGGAGCTTTCTATGTCATGACTAAACTTTTTTCGATATAGTTGTGCATAAGTTGCAATGATCTTAATTCCATCATTCCTGCTGTAGTTTGTATTGTTCTGTTAAGATGAAAATGTCAGTAAGTGTCATTTGATCTCTGACTACAGATGAAAGTCTGTTACTTCTGCTGTAAACCATGACCATTTTTTTTATTGTTTAGACTTGTATTTGTTAGTTACATTAATTAGATACCTTACAGATTTAAGAAGACAGAGTAGAAGCTCTGCAGAGTGTCTTAACTCAGGAGGAGGTCTCCTTTTCCAACTCTCTTCTCTCTTGGTTATCTTCAATTTTGGAAAACTGTGAAGTCGAATAAACCTATTTGCCTGGCTGGATGCAGACAGAATGGGTGCTATGATCCGCAAGTATCTTCTCTTGGGTTGTCTTGGTATAAGATTGGTGGATTGCCAGGCAGGATCTCACAATATACCAAGTGTTCCTTATTCTGGAAGACTTCTGTGAGGAGCTGAGAAAAAAGGTTGGGATCTTGCTTTAGGAGAGTGGCTTTAAGTGAAGATTTATCAGAATATAACCTACACTTTATAAATGGAGATTCCTTAGAGTAATTGACTGTTATTAGTCAAATTTGTAGTGGTAGAGTTTGCTATAGGTAACATTTCTCAAGTTATTCCAAGCTGCTGTCTGAAGTATATTTAGAAGCGGGGGATCTGCAGGACGCAAATTCTCAAGTTTAACTGATGATGTCACATTAAAAAAAAATAATATAAATGGAGGATTTTAATAGGTTTTGGGGTTGTTCTATAGTCTGTTGTGATATTATCCAGCCCTTAAGTATTGGAGCCAGTTACTGTCAGGTGTCATTGTCGTTGTACCTCAAAGATCAGATAATATTTTGTTCCTGGAAGTATTAGGGATTCATGGAAAATGACCAGAAAGCTGAAGGAGTGGATTGAGAATTACATGCCAGAATACAGTTACCTAGCCAAGAGTAAAGTACTTTGGGGTGATAATTGATTGAGGTGCAGGACTCCAGCTTTGAGGAATACCATGATGCATTTTTTCAGAGCAAATATTTCATGTGAGCAGCTGATGAATGCTGTTTGTAGTGCTTGGATTAAACTTTGTATTGAACTTCTTCCAAACCCATTTTTCTGTTCTTCTGATGTTCTTATTCACAAATTAATGTTTTTGAAGGAAGAAGATGCTTTCTTAACTTGTGTAATATGGCATTTAATTAAGTGTCCCTAATCTGTAAGATGACAGTGCCTGCATGCTCTTTCATAGTGCTAAGCATTTGGAGGTCTTAGCAGTGCATAGTAATTGTAAAAATCCATACTGTGGTTTCTTCCAGTTAATCCAGGAACTCTAGATAAGCTGCTGGGGCTCTGAGGAATGTTTCAGAAATGACAAAATACACAGGAAATGCTTTGAATGGTCTAATGACCTATAATCAAGACAAAGTAGACCTTAGGGGTAAAGAGAAGTTGTGAATAGGGTTGTGAATCCTTCTGTTTTCCTCCTGCAACAATTGTAAGGTGTTGTCTAATTGTACACAAGAAAAATTGGATGCACCATAGGATCTAAGTTGCTGTATGTAGATCTCTTACCTGTACTGAAAGATGTCTGCAAATCTGAAAAAAGCTCCAAAGCTCTACCTGTAAAATATATTTTATGTGGACAATATTTCAGGTGCAGTGTCATACCTCTTTTGTCTGGAAAAATTAATGTAGTTTTGTAAACTTTGGGAAAGTAGGAAGTGCTGGATTGCTTCAGAGTTTCATTGCTCTGCTGAGGTGGTGTATAAGAGAAGTAAAGTAGCTCCCAGCTCTAGCACATGCAGAAGAGTCTGGAGGGAAAGTAGTTAATACTTACTGTTTCCTGTAGGAACTGGTGTGTTGTTACAGTTGATAGAGAGCTCAAAAAACCTGTTAAAAAGTTGTACATTCTGTTCTGCTGAATGGGCTGAAGGTCTCTCTTTGTCCTTGCTCCCCAGTAACACCACCTTGAAGACTACCAAGGTAAATGGATAGTTTCATGCTCATATCCAGCCTCAATTATGGATACCCGTAGACTAGAAGGCTGTTGGTAAAACTGATTTGGGAATGCATGTCAAACATGCAACCGAACTTGAGAATTCATCACGGTGTGCAGTGAGGCAGTCTTAAAGAGTATATATGTTCTTAAATAAGATACTAACTACAGAATATGCAAGTTATGAGGGTGAGTGTTTTTGCTCATAAGCATCTGAGAATGTGAAATAGCTCAGCAGTTTAGTGGGCGAAAACTGCCTTTCTTTGTGGAATTCAAGTGGAGTTCACTGGGAAACTGAGAACGGAGCTTATAAATTAGTCTGAAAATGTAAAGAAAAAAATTGTGGTTTTCAGTGTTACGAATGCACTATGTCTGTTCTTTCAAGATGCAGAAATTTAGGTAAAACTGAAAATATCTCTGGAGTCCTAGCTTCATTATCTAGGTTTTCTTCAATAATATCTTTATATTCTAACACTCTTTTCTTCTTTTTTTTTCTAATGGGCAGATAATTTAAGAACTTATTTCAATGAAGATCTGTCAGATTTGTTTGTACTTTTGATTTACCCCTTATCCTTATAGTTCTGTTTCATGCCTTTTATAACTGCAACATGGCATCTGAGCCTATAGTAAGTAGTGAGACCTAATGGGTTTTGATGCTCTCTCTCCTTGTCTCTTAAATATTGAAGTTAAATGTGGTTTATCTGTTTTGGTAAAATGCTGTATTGTTAGGCACCTACTTTATCCTTGTAGTTTCGCAAATAAAGAAAAACCAAGCTATATATTGCTGTCATGTTGATTTAGAAAAATGTCTTTTGTTAAAGCTCAATTTCCAAATATTTAGAACTCTGCAAAATAAGATATTTTTCTTAGTTGTTGTTCAGGTGTTAGGTTCCTGTACCAAGTATTCCTCTACAACTGGAAGTTTCAGGCTGTTTTCATCTGGCTATTGATCCTTTGTGCAAATGCAGTTTTCCAGATGTTTATGTTGTTTATTTCTGAATGTCTTGCTCTAGAGCAAGGCTGAATGACTGTCTCCAGAGTAAAGATGAGGGGCTGCAGAAGGCTTCCGTCTGAAGCAAGGTGATGGAAGCTGTAGTACCTGGCAGACTCCTGTGGTGTAAGTCTGATTGCTTGGCAACTTGCTTCATTAAAATGTAACACAAGGGTTTGAGAGATCCAAGTTTTGGCAGGATAGAGCAATTTTTGGGTCCATTTTTGGGTCTTTATTCTGTGTTTTAGTGTTTCTACCTGCAACAAACAGTTACATGGAAATGACAGTGATTGTTTTATTCAGAGTTAGTGTTTCTTCCTCCAATTGAAAACAGGTGGTCTAAATACTGACCTTGATGTATCTTCAGTTTCTATACAGATGAAAATAGAGATTGTTTTTTCTCTTTGAAATTGTAGGTGACTGCTTTCAGTTCTAGGAATAAAAATAAACTCTCCCTTCCTGTCCTTAAATTTCTTAATAGGACTGGGATTTTAGGGCAAAATAATGGTGAAGCTGATAAACTTAAATTTGTTTTCTACAGCTTGCTTGCTGCCTTGCTATCTGGTTTGACAGACTTAACAATTTTATTTTTTTTCACACTTGTCCCAAGCAATACTTTCCTTTTTAGGGTGTTGGATTAAAAATCCAATTGTGCTGTGTTTTTCCTGAGGTTCAGAGTTACTTTGAGGACAGGTTTGAACAGAAATATTTTTAAACCATTTTTTCTTAAATAACATATGTTGTTTAAGAGATCGAGGTACTTACAGCAGAAAGACTAAACACTGAAGATTCATGAACTGTGTTCTATAACTCGGTGATGGTGTTTAGTATTTAGTGGCTGAAAACTATTTAGGAAAATTATCTGACTCATCTTCAAATAATTAGGGCAGTTAGTGATTCTGAAAAGTAGGTTGAATATATGTATAAAGGATGGCTAGGACTGTCAGGGAAGTGTTCAGAAGGTAATCTTCTGATAATCTTTGGTTCTTTATGCATATGTGGTATGAGAGGAAAAGAAAAAAGAAATGACACGTAATAAAGCTAAATGAAACCCTTACTAATGAGAGAAAGAAAGGTAGGCATTTGGTATGTCTGGCAGATGGCTAGGTTGCCAGTTCAGAGCAACTAGCAAAGAAGTATGTGCCATCGGGAATCAGAAAGAAGGGGAGTGAGGAATGGAACAAAGTCAAAGCCTGACCAAAGTAGGCATGAAACCTTTTTTTTGCTTTGATTACTGCATTTCCTGCAGTACTTTTCTGGTATAGCTTTCACATAATAAGCAATTGTACTTTGCAGGCGCGTTACTGGCCTGCGAAGCTGTTCTCTGTAACAAAGAGTGGGAGTAAAAGTGGTTGCTAAGGCAGTCTGTTTATCTTCAGAGTAAGAAAAATGCCTAAGAAAGCCCAGGTTTGAATATTACTACTACTTAAATGAATATACTGTAGGTATTTAATCTCTTCTTACCATTTTTTAAAAATAAATTTACATTATCATTCTCTTGGGTTCAGAGAAATTCCTAGACATCTTGTGGTGTTAAAGATAAGTTTCCTTTTATACTGTAGTGCCATTCAAAATTATTATTTTGAAGGTAGGCTCTAAGTTTGAAAGTAGTGCTATGCTCCTCTCTGTAAACTTAATTGGGTTATAGAGAGGAATCTAGGTACGGCTGCTTGCTGTGTATCAGACATTGCTGCTTTCTTAGTGGAGAGGAGGACAACTTTTTTTTCCTCTCTCGTTCCCATCTGCTTTCTGGATGTATTTTCCTAAAACAAAAAGTCTGTATTTCCAGACCACCTTGTGCAAGTTGCTACTGTGAGTCTCAGCTATCCTGAGACATGGTGTAATCACAAGGCTTTAATGGGAGAACTATAACACTTGGTGCATGAAAACTTCTTTCTTTTTGCTTCTATGTGCTGCGGGGGATGAATTTCTCTATTTGTGCAGTATTTGAGTGTGAAAGGGTCAGGAATGAGTCTGGTAGTGCAAAAGGAGGTAAAGCTGAGTGTGTGTTCTGGACATGAGAGCTATGGATAGCATATGCCTAAATAGAGTATTTAATTTCTGCTATGTTTTTTGCAAAAGTAAAAAGGTAAGAATTTACAAGGAAAACTGAGTTCTACCTCTGCCAGCTGTGTTGAGTATTGGTGTTCTATCTGCTTGAAACAATGTTTCACAGAAAACAGAACTCAACACTATGGAGTCTCCCAGCTCTTTCGCTTCTCTGCTTACTTGAGCCTTACTACTGAGTTCTCTCCCATTCCTGATGGGACATGTCTTGTTTGTTTTTCCTTTTCTTGTCACACTTCTTAAATAACACAAAGGTTTATTTCTGAGAACACTGCCTCTTCATTCTTGCAGGGCTCAATACAGAAGTACCAGTTCTGTTTAATTTCTCTTCAGGATTTCCTCAGTGTTTCTTCATGTTTCTTACACAAATGAGTTTTATAGGTGTGTTATGTTTCTGCCCCCCCCAGCCTAATTCTCTTTCACTTGGACTTTGACTGAGCTGCATATTTCTGTTGTCTCTTTAGTCCTAAAAAAAACTTGGGAACCTAGTCCTCTCCTACTAAAAGAGAAATTTTGCCCTTGATTTTACTAGATACAGGATTTAGCCCAGTGCTGTTACTGTTATTTTCTTGCCCTGGTGCAGTTTACAGCTTCTTCTGTTAAAGTATTTTTTGGTTAATAGAATTTACATGCTGTTTGCCATTTTCCAGATTAAGAGTTCTTAAATAAGATCATGTCTGATGCCAGTTCCCTTTGCTGCCACATAATAAACTTTCTGTGCTCTGATAAATGTGTTGCAATTTGTTTAACTTTAAAGTGTTTACAGTACTTTAGCAGGCTTTCATGTTGTGATAGTTTTGATGGTCAAATCATATTAATTGCATGATAAGAGACGCACAACTTCTTCATCTCTTACACGTAGGCCTTAAGATAATAAATGTAGTTACCTGGCCAGATACTAGTTTGTGTCTGGGACACTCTTCCCTGACTGCCTCAGTACACAGTGCTCTGAGGATAAGACATGTATTCTATTGCACATCTGAAACAGATATGAGACAGTGAGCTGTGTGAGGTCTTGTTATGGTGTCAGAATTGGGAGGTGTGGTGAATGAATGGATTGAGGAATTCCAGAGGGAAAAGGACAGTTACATGGGAAAGGCAGGTGACTGTTGCTGTGGGGAGCCATCTTTCTACTCTGTGCGATTCCTGCATAGCGTGGGCGTGTTTAATAATGATTACTAATCACTTGTTCCTGATAACCTAGATGACTGAAACCATTCTTTATATAACTTCCACAACTTTGAATGTGAAAGCAAAAATGGAAAGGTAGCAAGTAAGTAAAGAAAGGTTGCTCCTTTTGGTAGCAAGTAGACTGATATTTATGTGTTAGGACCAAGACTGGAACTTGCTGGGGCAGCTGTACTGTCTGATGATTTCTTTTTTAGATGAACTCTAGACAAGTACCAGACACTGCAAGTGTGCTTCATGAAACTTGTTGATGACAGGGAGGTGACAAGATTGAGGGGTCTGTTTCTACTCTGGCCTCTGAAGAGGAAGGAGGAGTGCTGTTCAGAAAAGTCTTTTTGCACTTCTGGCCTAATGTAGGCCTGATTCCCTCCCTTTCCTCCCTGCCTTCTTTCGAATTCCAAGTTAACGTCATCTCTGTCTGCATCTTTTTGCAGACATGCTAGTCTGGTTGCTGTGTCTTCTAGTCTGCTATAAGAAGATAATGCATGTTCAGCCCTGTTGCATGCAGGACATGTGAGGGGATTTTTAGTTATTTCAAGGGTATGATGTGTGAATTTTCTGTTCAGCACTTGGAGCTATAGGGGTGATGAGTTATGCTCTGTGTTCTAGGTCTTCTTGCTGTTAGTTTTCACAATCTGATTTAGTAAACAGGTGAGAAAAAATAAAAGTCAAAGTTCTATGGTTTGGCTGAATTTCTGGGGAAATGTTCATAGAAAGAACTGAGGTTTCTGTTTCTAGAAATCAACCTCTCAAATTAGGCAGTAGTGTGCATTAAGAGATGAGGCTATTAAAGTAAGAAACATATGGCATTTCTTTTATGCTATCAAACGGCATATATTTTCCTGTCTTTAGTCTTAAGAGTAATGTGGGGTAACAGAAACTGTTAGTCATTGAGGGGAGCTGCTCTGGAGCTGGCCTGATCTGCAGGACACCGACAGATCTCAGCACACAGGGGGTTTTCCTGAGGTAGGGAGACGTCAGGGCAGCAGAGAGACTGCCATGAGCTGTCAGCTTGTGTGGGAGATGCTGATGAGGCCTGGGCATTGCCAGAGCAATTGTGGCCACCCCCATGCCTGTACAAACAGCCTGGGGAGTGTGAGGAACCAGGAGTGTGGCCAACAGAGCAGGCAAACAGAGCATGGGGTGTCATCTGGGGCCTGGCGTGGCAGTTTGTGCAGAGGGCACTCTGGGAAGGCACCTCTTCAAAGAATGGGCATTCCACTGGCTGAGTGGGAGACTTGAAGTAACCCAGCAACCAAACATTGGTCTTTGACCATTTGCACAGGTCAAGGGCACTTACACTACCTGATCTGCAGGGCAAGATGGTGGGCACTTGTCTGAGAGCAAATGTTGCAGGTCTGGCTTGGGGACCTGCACCATCCACCCCAGTGGTAGCTAATGCCTCCACCCAGACGGAGCTACTGGAGGGAGAGGCTGCAGCACATACCTCTGACTGCAGAAGGTTCCTCAACCTTTCTCCTGGGGCAGGAATAGGCAGCAGACCTGCCTGTGAAAGATATGCCCAGGTAGAGGACCTCCTGCAGCAGGTGGCTGAGCTGCAGACGGTGGTGATGAGGCTGCATACCATCAGGGAGGTTGAGAAGGAGTTAAATACCTGGTTCCAAGTCTAGTCTGAAGCGGACCCATGGCCAAATGAAGAAAAAGAAGAAAAACTCCCCTACTGGCACACATAGAAGTGAGGGGGGTAAACAATGCAGAAGAACGGAAACTTGAAAAAGCAAGGATGAGCAGGGGGAAGAGACTTCCCCCAAAGCAAGGTACCCTTGCAGAAGAGCTTCACAGATGGAAGAGGAAAGACCAGTCACACCAGGAGAGATGCTGGAGCTGACTAAGGCAGCCCAAGAAAAAGCAATGTGTGTTGTGACTCTCTTCTGAAAGGTTCAAGATGCCACCCATTTGTTGACCTGATGCACTCTCTAGAGAGGAGTCCTGCTTCTTAGGGCTCATACCAGGGATGTCAGTGAGAGACTATGAAGCCTTGTACAGTCCTCTGGCTGTTATCTACTTGCTGTTGTTTCACAGTGGGCACTAGTGATACCACCAGATCAGTCTGAGGAGTATTGAGAAGGATTACAGACTCCTAGGAGCAGCAGTCAGGGACTCTGGAGTGCAGGTAGTTTTTTCCTCAGTCCTCCTGGTCAAGGGAAGGGGGCTGATAGAGCAAATCAAAATTGGCAAATTGACAAATGGCTACAGGACTGGTGCCACAGCCAGGGGTCTGACTCCTTAGACCATGGGATTGACTTTGAGGAAGAAGGTCTACTGGGGCCTGATGGAGTCGACTTGTCAGAGAAGGGGAAGAGCATCTTTGGCCTAAGGCTTGCCAAGCTGGTGAAGAGAGCTTTAAACTACAGCTGCTGGCAGAGGGGAAGGTCAATCCATCCCACTCCTCCCAGTATGATGCCAGTGCCCAGAGCCTGGAGAAGGATCACAGGGGAGCAGGAGAGCAGCTGGAGCGCAGCACAAAGGAATCCCAGCCAGTAAGTCAGCTTTACTGGGGGCCCAACGTAAATGTCTCTGTGCAAAGGCAGGTAGCATGGAGAATAAACTAGGAATTAGAGATGTGTGCACGCTGGCAAGGCTGTGATCTTACTGGCATCCCAGAAACATGTTGGGATGGCTCCTATGACTGGAGCATTGGAATGGAAGGATAGAGACTCTTCAGGAAGGACAGGCAGGGGAGATTGGGAGAAGGTGTTCCTCACCGGTTGGTACTGGAGCCTGTGCTGTTTAACATCTTTGTTGGTGACATGGGCAGTGGGATTGAGGGCACCTACAGCAAGTTTGCCAATGGCACCAAGCTGTGTGGAGTAATTGACATGCTGGAGGGAAGGGATGCCATCCAGAGGGACCCGAAAGTGAAGGACCCATGAAGTTTGACAAGGCCAAGTGCAATGTCCTGCACCTGGGTCAGGGCAATCCTAAGCACAAATACAGACTGGGTAGAGAATTGATCAAGAGCAGCCCTGAGGAGAAGGGGATGCTGGTGGTTGAGAAGCTGTGTGCTCACACCCAGAAAGCCAACCATATCCTGGGCTGCATCAAAAGAAGCATGCCCGGTGGGTTGAGGGACATTCTGCCCCTCTACTCCATGCTGATGAGACTCTACCTGGAGTACTGTGTCTAGCTTTGGAGCCCCCAATTTAAGAAGGAGATGGACCTGTTTGTGTGAGTCCAGAGGAGGGCCCTAAGGATGGAGCCTGAGGCTGGAGCAGCTTTCCTTGAAGACAGTCTGAGAGAGTTGGGGTTGTTCAGCCTGGAAAAGAGAAGGCTCTGGGGAGACCTTACAGCAGTCTTCCAGTACCTAAAGTGGGCCTACAGGAGAGATGGGGAGGGACTCTTTGTCAGGGTGTGAAGCAATATGATGAAGAGTAATGGCTTCAAACTGAAAGAGGAAAAATGCAGCCCAACTTTGTAATTTTCACTTGCGTTCTTAAGTTGGGGTTTTTGAAAGGTGGAAATGTTGAAGTTTTCCAGTCCCCTTGAAATTCAGTGGTACTTTAACATGTAATTCTACAGTCTTTGAGAAGAAGGAATCCCTTTGGTATGTTAAGGTAGGAAGAAACTTTGGCACTTTTTTTTCTGGAGAAGAAATCAATGACAGGCTAATTTTATGTTTACGTTAGACATTAAAGAAGTTCAGTGATCCTTACTCTGACAACTGATGAAATAAAAACAGTACCTAAATTGCAGGCTGGAAGGTTGTTTTTTGATGTTTTGTTGCTGACCAGAATGTTAAATGGTGAAACTACTACTCATGAATCTGATGTCTTCCAATGTGTTGCTAAAACAAAAGAGTTTAATTCTCTGGGATAGCACAAGGATTAAATACTGCTTTCAGGAGCTAAATGTTGTGATCTTCACTGTTTGAATACTTCAGATGCAGGCTTTGTATGCGTTTTAAATGCTTTCCAGTGATTAGTGGAGGGTGTTTTCTCTGAAATCTCTAAAAATCAAATGCTATATCCAAAGCATTAATAAAGTTTAGTAGCTTGCATTGAGGCAAGAACATGTTCTGTTGTCTCTCTCTAACTTTGGCCAGTTGAATTCTTCACAGTTTCTTGCATCATTTTTACCTGAGCCAGTTTATTGGGCTTCTAATATTATTATTCTGATTGCTTATAGAATCTGAAGAGGCCAAGGTGGGGAAAAAAAACCCCTTTGCTCTGTCACAAATTAGTGTCTCTCCAAGGCAGTAATGGCTTGGGACATTTAGGACATTTTAATTGATATTGTACTGTAGCTGTGCTTGTAACTGTAAAAACAAATTAATCCTGGTGTATGCAGTATTTGAACTACATATCTGTCCAGTGCTATTCTCTCCATTATGAAATCACATTATGTGTCTCCTTGGTGTCTCTGTTAAACCCAGGAAAAGTTCTTTCATTTTAGCTGATTCTGTGCAAAACCAATTCTATGTCATAAGAGCAAATTCTATTTGGCTGTTAGAATCAAAGTATTAAGTGTTGGGAAGAGAGGTTTTTTGGCTTTGTGGTTGTGGGTTTTTTTTAATGACATCACTATTCAGCATGCTACATATATAAAATGTGTGTGTGATAGTATTTCCTTGAAGTTGTTTGCCTGGATTAAGTGAAGATGTGTGATGAGCTGACAGAAAAGTAGTGAGAATTTTGTATCGAAGGGCTAATTTTATTAATGGGACTGCTAGGCAACTCATTTTACTGAAAATGTGAAGCTGGAGAAACTGAGGCTGTTGATACTGCTAAGGAAACTTTCACAACTTCGAATGTTGATAATAAGGGTAAAGTGAACCAAAACCCCTTCGGCTTTTAGCACAATGCTACCCTCTAGTGGAACAGTGTTGCATTAGGAAACCCCAACATTCTTTGTCAGTGAGCAGTAAGGTTTTTATTAGATGTTTTGTGCAGTGTGTGTGTACTTGTATAGCAACAACAAACTAGAAAATTTGAGGAAGCCACCTCTATTGTCTATGATAATGAAAATGTAATCTGTAACTAAAATGGGTATTTCTGAGACTGATCACTCCAAATCATTGCTTGGCAAAAGGTGAATCAGAAGTTCTCATTCAATAGCCATTCATTCAGGGTTGGTAGAATTTCATTCAAGGATTCTTTTAAAAGTCAGTAGCATTTCATGCGAATCAGAAATTTATGTTAACTATCTACATCCTTGTCACACATTGTTCAGGCTCTTCTTTTGGTTGATTTTTTTTTTTTGCTTTTGTTCCTGGTTTCAAAGTGAACCACTCCAGACCATGTTTTCTTCTTAAAACCTGTGATTTATATGGCTGCATCTAGCTTGATCTAGCATTCTTGAATCTCTAACATACCTGCTGTATATGCAAATGTAAGATAAATGCTGGTAAATACTGGATAGGCATCTAGTGAAAGACGTGCTGTGGTGACTGGAATATGTTATCTTTGAGTGTTTAGGGCTTATGGAGGGAAAAGAAATAAACTTTTGGAATTTCATTTGAGGTGAAGAGTAAAGCAGAGAAAAATTAAACACAAAATCAAAGCTTTGATAAGGAAATAACTATAGTAGAAAGAACAGGGTGGAAGGAGGTTATTTGCCTGGGTATTTCAGTTTCCAGATCCCAGGTTGGATAGATGGATGAGGTTTTGGCAGCAAGTAATAGGCTTGAAAAGAAACAGGAAAACTTGTAATGGATGTGGTTTTGAGACAGTTGTAAAAATGGGAGAATAAATGAGTAACCTCTGGAAAAGAGGTCCTATTTGATTCAAGGGGTGATCTGGGGATTTAAGTACGGGTTTAGCTCCCAAACTGATGCTTTTAATTTAATTTTCACTTTCCTTTTTGTGGTTTTCATTCTCTGCTACACCAAAGGATATCAAAGTAACATGGTACATTCCTTGAGGTCAGCCTGTTTCTCAGAGTGAGCATCTGGTAGTTGTGGCAAAATACTGACCTTGAAAGATGTGGAAAGCACGCTGTCTCTATAACTTCGTTATTCTTTTCGTCTGACTTCAGCCGCGATAGTGGTGTATTATTCTAATATTAGCTTTTCTGTTCAAATCAGGTTGTAGACTTCCTGGTAATTGATCATAAGAAGCAAAATTCATCTGTTTGGAGACCTTCTTGAGTTCTTAAGTTTTAACTACAAACACTATGCTGTGATTTATGTTTGACTGAATTTCTTCAAAGGTAGCATCACAAAGTATAAGGGGGTTGCAGTTTGGAATGATATTGAGAAGAATTGGCATGAAGACAATGTGTAAACGAAAACTTCTTAAAAACATGTCTGTTTTCAAGTAGGAACAATCTAGATATTACAGAGAACATGTGACAGGAGAAACTTCTTGCTAAGAGGCTTACATCTGCATTAAGTCAACTGTTTTGAGCTTAAAGGAAAAAGTGGGGAAAATACAGGTTACTGGAGAACCATGGTGTAATACTTCATCTGAAATGCTGTTAGTTGTTCTGATGCAGCAGACTAGTTTAACCTGGAGTCATATTTCAGCGTGAAGTCTGATTTGCTGATCAGCTGTTTTCTAGAAAGTTTAGTAGGCAAAAAAAGACTTGCAGTGCTGCCAATAAATGTGTTGTGTATAGCATGCGTTGTTGGGGAGATATGGATGCTGCATAGGTAAAATTTTATGGAAAAATCATATGGAAAAAAGCAAACCATTTGAAGCAATGAAATTCATTCTACAAAGTTAACAAGCAGGTGTTCTCAGAAGTTAGGTCACTCTCAGTGTTACAATCTTCATTTTGAACAGATCCTTCAGAGTTTATGGATGAAATTTTGGAAAAAACATGTCAAGTGAGAGATTAAGAAAAACAAACATTGAAGGTGGTAACACAGCCATTGTCAAAATGTAATTCTTTGAAGCTATTAACAAAGATTCTTGAAATATTTTCTTCTAATACACTATTCCACATAAAGTGATGCTTTTAAAGTAGATACTAAGTGAGGCAACTAAAGGAATAGGTTTAGTATTCATATAAGCATGGTGCTTAGACATTAGAAACAATTAGATAAAGCCTTAAGCTATCCCTGTAGGCAAAGCAACTAAAGGAAAAAATGGTAAAATAATTCTGTCCACTGATCATCTAAATGTTTTGTCTACATGTCTAAATGTGGTGATACAATTGTTTGAACAAGTAGCAGAAATTTAAAAGAAATTACTTATTGTTGCATTCCTGTGTTACATGTGGTAAAACTTCTATTCAGATGCTACAGAGTAGAATAGCACAACAACAAAAAAAAAAGAAAAAAAAAATCCTGTAATTAACGCCAGTCCTCTGTCAGTAAGGCTTAAAAAAATAGGTGCCTAATGTGACTAGAACTGTCTGGCAGTTTTATTTCTCTCAAGTTGTCAGTGCTTATACTAAGCTATGAAGAATATGTCTTAGTGATGCTGAAAGAGGATGTTGGTCAAAATCCTGCCTTAGTTGTATACACTGGTATCCTCTGTGGAGGCCCTTAAGTTGCTGCTGCAATTTAAGGAAGTTTGTGATAGACTTGACACATTACAGGATGAAACCACGTAGAGAAAAATGAAAAACCTTTGGAAGCTATAAAGCCTTTTTCTGACACATGCAGTGTGACTACCTTATTGTGCAGAGGTTTAGCTTGAGAAAGAAATAGGGTGGAGAGAACTGATGCAGCCTGACTTCAAAAAGCACCTTAACTTACAGAAAAATGGTGCTTTTTGTTTATTTAAAATGATAAAATGTCCTAATTTCTACCCCACATATCATGTGAGGGATGGTACGGTGTTCTTCAGAACTAATTTGCTAGGAAGTGTGGAGAAAAAAAAAGGCTGAAAAGCTAGTAGATTTTTGTCAGTGGTTGGTTTGCTTATTGCTATTTTTTTCCTCTTGATCAGTCGCTGTATACCATTCAGCCTTCAAGAGTGGCCCAAGATTCCTAACTGAATAGTCAAAATACCAGTTATTACTACCAAGTGAAGGGCCTGTAGGTGCCTGAGTTTGGCCTTATTTTACTTCAAGAATTCAAGATTCTAATTTTGGGAGAGCAGTGTCTTTTAAAGACATAAATACACTTAAAAATTGAATCAGCTGCACGTGTCAGAGATGACTGGCTCCTTTTGGTTGTTAAGAGGCAATAGCAACAAATCTGGCTCTTATTTAAAAAAAAAGGTGCACTTATTGCTGTTTTAAAGCAATTTTATTTGTTTACAGGTGTCAGCTGTGATGCATGTTTAAAAGGAAATTTTCGAGGTCGCCGATACAAGTGTTTAATTTGCTACGATTACGATCTGTGTGCAACTTGTTATGAAAGTGGTGCAACAACGACAAGGCATACAACTGACCATCCAATGCAGTGCATACTAACAAGAGTAGATTTTGGTAAGTGATAATTTCAAACTCTAGTACTTCACTGATATGTTGTGTCTACAAACATAATATGGATTTTCTTGTTTCTACTCACTTCCCCCATTAGCACACTGGAAATAAAAGCAAGTTGTCATCTTCTGAAAACAGGCATTATTTTCTTTGATTTTAGCATAGAACAACTGGTTTATATATTTCCTTTAATTGGTGCATATATATTTTTCATCTTTTATTTTGATCCAGTAACAGCAGGTAATAAATATACTTAATAACAATGGCTACTCCTAATTAACTTATAGTTCAGGAGATATGGCAACCTATTCCCCCAAGTATGCTTTACTTCAGTGCTACAGTGTACAAGCAGAAAAATCCTGGTGAGATTTTGTAAGACATTTATTCACTGGTGGCTTATGTGGAACTTTAGGTACAGCAGGGATAGTGATGGACTGTACTGAGCATAAAAGACTAATGGCACGGACCTAGCATCTTGGAACTCCTTTGAAGATCTACTAATTTAAGAATTATTCCTGACACTAAGGCCATGTCAATATAAAAATAACTGTTCTTGTCTCCTACCCTGCTTGTTGTTTCTATTGCATTTTAGTTGTAACAGGTTGTAACTCATAAGATAATTCTGTGACAAATAGCTAGTCTAAAACCTTGCTGATGCTGGCCATGTCTTTTGGTTTTGTTACGACCACAAGGCTAGCATTGTGATATAATTTTTTTTTAGCAATTCTGGCTGTATTGTTCTTTGTTTTGAATTCTTCAAGTATGATGACTTCTAAAAAGCTGAAGTCTTAGGGATTGTAAATTGCTTCATTACCTTTTTGATTAAAACAAAAGTATAATCTTCTTTAATGCTTTAAAGATTAGAGAATAACTGTACCTAGAAACACGCAGTTGTTTTGTCAAAACAGCCTTTGAATGAAGATGTCATTTTCTTTTAATTCTCAGGCCTCCACTTGCCCTAGAACTGCCTGGTCATGACTTCAAAAATCCAGGCCCTAGGAATCCAGGGTTTGGAAGGAAATAATTTAGTGCATTGTCAAAAATGGGTGCCACCATTTTAGCTTGCACATGTTTCTTCTCAGGCTTTTTTTTTCTCATCTCACTAATGAGGTAGAACTGTCTAAATTCTCTAAAATTCAGGATTCTGGTCACTGAGGTGCACAGCGCGAACTTCTTAGCCCCTTAGCAGCAGTTATTCTTGGATGTTACATATAGGCTAAAAGGACAGCTTTGCTGTAAGCATTAAAATCTCATTGTAGGGGTAAGAGGACTGAAATGTGCTTGCAATGAAGCCTTAAGCTAACAGTAGATGTCAAAGCATTCAGTAACTACACTGAGGAAACTTGTTTTAAACACTACTCTCTTAAAAAAATGCCTATCATCAGAACCCAAGAACGTCTAGGAAATATATTTTGTTTCTTACAATTTGTATATTTCTCTTTTGGAAGTCTTTGACAAACTTATATTTTGGTTTAATGCATTTTATTCATGTGTGTTGTGGGGGCAGAAAGGGGGTATTTTTCACTTTTTAAGTCTGCATGAAGAATACAGGTGACAAGGTGGAAGAAGGTTCATAGTGAAGTATTGAGATGAGTGATAGGATTCCAAGGGATACTTCTGTATTACTTGGTGTTTATGCTACTGTGGCTTTTTAAAATAAGAATAATAATAAAACAAGCTCTAGGAATTTCATATGGCTTGATCTGAGCATTGCTCCCACAGAACAGTTATTAAAAAAAATTACTGCAGCTCAGCTCTGCAGCAAGGCTTCTGGTTTGATTAACACTGTAGAACAAGATTGGGAAAGAGTACATCACCACCAGATCGTGAACCACAGCAAAGGTTGATGGCACTCAAGTACTTGTCACCTTGTAAGCTTACATACCAGAGAATGAACTAGGGAATATCTATAAATAATATAGTCCTTAGGGCTCAGCAAGGTCTGTGACATCATTCTTAAAATGTTTTTATTCTATAGTACCCTGTAGAATGTAAGACATGAAGCAGTGTGTCTTTACAGTATTGTACCAAGGCTTAGAGAAACTGTCGTAACTTTTCAAAGGGCCTTGTGTAGCTGAGGAGATCATGTGACTTTGAGGAACATCCAAAAAATTAGAAGCTAAAGAATGTTAAGTTCAGTTAGAAAATCAATAATGAATGGTAGGAGTAGTCCAGAATGACCTGTTTCAGAGTTGTCAGAGTATTTTACTAGTGAATGCTAAAAATCACTGAGGAAGCAGATATTAATGAGTTAAATGAAAATAATCTCAAAGGGGCACATCTGCAATATAATAGAAGTAATGAAGACTTCAGCCACTTCCTAGTGACCTGAGAAGTCACATGAATGGAAAATGTTTTCTAATGTGTGACAGTATGAGTAGGGTTCCTGAGTACGGAAAATTTCAGTAAAAACACAGAATGGAAGGCTGTTAATATAGGTAGGTGTGTGAATTGTAGTTTAACTGGCCACTGACAAACTTGAATACTGTTGTTTGTAATCAGGTTTGATTCAAAGGTATGGAAGCTGTTTTTAATAGGAGTAAACAGTTTTGCTGATGATGGGGAGGGAAGTGGACAGCTGCTAACAGGTGAGTGTTTCACTGGGGTCAAGGAAGCAGAGTGGGGGATCCTTCCATTGCCAAACAGATGGAAGCACTTCAGAGGCAGTCAGTGTCATTTTTCTGATTTTAAAAGTGTGTGAGGATCAGTGAGTCATTTGCTCGAGGTCCATCTGCAGCTGATGAAAAGGACCTATACCTCTAGTTGTTGTCACCATTCTGGCCAGCACTATCTATATGAAGATAACGGTGGAGTTTGCTTAATTACTCTTTGCCTAAAGCTGTGACCAAGTTCAGGTTTGTAGTGGACAGCTGGTCACAGGCATGATCCTATGTGTCCGGGATTGTTTCAGCATAGAAAGAGTAACATGTTGTTTACCTCCATGAAAATTCTGATCAGTTTTTAGGGTTCTGAGGTACTGTAATAATGTTGCAGAGCATATTGCAAAAAGATCGACTTCATGTGCTCTGAAGGAGTTTTTATTGTCCTCTTGCTACTTTTGATTTATTCTTCCCCTCCTCCCGCCTTGAGATTCAGAATAATGTAGGAGCCTGTATGAGAACACTGAAAGCAAATAAAAAGCCCTAGTGATTTCTGACTACACATGTGTTCACTGGGTGGCATATCTGTCTTTCTGGGGTCAGTGTATGACCTAGTATTAATTTTGAAGCAAGATAGGATGCAGAGCAATAGCAGTGCTAGTCTTCTTCAATCCCTGTGGAAGAATGCTTTAACACACACCAAGTGATATGCTTCTGTAACAGGGACAGAGTTTAAAGAAGTTTATGAAGTCTCGTATATAATAATAAATGGCCTTTTAAACACAAATCCAATTAGTTTATTTCTGAGGGGTCAAAAAGTAGTATTTCAATAGGCCTGTGTTAAAGAACAGGAATGTGCTTACCAGGCGGTCATAGTACTGTTGTGCTTTTTGTAGGACAATTTGTCAGGACAATGGAGAAGTTCAGAGCAAATTTCTCAGCTTTCTTTATCCCAGAAAAGAATCCTAAGCTGTTAGGATGCTTTACGATTTTAAGGATTTGGATTGCTCATTACCCCCACCATTTTAAAGGGGTTATACTGGCAAAGAAAGTAATATAAATTGTTAGTAGAATCATCTGCCAAAATCATATTGAGTTACTGTTATCGAAGTACAGAACAAGTGTACCTTCGCTTGTCAGCTCAGGTGCTTATGTGACAGAAGATCCTGTCACCATTTGTGCCTGATTATTAGGCAAAAGGAGCTGCTTAAATAATGGTTACTTTGATAACGTGTGTAGACATCTGACAGGATCCACCAGAATTCAACTGGAGGCTTTTGTGATTTTTCAACTGCTAGAACAAGACCTGTCTGGTAACTGTATTTTGCTACGTCAGAGCATCACAGAATAGTCTAGTTTGTTTGGAAGGGACTCTGGAGATCACCTGATGCAAACTTCTGTCAGAAGCAGGGACATAGGTTGGACTATCTTATCAAGCCAGGTCTTGAGTGTTTCCCTCGAGGGATGTTTCACCACTGCTGGGTCACCTATCACAGTGTTTAGTTTCTACGGTGAACATAGGGGGTTTTGTTTCCTTTATCCAAGCAGAGTTTCCTCTGAAGCAGCTGGTGCCTGCAGCCTGGTGCTTCCTTTTGAAGAGCATTCCTCTGTTTCCTTTTTAAGTTCAAAAAGTTGGAGATGAGATCACCTTGAGTCATCTCTAGGGTGAATGAACCCCATTCCTTCAACGATTCTTATGTCAGGTTCTCCAACCCTCAGACTGTCTTGGTGGGTATCAGTGTGTGTCCACACAACACACACACAGTCCTTCTCCTAGGTCCTCTCCATTTTATTTCAACATCTGTCTGGAATTGGAGAGATCAAAACTGAACTCTGTGTTGCCTAACAAGTTCCAAGGAACCAGGAATGTCACATTCTTTGATTTGATAGCTGTTCTCTTATTGATTTAGCCCAGGTCATTGTTAGCCTTCAGTGTCAGGGGCACACTGTTGGTTCATGTTTGGCTTGCTGCCCACTGGAATCCCCCAGTTCTTTTCAGCAGAGCTGCTCCCCAGATAATTGACTCTGCCTTAGAGCACCAGCTGCATTTTTGGCACTGCTCAGTATTGGCAGAACAATCCCAATTCCCTCTCATCATTCCCTGTGCTCATTCATGGCTTCAGCATGTGGTTCTTAGTGTTGGAGAGCAGCAAGAGGAGGGCTGCTCCACAAGGAAGAACAAACCAGGAACTGAGGTGACCACAGCACAGGCGGGAGCAGTGTCCTTGCTGACAGGGTGGGCAGAGCAGGATAGCTACCAGGACCAGGTCCTACTGACAGTCCCAGGCAAAGCAACTGAAACGAGGCAGCTCAGGGGTCCATGCAGGAAATGCATCTAAGGCAGGAGGACAACTGGGTGCTGCATAGTTTGTGGCTGGGTGGTCAGATGTAGAGCATGGGCAGAGAATGTGTCCCAGAGGCCTACTTGAGGCTGGTCAAAGCAGCTAAGGCCTGTTGTTCAGCTCAGGGCCCCTGCTAGGGAAACAAAACACCCAGCTGCTGCTGGACAGATAACTGAATACCTGCCATGTAATCACTGTCAGCCCCAGCAGCGTGTGTCTCACACAGAAGCAGTTGCCCCAGTGCTATCTGGCTGTGAGGTTTAATACTGAGACTGGCAGCTGATGAAACTTCATGAATTAAAAATGGAAGGTGTACTGCTTCTTCCTGCTAGACATAGCTGTGCTGGAAACTTGCTGAAAGTTTGAAATAGTGATGCTCTGTCTGGAAGAAATAAGCAGCTGTTTCCAGATTCAACCAAGCTGGCATTTTACTCTAGCAGATGCAGCTCTTGCACTGCCTTTGTACTGAAAGGGAAGAGTTCCAAGTAAGGTGAGTAGAGGTCCAACCCGTTGAGTGTAGATGCCTCCAGTCTGTAAAGCAGGACAACATTAGTGATGAACAGAGTATTAGAGTCTAGATGAGCATTATGGCTATATTGCTGTGTATCTTTGTTTCATAGGATCAGTCGTTAAGATAATTCTGGTTGGAACGGATTTCTGGAGGTCTCTGGTCCAAACTTCTGCTCCAAGTTAAGCTGTTAGGTGAACCAAAGCTGTCTGCTCCAGGCTGAGCCAGCACTGGCACTTCAGCCTCTGCAGTGTGAGAGCTCCAGCCCTGCCACCTTAATGGCCTTCTGCTGGACTCACTTCAATTTGATGTCTCCCCTGTGCTTGAGGGCCCCAAACGAAGTGCGGTGCCTGGTTGAGGCTGATGGGTTCTGAGCCGAGGGGTTTACTCCTGCTGATACTGCTCTAGGCACATGGCTGGCCCCCGCTCATCTTGCTGTGCGTCCAGCGCCATCTCCTCAGAGCTGCTTTCTGGCCCAGGTCTGCCTGCCTGGGATAGGGCTGGGCTGAATTTCATAAGATTCCTGTTAGCCCATGCCTTTATGCAAATGGCGGATATTATAAATGGAGGATAGATAAGCATTATTCCTTTAAGTTTATAGCAGAGTATCTAGCAGGTTTTAGAATGCGCTTTGTTCAGAAAGTCTGCAGCAAAAAAACCCTAACAATGATTTTAAGGGTAATACTGTTTTGAATAGGATGGCTGCTTGATCAGTGATACAGGAATATATATGCTGTGTAAAATGTGGTGTGTTACTACTATTTAGTAGAAAAAAGACCCAAACAAATATACCACGATTTATATAATACCAACATTTTTATCTTTATGTATATATCAAACCAAAATTACTTTCCTCATATGAAGCAAAGTGAAACTAACATTCCTGACTGTGTACCCTTGTAAAGAAATGTCTTAACAGAAAGCAAGGATGAGCTGTTATAAAATATAGTCCCAAATCATCTTTGAAAGACTGATTTTTATCTAAGGGATCCTACTAGGCTTCTACCTCACTACTGATCTTCTGCCAAGTTTAGGAATGTGTTAACTTAAATGTTAAATACCAGGCAGTCTGTAGCTATAGATGCATAATAAAGCATAACTGCTCATATTTATGGTTGATTTTTCACATTAAATTGTTTGATTTTTTTTTAATTCAAGAAAAGATATGTCTAAATTCTGTTGAGGTTGAAATCTAACTTCATAAACTATTGTTGAGTCCTCCTTAGACACTGTTCTGATCCTTTTACTCTTGTATTCTTCCTCTAACGATAAGCAGTGTGCGTAATGAATCTTCTCCTAGATGGATGGGATTTAGTCTGGTTTTCTTTTTTACTAAGCAACCGTGTCTTCCTAGCTACTTTGAAAAGAGGGCTTTAGAGGTCCAGGGGAGTTTGAAGAGTTATGGAATCATTCTTTTGTGTAGGTAAGTGTTTGGAAAGAACCAAAATACATTACCTGAAAGGTTTCTTTTTCGCCAGAAGGGATAATTCTTTGGTCATGGGGCAGTTGCATTATAACAATTACACAACTGTAAGTGGAAAAAGTAATACAATTGTAGGTTGCCTCACTTCTGCAGCAATGGAGGCATGACCTTTCCATTTTTTCCTGTACTTCCTCTAATTGTTAGGATTTTGCTTAGCAAATGAGCCTTTAATAGTAAATAACATGACTGTGTTCATAATTTTTAGGATTTTTGATGTACTTGTAAAAACAAAACAAGTGGAGAAATATCCATTCAGTAACTTCAACACTAAAATAAGACACAAAGATTTGTGATATCGCTTAATTTTCAGCCTCTTTTCTTTTAAACCATAACAAATTAAAAAAAAAACCCTTATCCAGGCACCTGTATTTCAGATTAGAAAATGGACAGATTTTGATTGTAAGGTATGGAGAGAGATTAAAGTTGAGGAGGAAGAAAAAAAAGGGAGGTGTAAACTTCAAAAGAAAAACATTTGGGTTTACCAGTGACTGATTTAATGTCTGACAGCATGCAGCGTTTGTGGATGAAAGCATACTTATTTAGCGTGTGCATGTATGTTTGTATATTATGAGAGAGATGGGTGAGGAGGTATGAGTGGGAGAACATGCAGGAATATATATACCCGAAAGAACTCAGATTTAATTTTTTTAAACTAATAAATGGCTTGTTTCATAGTTTTTAACATCAAGGACTAGAACCATGGGGTTTGACAGTACTTGTCATGCTGCTTGCTGCTGGGGTGGTATGAGGAGCAGAAAAGGCCTTGACTGCTTAGCAACAACTGAAACCACCAGTGTGCTATCAACACTTTTTCTTATCCCAAATCAAAAACCTAGCACTACACTAACTGTTAGCAAGAAAGTTACCTCCATCCCATTTGAGATGATGACAATATTCAAGTCAAAATATAATTGTGGATGTAATTAAATGTAATTGGTTTGTCCTGTAGGATGATGCTGTTAACACCTGTATATAGGGAATGTCAGAGTTCTGAATGCTAATGGAGTTACCCTGCCTCAGACCCAGTTTTTCTGGTCACCTGCCAGAGTAAATAGTACCAGTCTGTTGTACAGAATAAACACAAGCTTACTGTGAGTAATGGATAAGAACTAAAGATAGTTTTAAAAGCTATGATATGGGCAAACTTGCTGCTGTTCCTGTTTTTGAGTATTCAGAAGACATTCTAAAGCTGATGGATACTATAAACCAAACAAGCAGGTTTAAGAGTTTGTAAGAAGCTTTTTTCCAATCTGGTAGTATTGTCATCTTCAGTTGAATATGGTTTATTTATGCAGTAACCAGTGACCCTTCCCACAAATGTGGAAAAGTAACCTTCCTCTTCATAGTTTCACTGAGTCTTCCTATGGATTTATAGAGGATCAAGTAAGGACAGGTCTTTTGAATTAAGACATACCACATCTCACCTTGTTAGGAAGGGCACCTGCAAGAAAGCTGGAGAGGGATGTTTTACAATGGCATGTGGTGAGGGTAATGGCTTCAAACTGGAAGAAGGTAGATTTAGATTAAATATCAGGAAGAAATTTTTCACTGAGTGTGTTGAGGCACTGGAACATGTTGCCTAGAGAAGCTGTGGATGCCCCATCTCTGGAAGTGTTCAAGACCAGGCTGGATGGGTCTTTGAGCAACTGGACCTAATGGGAGGTGTCCCCGCCTATGGCAGCGGGGTTGGAACTAGATGATCTTTAAGGTCCCTTCCAACCTGAACCATTCTATGATGCCAGCTGAGTGCCTAACAACCTGTCAAGGAAATACACGCCTTTTGTGTGTTGTGTGACTCGATGCATTCAGAACTGAGTCCTGATACATGTTGTGCAAGAACCTTTGGGATTTCCTTCTATTAATGGTTCCAGGCATCTGTTTGTGTCACTACTATATAAATGACTTTCAGGTTAGGTAGTAGGGGTGCTAATATTTTGGACATGTCTTCTAATTTACATTCATGCTGATTTACAGTCTGTATCATGCTCTGTTTCAATCATATTTGGTATACAGTCCCATTCTCTAATTAAAAGTTACTTCTGTGCCTTATTGTATAAAACATTTAATGGACCCTCAAATGCTGCTTTGGAGAACTAAGACTTAATTGGCTGGGAACTTTTTTGTTTGGATAGTTGGACATGTTTTCCTCATGTGTATGTGAATAAATGAACCTAGATTCAGGATGGTACTCAAGCTTAGTGTGATAGTTAATTGGATGAACCAGTTAAAAATACTGTGTCAGGTAGTGTTTGTTCTTTGCAAGCCTGTCTGTCTACTTGGGTGTTCCTTACCATGCCTGTTAAAAGGATGTCTTTCTCTCATTCTCCGGTATTTTAATTGTCTGGACGCAGTTTCCAATTAACAGGAACAGGGTCTTACTGAACATAAACTGTATTCTGCAGTGTATTCAATCTGATTCTGTATGTTTAACTCTGCATATTAGCATGCTGCTAAGATGTTAATTTCCTGTATTTGTCTTCAAGTGTTAGCCCTCAAAAGATAATTATATGTAAAATACTGTCTGTTAATATAATGGGTTATAGATATGTACATTTTTTAGCCTAAGCATCATCTTTTGTAAGGCTGCAGAAACAAAAATATTGTTCTATTCTTTCTGATCATGTCCTCGGTCAGTAGAGAGGTCAGTAGTAAAAATACTGCATAGGAAGCTGCAACTTAAGCCACCAGAAGGGCATATTCCTAACACATTAGATAGATATTGCCTTGTGATGCATAATATGAGTTCTAGTATCTGTTGAGACTTCTACAATTTTTAATTTATAGCAGAATATTAATAATTCTATGAAAATATTTTTCAGTTACTTGTCAATGAATCCTCAAAAAAAGTCAGTGAAAAGATTTTAAATTACTTGCTAGAGAAAATAATACTTATCTTGATGTGAATGTGAAGTTTATTCATGTTTTCTGTAGAATACATAACACCTGCAGAGGATAAGAGAGGCTAGCAGTCTTTTCTTGTATGGTTTGATAAATTCTCATGTGAAGTTTGAGAAACCTCTATGTTGGTAGCTTAAAAGTGGCTGCTTTTCATCAGTAGTGCAGAAGCGCTTAAATTCAGCACACATAAAAGTTGCAAACATTATGTAACAATCAAATTCCTTTTTCACACTCAATCTTCTATATTGTATATTTGAGATGTTTTTAAAGCTACATATTGTGAAGCAGTGGTTCAGCTATGGCATAAGTATTGACATATGGTATCACTGAGGACTTCTAAATTTCAACTTAAATTTTTGAGGTACTGTTGAGAGTTCAGCTTTTGAAAACTCATGTGATTGAAAATACCATAAATGACCCAGTGCATGGGGTGGAAAAGCGAAGGTTTGACAGTATCAGCAGCATCATCATAGGAGTCATTGCTCCTACTGAATGTTAGAAAACTGTTATGTTTGCTAATAAAAATTAAATGTAGTCTGTCTGCTTTTTGTAATTGGTAATAGAACCCTTGTTGAATATTAGTCTATGGCCTTTGTGCAACATTAAAATAGCTACACCAGATTAATTTGGTAGTGATTACATTGAAGTACATTTCTAAACAAGAGGTTTACCTGAACAAAATAAATAATGCTACTGCTTTGAAATAACCTCTATTTAAACACTTTCTGTTCCAGATTTGTACTATGGTGGAGAAGCTTTCTCTGTAGAGCAGCCACAGTCTTTTACTTGTCCTTATTGTGGAAAAATGGGTTATACGGAAACATCTCTTCAAGAACATGTTACTTCTGAGCATGCGGAAACATCAACAGAAGTGGTAAGAAGCTTCAGAATTGGCTTTCAGTTGTGGTTGAAACGAATTTAAAAATTTCTCTTCTGGAAAATTGGTATCTTCCTGTCCTTTTTCTTTTTTGAAGCAGGATTTCAGTGGATTGAAAACTGGCTGAAAGACAGAGCTCAGAGGGTTGTGATCAGGGGCACAGAATCCAGTTGGAAGTCTTGTAATGAGTGGTGTTTCCCAGGGGTCAGTCCTGGGTCCAGTCCTCTTCAGTATATTCATCAATGACCTGGACAAAGGGATGGAATGTACCCTCAGCAAGTTTGCTGATGATACAAAACTAGGAGGGGTGGCTGACACCCCAGAAGGCTGTGCTGCCATCCAGTGAGACCTGGACAGGCTGGAGAGTTGGGCAGAGAGGAACGGGAGGAAATTTAACAAGGGCAAGTGTAGGGTGCTGCACCTGGGGAGAAATAACCCCATGCACCAGTAGAGGTTGGGGGCTGACCTGCTGGAGAGCAGCTCTCAGGAGAAAGACCTGGGAGTCCTGGTGGGCAACAGGATGACCATGAGCCAGCAATGTGCCCTTGTGGCCAAGAAGGCCAATGGCATCCTGGGGTGCATCAAGAAGGGTGTGGCCAGCAGGTCAAGAGAGGTTATCCTCCCCTCTACTCTGCCCTGACGAGTCCCTGTCTGGGATACTGTGTCCAGTTCTGGGCCCTCCAGTTTAAGAAGGACGGGGAACTGCTGGAGAGGGTACAGCAAAGGGCCACAAAGATGATTAAGGGCCTGGAGCATCTCTCCTACGCGGGGACACTGAGGGACTTGGGACTTTTTAGTCTTGAAAAGAGGAAACTTAGGGGGGATCTAATCAATGCTTGCAAATACTTAAAGGGAGGGTGCCAGGTGGACAGGGCTGGTCTTTTTTCAGTGGTGCCCAGTGACAGGACAAGAGGAAATGGGCACAAACTTGAGTATAAGAAGTTCCACCTAAATGTGAGGAGGAACTTCTTTACTGTGAGAGTGATAGAGCCCTGGAACAAGCTGCTCAGAGAAGTGGTGGAGTCTCCTTCTTTGGAAACATTCAAAACCCACCTAGACAAGTTCCTGTGCAACCTGCTCTAGGTAGACCCGCTCTGGCAGGGGGATTGAACTAGATGATCTCCAGAGGTCCTTTTTGACCCCATATGATTCTATGATCTCATTTGATACCTACATTTGAGGGTGACATGAACATTCTTGTTTCATGGGTATCATAATATAGGAGCTTGCTTTCTTCATTTACGGTTGCTGTTTGGTTTTTCTGATGTAAGGGATGCCATGCTTAGGAGTTATCCTGGAAGACAAAATTTAGAATCATCTCATGGTTATTCTGTGTAGCCATGTCTCTTTTTACAACCAGGATGTAATTGTCCTGGAAGGTCATAGCTGTGCCAGTCTTTTGTAACTGCAAGAGAGGAAGATGTACAGACAGTTTGATGTCTTTTTCAAATAGCTTTTATAATAGACCTGGTATATTTATGCAGCAGAAGTTGTCATTCTTCTTTTGAAAACACTGCTGTTAAAGCAGGGCTTTTCCCCCATCCCTAACCATTTGGATACTTGACATGGTTAAAAACACACTTCTTAAACAAGCTTCATCAGGCGTTAACTCCTGTTATCCTGAATGTCTGGGAGTATGAGAGACTAGGTTAGCAGAACAACATCCAGGGTGCTGTTGTCTGATTAATGCTGTACCATAGATTCCTAGAAAAATGTGGTTGCAGTGGATTGCTCATCACTAATATGTTGTGAAGAAATTACTTAGAAATAAGTTCTCTATTCTAATCTTCTAGTTTTCTTAACTTCCAAGGAGTTCTGTGGAAGAAAATGAACCCTTACACTGAACCTGCTAAGAACCTTCTGCGAAGGGGTCATAGAGGGGGTGATTTGTCAACCTCCTTAAGGTTCAAAGGTGTTCTGATCTTTCTTAAGTATAGGAAGTGAAGCAGTTTACTTCACAATCAGTTACACTGGAGGATCATAATTTAACTTAGTGGTGCACTGCCATTTTTATCACCTGCTTCAATTTTTCTTTAACTTTGTAACTTTCAAACATAGTGTCAACCATTGAAAGTTCCACATTTGGATGACTTTCCTAATGGCTTGGTATTGCAATTCTTACTTGCACCACTTGAGGTCAGTCATACGTTCCTGACACAGAATGCTATGATTCCAGGTTTTTAAATTTCATATGTCCTTGTTTGCAGCTGTGACTCTGGAACTCAGTACATGAGGCCTAAATTTATGATTCTAGACACTTGCATTGATTGCTGAAAGAGTTGTACGTGTACTCCTTTTTTTTTGGAGTCAGTCTCCAACGTTGTTATATCCTTGTTCCAAACAATGGTAAAGGGCAATATTTTAACACTTGATTATGATACTATATTTTTGTGTTAAGGTTTATATCTAGGCTTTTTTGATAAGTGTTTGGTGTGCATGCACATAAAACTACCTGGGTACTGCACTCTTACTGTAAATAGTGAAAGGTTACAGCATTACTAAAGAAGAAAATATGGATTTTAAATATTTATGGTCTTAGGCTTTCAAGCAATTATTTCTCTTTAGATATTGAGCTCGCAGTCTTTGTAGTATCCATCAAAAGATGTGTTTTATGTTAGATATTTCTTTTTAGATCTTTAAAGGAGGTGTACAGGGATGGAGTAATTTGTATTTTATAACCCCCTGCCTCTCCACCCCCATTTTTCAAAGAATAAGTAAAATAAATTTTTGTCCATTAAATTTTGCCATTTTTATGCTTAGACTGGTGCAGATAAGAAGCTTACCTTCTGCTGATCTTTCTTGGGTATTTGGCATTGGTATGTATATCAATGTTAGGTACTTGTAGGCAAAAATCAGACTGACTTGAGGTTAGAAGGTACCTCTGAAAGTCATCTTGTCCAACCCCTGCTCAAGTAGGACCACCTACAGCTGGTTGCCCAGGACCATGTCCAGATAGCTTTTTAATATCTCTGAGGATCAAGAGTCAGCACTTCAGGGCAAACTGTGTCAGTGCTCATTCACTCTCATAGTGAAAAAAATGTTTCCTGATGTTCATGAGGAACCTCCTGTGTCTGCATTTGTGCCTGTTGCCTCTGGTCCTGTCACTGGGCACCACTGAGAAGAGTGTGGTTCTGTCTTCCTTTCACTCTCCAGGCTAGAAAGTCCCGACTTTCTCAGCCTTTCCTCACAGGATGGCTGCTCCATTCTTGTAGTCGTGTTTGGAGCTCTATGCTGGACTGTCTGGTGCATGTTTTTGTTCTATGCAGAGCCCAGAACTGGGCAGAGTACTCCAGGTGTGGCCTTACCAGTCCTGGATAGAGGCAGAGGATGACTACATTTGACCTGCTGGCAATGCCGTTCCTAATGCAGCCCAGGATGCCCTTAGCTTGCTTTGCTGTAGGGGCACATTGCTGGCTTATGGTCCAGCAGCACCCCTGGGTCCTTTTCTGCAAATCTGCGTTCCAGGTGGGTGGCCTTCAGTGTGTGTTGGTGCCTGGGGCTGTTCCTCCCCAGGTGTGGGACTTAGTACT
This sequence comes from Calidris pugnax, assembly GCF_001431845.1. Taxonomy (NCBI): domain Eukaryota; kingdom Metazoa; phylum Chordata; class Aves; order Charadriiformes; family Scolopacidae; genus Calidris; species Calidris pugnax. Next base: position 2,421,479 of record NW_015091111.1, read on the forward strand.
ACCTCCTGTTGAACTTCATGAGGTTCCTGTTGGCCCATTTCTCCAGCCTCTTGAGGTCACTCTGAATGACAGCATGGCTCTTTGGCGTATCAGTCACTCTCAGTTTTTTGCCATCAGTAAAATTTCCACTGATCACACTCTGAGCCCAGCCATTAAACCATCTTTCACTCTGCTCACTGTCTGCTTATCCAGCCTGTGCATCAGCAGCTCGTCTACGAGGATTCTGTAGGGAGACAGTGTCAAAGGGCCTACTAAAGTCTAGGTAGACAATATCCATTTTCTTCAGGCACCTATCAGGCCAGTCACTTCATCATACAATTTTATCAAGTTGGTCAAGCATGACTTCCCCCCTGTGAAGCCATGCTGACTACTCTTAATTATTTTCTTGTCTTTAATGTTCCTGGAAGGTCTGTCACCTTCCCAGGGATTAAGGTCAGCTGACCAGTCTCTGTTCCCAAGGTCCTCCTTCTTGCCCTTCTTTAAGATAGGATTGACATTTGCTTTACTCCAGCTCTCTGGAGCTGCCATGGTTGATCAAAGATTGAGAGCAGCCTTGCAATGGCGTCTGCCAGCTCCCTTAGCCCTTGTGGGTGCATCCCATCCCAGCCTATGGACTTAAGTATGTCCAGTTCACTTAAGTATTCTCTAACCTAATCCTCTTCCACCAGGGACATATATTCCTTGCTGCACACTTTCCCCTGGGTCTCTGGGGCCTGGAATTCCTGAAGGCTGGTCTTGCTCATAAAGACTGAGGCAAAAGAGGCATTTAGTCCTTCAGTGTGTTCTGTGGCTTCTGTAACCAGGTCCCCCATCTTCTGAGCAATGGGCACACATTTTTCCTAGTCATCTTTTGTTGCCTATGTACTTCTAGAAGCCTTTCCACTTGCCTCATGTTTCTCACTGCATTCAATTCTATTTGGGCCTTAGTTTACCCTACTTTTTCCTGGGATGCTTGGACAATGTTTCTGTATTCCTCCAAGGTTACCACAGAAGGGTAACCTATGTATGCTTCCTTCTTGTGTTTGAGTTTGGTCAGGAGCATCTTGTTCATCCATGTATAGGCCTCCTGACATTTTTGCCTGATTCATATTCATTGGGATGGAACACTCTTAAGCTTGAAGGGGATGGGCCTTGAATATTAACAAGCTTTCCTGGGGTCCTTCTACGCTCCAGGGCCTTATCCCACACAACTCCTCTAAGCAGGTGTTTGAAGAGGCCACAATCTGCTCTTCCAAAGTCCAGGGTTGTGAGCTTGTTTTTCATCTTTCTCTCTGACCTCAGGATCCTGAACCCTTACCATCTCAAGATCACTGCAGCCAAGGCCTTCGCATCCCAAGTGAGCCCCTCCTTGTTGTTGAGTATGACTAGTCCAGCCAGTACCTCTCCTCACTGTCTCCTTTGTCACTTGGAGGAAGTTATCATCAGTGCACTCCAGGAACATCCTGGATTGCTGTCATCATGTGTTGTTTCTCCAGGAGGTAATGGGGTGGTTGAAGTACCCCATGACTGCCAGGGTCTGCAAGTATGAGGCAGCTCCTGTAGAGGGTTTGATCAGGTGGCCTGTAGTGGACACCCACTATGATGTCACCCTTGCCTGTCCTTTCCTTAATCCCAACACATAAGATCTCCATTGGCTCTTCTTCCGTTCCCGTGCAGAGCATCATGCACTCCAGGTGCTTTCTTACATAAAGAGCAAGGGCCTCTTTCCTCTCCTTTCTGAAGAGTGTGTATCCCCTCATTGCAACACTGCAGTCATGGGAGTCATGCCACCTTGTCTCCCCAAGAAGATTGTTGCCCTGCAGCTGCACTCAGATCTCTTGCTCATCGTGGTCATTCACCATGCTGTGTGCATTAGTATACAGGCACTTTGGAGAGGGACCCCAATGTGTTGAGGTCTCGGAGAGGAAGTCCAGGAGGAGAGTTTGATTACATTTCCTTCAAGGTGATTGTTTCAATTCTGGACACTTAAATTGAAAATTATAGTAGTGTCTATGGGAGTAGTCATAAGTTTTGTGATTAAGTCTCTCCTAAAACCTCAGTAACTACCAGTATTGCTTCACCAGTAAATGTCTGAGGGTAATGGTAAGCATTACAAGGCCAGTGCAGGAGAATCTGACTGTCAGTATGGTGACTGTTACTGTTGGTGTTGGGTTTCAGGTCAGTTGACTGTTCCAAATAAAATGCTGCATTCTGCTAGCATTGTAAATACAGAGATTTTAGGAAACTTTATCAAATGTCATTTTTAGTGTCATTTCAGAACAGACACACAAATTTGCTACTACTACATTGCACTGCAGCAACTTTCTCACAATTAGCAAGGCAGCAGCTGGGGCTGCATGAACTGTACATGAACTCTTAAGGACCAAGTTGCTGATAAAATTGAGGTGAACTTTGTTACAGATTGGTTTTTTTTTTCACTACTGCAAGAAGTCTGAATGATTCCTGTTTCATTCTTGAAGACTACAGTGTCTCCTGTTGAGGTTACAGGAGTACTGTCACCTTAAGTGGTTACCTTATATGTAAATATGGAGGTAGTGGTAATATAAGCAGGCTTCTGGAAACTGGCAGGTATTCTGAGCATGACTGACTTCAGACTTTGCAGTCATCTTTCGGACATTATTCAGGTTACCATGATGATTGTTTTCATATAAATGATCGAAACTTCTGTAATGTTTTCCTTGTATCCCTACCATTTGTTCATGCATGTTCTATTAACAATGTTTTTTAGTCATGTCATGCTTAATCAGTGATGTTGCGGACTTTGTTATGATTTTGCCAGAGCTTATGCTCAACTAAATCAGAGTTCTTGGAAGTTCAGTTCATGTTTAGAATTAGGATTAGGATACTTAGATTCCTCCCTTCTCATTGTTTCTTATAATCTTCTCTTAGCTGATGTTTTTCTGAGAACTGTGTCTCTTCTTCTCAGGCAGATATGTGCAGTTCATAATTCCTTCTGTTCTGCTAGCAAAATAACTTTCTCTTGCTTTGCTGCTTTCAGAAGTGTGTTTTTCTCATGTTGGGGTTCTTTTTCCTCAGAGTAGCTTAAATGAGAAAAGATTGTTTTCAAGGTGTTCTCTCTTGGTACAAACACATTATTGAAGAGAAGCAGCCGATAAATAAATTTATGGACTTCAGAACTATCTGTCCAATACACATTCATTCCTATGTACCTACAGGGTAGCTGTATGATATGTTGGCACAGTCAAATTTTTATTATATTAAGCTGTAATAAGATGGTTTTTCCTCTGTAGTGTGTCTGCTTGCACGGCTTCTGTAGTGACTTCTCTCCTCTGGAAAGAGGAGCTCTGTGGAGAGAAATGCTGAACATTGAAAACGATGGGGAAGGGATTGTTGTAAAAAGCTTTTAAAATGCCTGGTTTTCTGTTCAGACTTGACTATTAAAGTGTCATTGAAGATGTAGCAGCTGCTGTCAAAAGCAGCTGAAATTTTACCGTAAACTTACTTCAAGACCTTGTCCTCACCTCCGTAAGAGTAAGATCAATGTTTGTGCTATTATATGGGTGTTCTTTTGAGATCTACTGTCAACAATTTGAGAGTATATGCATTACAAATACTGGGAATCTGGGCTTTATGGTGCAGCTAGAGTTGCTCCATAAAGACAAGACTGTTTGACTGTGGGGATCAAAGAGATACTACATTCATAGACAGTAGTTGCATTTAACTGTCAAAGTGCTGTTAATTGGACCAGTTAACATTTGTGGAAAGAATTTCGTGGAATGGATTGTTTGGGGTTTGTCTCCTATGTGAACTCTTAAAATCAGTCTGCAAAACTACTGTAAAGGAAAATGGAAGATATTTCTCAAGTTGTTTGTGGAGTCATTCAAAAAACAAGTCATAACTATGGCAATTGTAATGGCATTGTTTGTCTACTTAGTTAACATTGTTTTGGTTTTAAAAAGCAACAAAACAACAAAACAAAGAAGGATGTCAGTGCCTTCTGCCAAAGCACTTTTGTGTAGGGATATGCAGGTCAGCCCTTCTCTGCTAAACCTGTAGTTATGCAGTGCATGAATGGGGGGGTCTTGGTTTGATACTTCAGCAAGTACTTGTCCATTTCCTCTGCTGGGATGAGTATCAAGCAAGCAAAGAGTAATCCTGTGTAATCAGACTACTGTCTGTGGCAGAAATGGTGTACAAGGACTAATTTACAAGACGTTGCAAATTGAATTTGAAAACTCTAGCATTGGTTTTCATAGCATTCTGAAAACTTTAAAGTAAAAGATGTCTAAATTAATGTGTGCACTTGAAAATGTTTTGGTTTTTTAAATATGTTGCTAGCAAGGTGTTTGTGAATACCTAGAACATGGTTTTAAAGCATAAGAGTTGATGTCTAATGATTGACTCAATGTTCTGTTTTGTGTAAAATTAATGAAGTTGGGGTTTTTTATGCTTTGTCATTTCAGATTTGTCCAATATGTGCAGCATTACCTGGAGGGGATCCAAATCATGTCACAGATGACTTTGCAGCTCATCTTACACTGGAACACAGAGCTCCTAGAGATTTAATATCCTTTTCCAGCTGAGGCAAAGAGGCTAGACTGTTTCGTCAAGTAGCCATGACAACTTGTTTTGATTTTTATAGTCAAAGAGTCATACCTCTGGTTTTCCTGAAATTTAAGTTTCTAAAGATCTGGGTGTCAAAAAGGTTCATTTGCTAGATTAAAAAAGTATAAATACCGGCTTGAGTAGACATTTAGAATCAGAACAGTGTAGGTACACTTGACAGTGCTTTTGCTCTACCAGCAGAAACATTTAAAGAACTTTGACACTGAGAGGTTTTTCTGCTTGTACTGTGGTGTATATATATCCTGCCTGATTGTTAGTCTTGAAGCTGCTTTTTGTATCCAGATTCAGTGGTGTGTTGTAAGTATTTGTGACACAAGGATGATGATCTGAAGATTATTTGAGTTTAGCTGGGTTTGACAAATTATTTTAAATTTGCTTAAGTACTTTTAACACCGTTTCAATTACATAATTTCATGGTTGTTACTGACATTTTGTATCTAACTGGGGAAAACTGTCAAATTTCCTGGGAAATAAGATGTTGTCTTTCAGTTACTTAGCAGTAGGTCATGCAGATTGATCTATGCTTGATGGCTGAAAAGCTGCAATTATTGTTTTTTTAATCCTTGTTCTAGGAATATTTTTCTTATTTTTAATCCCCCCCTACACTCTCCTCATTAACTGATTAAATGAATTTTGTTTTGAGCTTTCTATTTAATGACATGCAGGCTACGTAGCCTACCTACAGTAAGAAATCTCTCTGAGATGTCCATTTGTGTCTCATTTAAACTGACAAAAAGACTGCAGTATTACTTAGGTAGTGGCTTTTTTCTTTAAAGATTTTTAAAAAGGAAAAAAATATATTCTAATACTTAGTAACTGGAGTGAAGAAAAAAAAAACACAAAAAAACCCAAGCCCTAGTAACTGGAGTTTGTTATGCTAACAGAAGGGAGACAGCATTTAAGGAGATGGCTCTGTTTCAGCTATGATTGTTTGATTTTAGTTAACAATCAGGACAGACTAAATGCACACACTTATTACTACACAATAATTGGGTTGGTGTAAAGGAATTTTGGTGTTTATTGGCTCTGTGAAGGAGTAGCTAATAATCCAAAGAACAGTACAAAGTTAAATAAAAGCAGTTATCTCTACTTCACCTTTCCCTGTGGACAGGAGCAGGGCTCTCAGCAGTCGGGAGGAGCAGGGTGCTGAGGGTGGTGGCTTGGGCCATTAGAGCTTGATCTGAGGTGTCCCTGTAGGTCCTCCATAGTCAGGTGTCCCTCAAGGCAGAGTCATGCCATCCTCCCTTTTGGGTGGAGGAGGGAATCAGATTGATGAAGAGAGAGCATCTTCCAGACTTTGCTGGCCTTTAGACAGCTCTGAGATGTTCCTTGATGACTTGTCTAGTGACTCACTGAGCAATCTTTTTTATATCCATTTAATTCTGCTCTTTATACCAATTGTGAGTTTTTTGTAGCACTAGCCTAATATGCTTTTTCTAACAAAATTTACATCCCTAATAACTACTTATCCATGTACCAAAGGTTGAACTGTGGGCATCCAACATTGGCTTAACTAGTCTGTAGGCCAGCAAGTTTAAATTTTCTCAGTTACAGAGGGAAATTAAAATCCCACTGAAATTAATAAAATGTTTGATTAGAGTTCTCCTTCTGCAGCTTTTTCTCCCCCTCCAGTATCAGAGATGCCACCAAATGACTTTTAATTTGGGAATGGTTGAATGAGGAAAAATCAGTCTTTTTAGAGTAAGGCTTCAATGTTAGTCATCCCAAAATGGATCTTTCTTGGATATATTTTAGGAAGACATTGCTCATGATTCAGCATCAAAGACAACGCATGTAGAATTCTCTGCTTATGCACTGTTACTTCAGTGATCAGTCTTGTCAAGTCTCCAAAACCTGATAAGTGTATTCTGAAGTGACTGTTCCATGTTGAGCTCCGCATAGGTCTAGCAACAGGCAGGTCTACAGTAGGAGAAAAAGGAAGAGGAGATGCCCCTTTTCCATCCAGGATCTGGCAGCATAGGAGAGAGTAACTGTCAACGTCAGGGAGCTGTTAGAAAGCTGCTCTCTGATAGCATTATATTGCTGCTCTAAACACACAGGTAACCCTCTGTGCTCTGTAAGAACCTTGAAGTACTTGCACTTTTTCTGGAGTGAAAATTTGTTACAGGTTGAGGTGAAGTTTTATTGTTGAGTCAGCCAGAATTCTGAGGAGTGGCCTCATCTTCCAAGTATTGATTAGACATATGCGGTTTATTTTGGTTTTGGGGTTTTTTCTGAAGTCTGCATGTCTTGTTATAAAACTTGTCCGGCCATTGCAAAGTATGTCCCATATTCACAACTTTTTAATGCCCAATTTCTTACTTCAGCAGGAAAATATTTGAAAATCTATTCAATACAGCTTTTCAGCATTAATCATACAAATGGTTCTCGCATGGCTATTTAGTTTAAACGTTCTGTAAAATCTTTTTGTAATAGCCAGTTCTTCCTTGCTGTGAGAAGTCTAGTAATTTCTTTCAGTCTTCAGTTCTTGAACCTCTGTGACAACTGAGGTTCTGCACTGTAACTGTGTTTAATCAAAGACTACAGTAATGGATACCATACGAATGGTAAGCACACTGCTATAAAATAAAGAACATGGGATACAGGAGAAACTAAAAGTCTAGTAACGGCAAAATAAAATATTCGAGCCTACTCTATTTCATTTTGCGCTAGTGAGTTACACTAGTGGTTTTTAACTGTCTTGGAGGAATTATGTTAACAACTTTCTGATAAAAATAATCTTTACTTTGTTGATTGTCTCTTTATATGAGAACACAAAGTTGTCACTTGAAATATAAGCATCTGATATGGACAAGTTGGGGAAATGGGAAAATGAAAGGCATCATTGTCATAACTGGAATTAGTGGTATTTCTTTGCCTAAAAGAGGAAAGGGGAAACAAAGGGGTGTGGATGGAAGTACCGAATACTCCAGAAATCAACAATTGGATAAAAGCATGAAGTACAAAAGTCAAAAGAAATGCAGTCATTATTATGTACTTTTGATAGGAATGGCAATAAACATTTTTTATTTTCAGTACTTAACATAAGAATTGAGGAGGGAGAATAAAATCCCTCTATCTCTGTAGTAAGCTTGGCTGAACATGCAGTTGTTGGAGTTTTCAGATTACTGAGTAGAAAACTTTGATCTAAAAAAGCCTAAGAAAATAATCCTGATGTTTCTTAGACATCATAAAAAGCTGGAGAAATCTGGGGGAGTTTGATGAATACAGCACTGGGTATCTTGAGTTCAGATCGGTAAGTCTGACTTGAACCATAGCTATTGTGTACCTTAGCTTTACATCAGAAGTTGAATCATTATTTTATGAATGAAGAGAGGTGTGCACCTGAGTATTACACCCATCAAATGTCCTTGTAATTTAATATTTGATGCCAAACAGTTCTGTTTTCTTAACTTCTTGGTTACGATGAATCCAGTGGTGTTCGGCACGTACGTAGGATGTTCCACCCAGGCCGGGGTTTGGGAGGCCCCCGTGCACGTAGATCAAACATGCACTTTACTACCAGTTCCCCTGGTGGGCTTTCATCTTCTCAGAGTTCATATTCTCCAAGCAATAGAGAAGCCATGGATCCTATAGCTGGTAAGAGCTGTTACCATGAATTTTACCCCAGTGTAATTTTACCCCTTCTTACACAGAGGAAGTGAAATTAAAGATGATAGTAGTTGCCCTGCTATCTGTTGTTCCAAAGCTGCATGTATGGATATGATCCACGGTGCAAGTGTGAGTGATGGTGAACCTTGTGCTTGCCTGGCTTGTCACAGGGCCTGTGCATGGAGAAGCTGGAACTGCCACCAGTAGCTTGTGCTTTTAATGGCAGATGGTGTAAGGCTTATTCACAAACCTAACTTATGCACAGGTGTTGTACATTTTTACAAGTGATTGCACCCAACTTCCATCATGTACTTTAGTACATCTTATTTTAATTTGCCATTGGGATAAAGGTGTTTATGGAGTAGAGTATCTGTCTTAATGAAGATGAAATTAGCTGCATTTTAGTATAATGGATATTTAAAATATGTTTACTTTGCATTCAGGCTGCTGTTTGAATGCCAGACTTGCTAGTTTCATGGATTTTTTTTTTTTGATGTACTTGTAAATTCTTATGCAGATGTACTGTTGCAAATATTTGCAGTGTATTTTGGTCAAGTTTAGAAAGAAACTGGTGGAGGGGGAGAAGGGTGTCTTTATTTTCAACAACAGAAAATACTGATGATGTCTTTAGGATTCACAGGAAAAACTTCTTTCTTTTTTTCCGGTATGTGTTTAGCTTTGATAAACAACTAACTTTTTTTAGAGGGAAGAAAAAGTAGAGAATTAAGACAATTCTGAAAGCAAATGCAACTTCCCCATAGAGGGGAAATCTAAATGTTTTCATTTGATCGTCTTTGACTGCATAAACATCAGGGAAACTTCAGGACTTCTGCTGTACTCTGCCTTTGCTTTGACATAATGCTTTTAAACTGGAGCTTCCTACTATCATGTTGTGATTCTTCAGAGAGAGGCAGCTGGCCGGCTGAATGAGGCATTGTCCCTGCCTTCCTTAATCATGGTCTCCTTGTCTGCCTTCTGCTGGTGCTCTGCTGCCCCACTGTGACCTGATTTAGCTCACCAAATTAGCTGGGAAGAAGAAAATAAGTTAAGGGAGGTCTCAGGAGGGTCTGAAAAGGACCGGAGTTCGTTTGAGGAAGGGAGGATGTTTGAAGCCTTGAAAGCAAGACCTTGTCTGTCTTCAGCAAGGGCAGCTGTTCCAACTCAGTTAAGTGTGGAGTGGCTGCTGAGGTTTGTTTTCAGCCTTACACAGCCTGCCTGCTTAGCAGCATTAAATGTGGGATAAAATGGCATTCTTGTGAAATCCTTTTTGGTAGGAGCTGTGTTTTAGCTTCCAGTTGCACACTGAGCTGCATGTCCTACCTGTACCGAGGCTCTGTATGAGCTCATGTCTGTTTCCCAAATACTGTTTTGCTGTATTCTAAGCTTAAACTTGTGCTTTAACTTACAGTGAGAATAAATACATCTAAATCTTGTCTGGAAGTTAGTCTTCCCTTATATTGGCCCAATAAATAGGAAAGTCCATGAGAATTTTTCTGTTTAAAGGAAGTTTATAGTGTCTGTTACATTTTATTCTTTTTTTCCTCCCTGTGGCATTTTATAATAATTACCATGGAATTAGAAGTGCTAGTAAAAATCACTTGATGATCCTGGGTTCCTGACATGGAGAACAACTGCATTTTGCTTTATTCCCTCAAACAAAGCCTTATTTAGAAGGAAAACTGTCACAACTTGTAGTAACTTTGTAACATAGAAGCAAGGGGCAGGAGCAATATCATCCTCTACTTCCTCTGCCTTTCCATCAACTACAGCAAGTAGATGATATAAGAAGTGCTTTCTACACAGGTTGTAGAAGAAATTCTGCAGTAATGCACTGAGCAGTAATTTGCTGCTAATACTTATGTCAAGAAAATTTTATATGGGTGAAACTTGCTATAAGCATTCCATCCTTCTGAATTGGTGGTGGTTTTTTTTTGATAGCTAGGTCTTCTCTGTACTACTGGCAGAAATAAAAATTCATACAGCAAAATGCTTGACCACTTCAGTTTTGATGTGAGGCAATACTTTAGTATGTTTTATTAACTAAATGTTTTTATTAAATGTTTGAAGTGAGGGTATGATATTTCTCTTTGCTGCAGCACAGCTCCCCTCTGGGATATTGGGAAGGGGAAGCCTGTGTTTTGAGAGGAAAATAAAATCACCAAGTAAAGCCAAAATGAAGGAGTTTCTTAGTCGATTGCTATTTTGACCTGAAGTTTCAGAGAACTGCTGTGGAAGACATAATTTATTAGACATTCCCTGAAGATTGGTTCTCCTGTTACTTTAAAGGCATTGAACTTTGACTTCTTATTTGGATGAAATCTGCATAAATTAGTCTTAATCTTCCTTACCTTGTGAGACATTGAATGCTAGGACTTTTTTTCAAGAGCTTTGTGGGCTCTTCAGCATTGTTTGTTCTTTGATTTTTTTTATTGACTGAAAAAATTGAGGCGCTGGAACTCGGGGTGTGTTCATTCTGCTGTGATGCTCATTAAGGTCTTTCATCACAGAAACTTTCTCTTCTCTGGCAGAGCTTTTATCTCAGCTATCAGGCGTGAGGCGTTCTGCAGGAGGACAGCTCAACTCCTCTGGGCCTTCTGCTTCTCAGTTACAGCAGCTGCAGATGCAACTGCAGTTGGAACGACAGCATGCACAGGCAGCGAGACAACAACTGGAGACTGCACGCAATGCAACTAGGCGCACCAACACGATCAATGTCAACACCACTATGACACAATCTACAACAACAACCAACACGTCTAACACAGAAAACAGTCAGCAGACTATCCAGAATTCCCAGTTTCTTCTTACAAGGTAACTTGCTTAGTGTATTTGCTTGTATTTAAATTTTACTCTTTCTGTTCCCCTTAGTCTTGATAGAGATGTAGAGTTCAATGAAATTACGTGTTTGGAGTTAGGCAAAGTAAAGCAGTGTCTGATCAAATATATCCTGGAGTTAACAGGCTAGTTAATCATACAGAATATATCCGTGGCAGATGTCAACAGTGGTCACAGGAGGTGTAATACGTAAACTTGCTTCACCCACAGTTTTAGCATGGAAACAAAACTGGAAATTTAATATCCAAAACTAGTAGTTTAGAGTTGGCCCAAGGGGTATTGTTCTGCTTTTGGAAAACCAACTTCAGGAGCTGGCTGCAGAGGTATCCTGTAGTGGTCTAGTGTTTGCAATAAGAGAGTGTGCCGTACCCCTTTTGGTGCACCTAGGAATATGTTTAGAGGATTAGACTTGAGTATGGATTTCTGCAAACCTTGAAAAGGAGTCTGGTTTTGAGTTTTGGCTGAATTAAGTTACTTCTGACACCAGGCAGGAGACTTCTGCCAGATCCTTCATCAAGTATGTAGCCAACATACTGTGCTTTTGTCTGGATTTGTTAGCATCTTTTCAAACCTATGGTCTGTCTGCTCCTAAGCAATGGGTAAACATTAGTTGCTGTATCTCAACTTCAAGAGGAACAAAAAGAATATTTCTTTGCTAAGCTGTGCATGTTTCCTCTACTACTTCCAACCAAACAGCAGCATTTCCAGCTATAGAAGCATATAGACTTGAGCCATAATGGGGAGTCAGAAGATAGTATTGTTTAATAGGAAATCAGTCTTCAGTAAAAGCTGAGGTTAAATAGGGGTTTACATATTAATATATGTATCCTGTTTACAGGGCAAATAAAGGATGTCATTAATCAACAGGATACTTATCTGGTCTAGAAATTATACTTGAATCTCAGGGTTATTTTAAAGAGGTGTCACCCACTATGTCATTCCAGTTCTTTTAGAAGGTTGGGTATTGACCTGAAATACATGTTTTCCACATCTCCCCTGCCACGCCCCTCCATCCATACTCTTGTTTGTCTGTTTGGGCATTCTAACAGCTCCTGTGTCAAGAAATCTGGATTTGAGTCAATGTGATTATTACCTAAGTGCAAAATAATAACACCTAACACCTTTCAATCAGAAACTTAATCAAAGGATCTTCACTACCACAGATGGTGGCTTTCAGAGTTGGACTGAGCAGTTTCCTTGCCTACCAGGAGAAATGGTGGAATGAGCATTGTTGTGCCTTGGGAATCCCTAGGCTTTACATGTGTGGCTGTGTATTTTGTGGCCTGCATGAACTTAGAAGCTGACCTAGAAATATAACAGGCATCTAATGAGTTTCTAGCAAATCACAACAGCCCTCCCTAAAACACTCCTGAATAGCAGGAAACTTCACAAATAGATTTTTTTTTTTCTTAAATTTATTTTTGTCTAGCTTCAGGCTCCAGTCTGAATGTTGTTGTAGCAACGGAGGAAGGGTGTTTGTTAAAGGCATATGCCTGTTGTACTGAGGTGTCGGGGTTGCCAGAGCTGTGCATGTGGAGGGGAAAAGCAGGACAATTCTGAAGGAGTGGTTTTGGAGTGCCTTTCAGCACCTGTCAGTGGTGTCATCAGTGAAGTGGGCTTTCACCAACTGCCTGTCTTCTCTTTCCTTGCTGCTGTGCAGGTTGAATGACCCGAAGATGTCGGAAGCAGAGCGTCAGTCAATGGAAAGTGAACGGGCAGACTGCAGCCTGTTTGTCCAGGAGCTCCTACTGTCCACTTTGATGCGGGAAGAAAGTTCCTCCTCAGATGAGGATGAGCGGGGGGAGATTGCAGATTTTGGTGCTATGGGCTGTGTAGATATTATGCCTCTAGATGTTGCTTTAGAAAACCTAAATTTAAAAGAGAGTAATAAAGGAAACGAGCCTCCTCCACCTCCTCTTTGATGACATCCCACTTTGCAGACAATGTCCTCTGTGCTGTATTTGCCAATGAAAGTGGACAACAACTATCTTGGGTTTGTTTTGGTGATTGTAATTTCAGGTCTGTCACTCTTGTTACATTGTGTACATTCAAAAGAAAGAGAGAAAAGATATATATGATAATCATTTCCACTTAACTAATTTTTACTTCTAGCAGGTAAATGTAGGTTGCAGTGCAGAGCAAAAAGCTCTGTGTCCTGTACCTTTACATGCAAAAGGCTCTCCTAATACTCCACATTCAAACTGAAGAGGAAAAAAATGAAAAATCTCTAATGAAGCTGCTGTGTGTATTTATGAATATTAATGAATAAAAACTGCTTGGATGGTTTACCTTAACTACTGCATGACGTTTTTTGCAGCGTGCATGAGTTTTAGTGACCTTGTCATTTAAAAATTTAAATACAAGGAGTAAAACTTTAAAACCCAAAGCTTTCCCATTATTCAAAGGTTACATGACAAAAAGGTTAGCACTGACTAGCAATTTGTGGCCACAAAGTACCTTTTGAATAATATGTGACAGAATGACATGGCTATGTGCTGTTTCTGCACAAGATGGAGACTCTGCAGTGGGATAATATTGTCGAGAGCAGGGTGTGGCATTTTGCTGCTTGTGCCCATTATGTTGCCCTGTTAGCCACCACCTCAATGTGGAGTGGAACTTCATTTTACGCATCTGTAGGAGACACAACAGTAAAGCCACTGCTGGAAGCCACTGCAAGGGGCTTTTGTGTGCCCTGAAATCAAACAATGTTCACTTTTGTTTAAAGTTTTTCCTTTTTGTGGTTGTTAAAATTTTTTAATGTTAAATATGTTTTATTCAGGTGTAGACAATTCATATATTCACTGTGTTTAAAAAAAAAGTTAACCTGGATCATGTTGTTTTAGTTTAAAAAGCCTTTCACAGTCTCAATCATATTTTGAGTTATTTATGTATTTGCTTCATAGTTTGCAGAGACCTGTCAGTATCAGGAGAGCTTGAGGATTTGGATTCCCAGAATGTCAGTATATTACAATTGAATTCTTAATGGTAACTTTAGCACCTTTTATTTATTGTTTCTTTTGGTTATTTTTGCTGGTATAAAAAAAAGTTGAAAAAGCCTTTTAGTTGAATCGTGCCACCTACATGCCTATACTGTTAACCCTACTGGCTTGGAAAAAAAGTCTGGTGTTCTTGTGCATAGAAGTTTATAATAGCCTCAAGACAAGAGCAGAAGAAGTATGTTTGATTTTGATTTTCTTTCCCCCACTTTTTTTTTGGGTGGATTTTTTGAATGTAAAGTTAGATTATAAAGACAAAAGTGCACACAGCTTCTGATGAAAATTTAAACTAGGCTTATATGATAATGGTGTCTTTCCAGATCTTTCTCACCTCACCCCCTCTCTCTTTCTCTGTATCCTTCCATCTCTGCAGCATTGCTAGTGTTTTAGAGTAAATTTACAGACTTGAACACCAGATGGTGTTCTCAGCAGAACTGTGACGTGTATGCTAATCCAAAATAACAGCAGCAAAAGAAGCAACCCCATAGACTGAAGTTTAAGTTCCATCCTTTTTTTTTTTTTTTAAAAATAAATCCTCAAATCCTGATTGTTTTCACATAGAGTAGTAGTAGCTTTGTTTTCCTTTAGTCTCTGCAACAGGAAATGTTTCAAGGGAAACTTTACATGAGGCCTCTGGTTATCCTGAGAGTTAGCCCCTGTAGGGACGTTTTTTTATTGATTGTTGAGGATTTTCAAAAGTTTTTCAAGCTGTAGTCTTTTCAAACACATCTTCTGCACATTACAATAAGACACACGGTTCAATAAAGCATTTTCAAGACTGTTGCTTAGTTGATTTTCTTTGGTTTTGATGTATTATGCAGACAGTTCTGTTCCAGAAATTTCTGCAGCTGTCTCTAATTCCAACTGTATACAAAATCTGTTCACGCAGAATCCGAGGTGATTTACATAGTCATGTTTCAAAACCACATGCTTTGGCAGGTGCTGAAGTATGTCATCCTTGACTCTCCACAGGTAGGTGAATTCAAGTTTCCACAGAACAAGATGCATTCAAAAATAGGCTTTTCTCAGCGTGATGGTGTTGACCATCTATGTGTGGCTGGTCTGCAGAGGATACTTCTTGTTGCCTGGCTTCCATACTCCACATGCTTTGAAGAGGACCCGTGTTTCTTTAGAGACTGAATATATGCTGAGTGGGATCTAAAGCTCTCCTGGGGCATCACATTAACTTGTACAGATCTTCAGTTGTTCAGGGTTTTTAGGTTTAGAAATTATACAAAATAGCTACTGGGAGGAAGATATTTATTGCAAAACTCCTGGAATGCAGCGAGACCTGTATCAGAGCTCGGTGTTAGTCTGGAAGCTTTGGGTGCAGGGGAGGTTCTGGTGCTGGATACACCCAGGTCCTGGGGATGGGCTGGGGGTTGTGCCTCTGCCCTGCTCTGTCTTCCCCTGTCAGTGTGTCTCCAGCCGTGCTGTGGGCAGAGAGCGTCCCGGCCTTCATCCTGAGGAGCAGGGACTGGCAGAGCCTTTTTGGGGAGGGGGCAGACGAAAGGACAAGGTCTTGTTGCCAGTGTGTTACAGTAGTTGAAGGGGTACACAGTACCTGTTTGAAGGTGATGGGGAACAAGTCCCACCACCCTGTCCATGGAAAAGTTACATGGAATTGCATTACATTCTCTTTGTAGCTTGTGATGTGCTTTCATCAGGGGGCTGGTGGTTTTTGTTCTTTTTTTTTTTTTTCTGTTTGGGCCAATCTTAAAGAAGGGCACTTAAAGTGGTGTGGTAAAGGCCAAATATGTGTTTTAACTTCATCCACCTGGTCTAGTTGCAGTTGTTACAGCTGCCTTCCTTGCTTCACTGGAATGTTTAGGGGGTGGGGGTTGTTTGCATTTTGGGGTTTGGTTTTGTGTTGGTGTTTTTGGTTTTTTGTGGGGTTTTTGGTTTGGTGGTATTTTCCTCCACTTTTACTTCTGGAAGAGTTTATGAGATCTGCCTTCACCCTGTGGACTCGTGCTCCCAGGCAGCATGTGGACATTGTAGCTGGGTCCAGGGACCAGACACCCAGATGTTTTGCAGTTTTGAGATGCTTGTCTGATGGGAAGGAGTGAAAGCCATTCTCTGTTACCAGCCAGAACTCCTGGGAAGCAGAGATGCTCTGCTGCCTCCTGGCATTCTCAGACCTGGAACAGGGAAGCAGTTGGATACATTTGGTATGTGAGGACTTTTACAGTTACATTGCTTAATCTTCCTTTCCTCTTCCCGACATAACTGACCTTCACTCCCCTCTGCTGTGCTGTGTCCTGCTGACAGGCTCAGTGCCACTGCCCTCCTCCATTGTCCAGTGGTCACAGAATCATGAAGTTGGTTAGAGTTAGAAGATCACCTAGTTCCAAACCCCTGCCATGGGCAGGGACACCTCCCACTAGAGCAGATTGCTCTAAGCCCCATCCAGCCTGGCCTTGAACACTTCTAGGGATGAAGCAGCTGCAGCTTCTCTGGGCAACCTGTTCCAGTGTCTCACCACCCTCACTGTAAAGAATTCCTTCCTAATATCTAATCTAAATCTCCCCTCTTTCAGTTTAAAACCATTACCCCTCGTCCTATCACTACCCTCACTCATAAAGAGTCCCTCCCCCTCTCTCCTATAGGCACCCTTCAGGTAGGGGAAGGCCATCACAAGGTCTCCCCAGAACCTTCTCTTCTCCAGGCTGAACAACTCCTATCTTCATAGGAGAGCTGCTCCAGCCCTCTGACCATCTTTGTGGCCCTCCTCTAGAGCCATTCCTACAGGTCCATGTCCTTCCTGTGCTGAGGACTCTGGATCTGGATGCAGTACTCCAGGTGGGGTCTCTCCAGAGCGGAGTAGAGCGGCAGAATCATCTCCCTTGACCTGCTGGCCACGATTCTTTTGATGCAGCCCAGGATACTGTTGGCTTTCTGGGCTGTGAGCTCAGATTGCCATCTCCTGTTGAGCTTCTTGTCCACCAACACCCCCATGTCCTTCTCCTCAGGGCTGTATCCATTCTCCTCCCAACCTGTATTTGTGCCTGGGATTGCCATGAGCCAGGTGCAGGACCTTGCACTTGGCCTGGTTGAACTGCTTGAGGTTTGCATGGGCCCGCCTCTCAAGCCTGTCCAGGTCCCTCTGGATGGCATCCCTTCCCTCCAGTGTGTCGACAGCGCCACACAGCTTGGTGTCATTGGCAAACTTGCTGAGGGTGCACCCGATGCCACTGTCCATGTCTCTGACAGAGATGTTGAACAGTACTGGTCCCAGTACTGACCCCTGAGGAACACCACTCGTCACCATGTGGACATGGAGCTGTTGACTGCAACTCTCTGCATGTGACCATCCAGCCAGTTCCTGATCCAGTCAAATCCATGCCTTTCCAATTTAGAGACCACGATGTCATAGGACAGTGTAAAACACTTGGCATAAGTCCTGGTACTTGACATCTGTTGCTCTCCCCTTATCTACCAATGCTGTAGGACCACCATAGAAGGCCACCAAATTTGTCAGGCAGCATTTGCCCGTAGTGAAACCGTGTTGGCTGTCACCAATCACCTTATTTTCCATGTGCCTCAGTGGAGATTGCAGGAGGATCTGCCCCATGATCTGGCCCTCCAGTCAGTCCAGCGCAGCCTCCCTGCAACTGCTCTGCTGGCTCCTACCTGCAGAGCACAGTGGTGTCAAGCACGCTGGGCTCTGCTTTGTTGCACAAAGATTTATTTGCAGATATTTATGCAATATTTATAGTGTTCAAAATTATTTATGGGCAAAAGGAAAGGGAAAAGGGAAACTGTAAAGGGGAAGTGTGGAGCTTATGCATATCCTTTTTACACAGCAGTGGCTGTTTCTTCCTGGAAAGAACATCTAGTACAGCCCAAGAGCTTTACCCCTTAGGACACAGTGGTAAAAGCTGGGTCCCTGCAGTCCCCTGGGTACCAGCAGAAGACAACCGGCACTGCTGCAGCCTCCCTGCTGGGCCACCAGCTGTGGCGGGGCAGGGTGAGGGGCAGCAGGAAGGGGGGGTAAATGGTGCAGGGAGGTGACAGCGGCTGTGTGGGGAAGTCTGAGGGACAGGGGGGTCGGGAACAAGGGGCGCTGATGTGGGTTTCGGGGCAGTGGGTGGGGGGTGAGGAGGCTGGGAAGGACAAAAAGTGCAGCCAAAGGGCAGAGCGGGTGGCAGTGCAGGAAACAGCAGGACAGCAGAGGGGACGCTGGTCAGAGGCAGGAGGTGCTGGAGCAATGACCAAGGTGAAGGGGAGTGACTTGGTGGGGGGACAGAGGAGGGGATGGGACAGAAGACCAGAGTGAATCCCTGTCAGCTGGAGGTGAGGTCTGACAGCTCCCTGCCTCCACCTTACGCGGCCTGGTGGCTCTGGGGAGAGCTCTCCTGCCCGAAAGCCCCTCACCCCAGCAGCACTGCCGCAGCCACATCTGCCATCGCACCTCGGCCCTGTGAGAGACAAACCAGCTCGGGCGATGCCTGTTGGGACACGGCAGCACGATCAGATGCTCTCCAGCACAAGTCAGAAGCTGTTGGGCTTCTCCTGCTGCTGCCACCCCCTCCCTGCCATTCACCCTCCCCTGCGCAGCCCCAGGAAATGCGTTTCCAAGATGCCGCTTGTCCACGTAGAAGTCAGGCAGACGAGGTGGAGCTGTGCTTTGTGAAAAGTTCAGGTTTTTCTCCCTGGCTGTTCTCTAGTGACTGCTTCTAAGTGCATTTAAAGGCAAGGTTTGTATTACCCATATTATTCCCGCTTCACTAAGGTCCCTGTTAATGACCACCTGTCTGCAAAAGCCCCCACCAGCTACCATCACCTCATACAGCAGAACAGCATTCCAGGCTCAAGCCAGTAACTTCAACACAGACTGGGCATTGGCCTCAGTTTATAGCCAAGTAAAGGAAAAACAAGCATTTACATTTTATATAAGCGTTTATTTACAACTTGTTTAACAACTGTACACTCTTCTGTCACCTTGGAAGCATTAGTGTATTTGACTGGGAAAAAATATTAAACTTTTTGATTCCAATGATCATTACTGAGTATTTTTTTTTCTATATACAGATATGTATATTAATACTGCTACCATGACAATCTGGTAGTTACACAATTCATAGATGAACTGAAATGGGAACTTAATGTTTTGACACTCTAGGAATCCATTCTTTTACAGAAAATATATCACTGGCAACTTCACAAACAGTTACTTTGATAATTGGTCAACAATTCAGGACTGTCAAACAAGCTGATATTAAAAAGTAAAAGAGTATTCTATGCAGCACAAATGAAGTTAGTATTATCAGAGACATGCTGGAGATCACCTCTGAGTTGTGAGCTCGCAATCGCTTCATGACAGAGGTGCCAGGCTAATTAAAGCAGCCAGCTCACTCATGACTGGCTGCGCCTGACCTCTCCCTGTTGCATTAGTGAACTCAAGCAATTTTTGTCAAGCTAAACACACTTACATACAAACGTCTTCAGGCTCAAGAACAACAGATACCTACGTCTCTAATGCGCACAGACCACCGGGCAAAGGAGGCGCAGCTCTGCCTGCCCCGGGGACACTGGTGCGGGTGGGTGCACGAAGCAGCCATCCCCTCCCACCCTGCACCGAGGCCCCACGGCGGGCACCCCGCGCCCAGCTGGGGCAGGGCAGGGCCCAGACAGAGCCCGCTGGCCAACAAGAAACAAACCACACCTTTAAGACCCAACAAAAAAGAACTTTTTTTTTTTTCATTGCCCTTTTACACACAACAAGGGACCGATGGCTAAAACCTGGAAAGACAACAAATCCTTTAGATCTCTCCTGGACTCAGTCTGATGAAAGAGCTGCTGTGTAGGCTGCAGGAATACCTGACTTGTCACCAGCAAGCCCCAGGTCGTCCTGCCTGCAGGTCACATCAGACTTTGCTATCCCAGGTCCTGGTGGACCAGGAAAGACATATCCCCCTCCAGGAGTCTTTCCGGACTGCTGTCAGCCAGAGCACCTGGCAGCCATAGGCTCCCCCGTCTGCTATGGTATCCAGAAGGGAACACACCACACACTTCTCACCAGGACCTTCGTGCTTACCCTCCTCTCCCCTTCACAGTCAGCTGGGATCCCCTTCCTACCTGCCCTTCCCTTCCCCGGGTGGCACAGACCCCCCCATGGGTGGGACCACGTGGCCTGTCCTTTCTCCCAGCCATCCTGCACAAGGCTGCAGATGCAGTGGGCATCAGGAACCCATGGAGCAAGGGCTGAGGGAGGTGTCTCAGCGCCCGAGGTGCAGCTCTGCCCACAGCCCTGCCGGACGGGCCAGGGACAAGGCACGCACCACCTTCTGTGGCCAGAAGTGACTGCAGAGACTGGTGGGCACAACGCTTCTCCAGCACAGGGGAACAGAGGGCTGATGGTTATGCTGCTGCCTGAACAAGCAAAACCATCCTTGGAGTAAGCAGAGTACATGTGTGTTTATATTGCTGCATTTTTCATCACTTACTTTATGTTTTTAAGATCCTAGTGAGCAAGAATGGGGTTTCTCTACAACTGGACTTAAACCAAACTCATCATCATTCAGACTCTCTTCATATTTTCTGGAAAGTCCTATGGCTTAAAAGCCCCCCCCGTCCCCATTTGTTACACACTAACTCCTACACAATAAACCTCTTAACTTACAACACTACAGCACTCCCTCGTCTTCTGAATCTTGCCAGTACTGGATGTCCAATACAAAACAAAGATACAGTAGTACAAATGTGCAGACATTTAAGAATATTAAATAAGCAGCTTTTTAAATTAATATAGGCAGTACAAAGCATTTTGAGTTACACTGGCTACATATGGCAAATCTTATAGCTAAACCTCGTAATACAAAGAAACAGCCAAGCTAGTGCAATTGGAAATTAAATAGCTAAGACTGCGATAAGAAGAAAAAAAGAAAAAAAACAGTACAGGTGAAAGATAAATGACCCAAATTATAAACTGGCAAAGACAGGCTGCATAATACTGAAAGTGTAGACGGCTTTCATACTTTCCTCCATTCTCGTTCTTTCCTCAGATTGTTTTAACAATTGTACACAGATTGAAAAAAAGTTTCTGAAAGAAACCCACAACACAGCTAAAATGCAGAGAGAAAAATACAACCGCCACAAACTACTGTGTATATACATCGTAAGGAAGCAGGCAGTGTCTGTGAACGAATGCCGCCCGGTAGTTTGCCTGGCTCGGAGATTATCAGATGAACCTTGCCTGGTTTTCTAAGGAAGATGGGAAGGCCAAGCAGCAATTCGTTAGTCATTTCTCCTGGTAAAACACCTCCTTCGCTTTACTTTAATTATTTAAAGATTCAAAGTGGATCCTTTAAGGGTGCAGGTGCTTTTTAAATTTTAGCAGTAACCAAAAGGCATTTTTAGGAACCATTAAGACTAGATTTTTATAGTTCAGTATATGAAAATGTTGCAGAAAGTCTGTGTGTTAATACTGTTAAACAGAATTAAATAAAGTGAACAGGCAGAAGTAAAATGGAGAGCTGACAGTGCTCTGTCAGTTTGCAGAACGCCTCCTGTCGAGTTCTGAATACTGGATTTCCTCCCTTCTAGCCTCATAGGAGACTTTTTGTGAAGAGAAAGAGTAAATGGAAGCGGGAAATGGGAAAGCCACTCCCCAAGATGGTAAGCTTCTCTGCAAGTAGATCTCCCTTTGAAATCAGATGGCCATGAGTCTTAAGTGTAGAACTGGTTAAGTTTTGGTTATGCAGTCTGGACAGAAAAGCAAGTCATGCACTGAACAGTCCCTGTTATAATAATGCTGCAGGTCATGCAACCACATCACTGCAAATAAAAGAATAAAAAAGAAAGTTAAAAAGCAGATAACATATTTCCATTAAAAAACCAGAGAACAGAACAGGTATTTTTCAGAGCAGTTTAGTAAGGCCGTCTCTACTCAGAGTTGAGCAAATTCATGGGGAAAACATCTTTGCCAGAGCAACTCTTCAAATTAACAGGAAGGTCACACACCAGTAATTGGAAAAAGCAAAAAACAGCCTTGAACAGTATCCAAATTTAGACATAATTCAGACAAATTTAAACACTTCTGAGTGAAGTCCTTCAGGGCACCATTCTCAGCTAACACAGCTACGGAAACTAAGTTCACACAGTGACGAAGAAATTTCAGGCATTCCTGCTGTCTGTGAGTACAACAGTTAAAAAAATAAAGCAATGTAAAGTGAAAGGTGCCTGTCCTGCATGTGGTTATGTACTAAAACACAATCAGGGTCATAATGACTGTGTCTGAGCCTTCGAGCTCTGAGCATCACTGAAGACTTTAAGCATTTACATTTCATCAAAGCTCATCCTATGCGTGAGGCCACAAGAACAGCATCACTGCCACACTACGCTGGCAAGTTCTATTGGTTGCATGCAAATACAGGTTTGAATCACAAGAAAATTATATGTATTCTTATTAAAATAAGCTGAGTAGGAGCCACTGAGCAGCCCAAATGGCACATCGCAACGCTGTGGAAATGAATCTAAATTTAGCAGAGAATTGGAGAGGTTGGCATATTTCTCCATCCTTGCTGGGGCACTCTCTTTCTTGGCTGCTGTACCTGGAGAGGTGGAACGCTTGACCAACACAGCTGTGGTGCTTTCAGCTTCCCCAGGTAACACAAACGTCCCCACACAGCCTGGCACAGCACTAACTGCTCCTTCTCATTTTCACATTGCACTCACTATGATGTTACAAAGAGCAAAACAGCTTCACCAGACTGAAATCAAAGCATGCAAACAGTTTCTCTCCCCGCTTTCTCCTCCCTAGTATTGCACTGGTCAAAAATGATTCTAAGAACAGTTCCTGTCACAGAAAAATCCAGGTTAGATAGATAAGGAAGAATATTTATAACTAAACTCAAGGACTTATTGCAACACTCTGTCTTTTTGCTACTAGTACTACAGCTTGCGCATCCCTCTTTTTTTCCCCTCTCATTCACCAACCCAGAATACTAATCATACTTGAAAAACAAATAGAAACATACAGACATAAGTCAAATAGGATAAACATTTTAAAAAATTAACACATTCAACACATTCAAAGCTGACCTCAAGAGTGTATTTTGAGTAATCACTGTCTGCTAAGCTTGCCTGGCAATGCTTGGGTGCATAAAGTTACAGAGTTCAGGATTAATAATATGAAGATTACTGTAGTTAGTCTATAGAAAACTAGAAGTTCAAGGTACATAAGCATGTATCTATTCTATTGTGCATAAATTAGCATAGTCTATCTATTCCTTTAATCTCATCTGCCTATTAGTTCAGATGACTTATTTAGTAGCACTTTAAGTGTCCTGTTGCACATAAACAGAAATGACGTTGTAGGATTCTCTGGGAGTAACTAGTACTTTTGAGAGGTCTTTTGAACTCAGGGCAGCATATTCTCTGTCGGTGATGTAAGAAGTTCATTTCACAGCGCCCTCTCCTGGCTAGAAATTCTAATCTGGTTCTAAAAAGAACTGCCAATCTAATCTTGTTCTAAAAAGAAATTATCTGCCAATTTCTTTCTCTCAGAGAACTCTTCAAAATTGATCAATACATTTTAAAGCTACCTGTTGAGGCAGCAACACTTCAGAAGACAAGAAATATGAGAGTAAATTCACTCAGCATCATGTGTCATTGCTTCTGCAGCACCTCCAGAAAGAGACAGCTTATGTAGCAGCTATTGTGTCTGCAGAGGGACAACTTTCTCTTACTTCCTTTCCTTGTCAGTCCAAAATAATCCGGGTATAAGTGCAGGGTTCATTGCCAGTCTGGGGGATTATTTCTTAGTAAGGCGTTTCCTTTCAACATTCAATGTCACATCTCATTAGCTTTACTTCATTAGAAGTAGTTTATCCATCCCTTAAAATCTTCCTTAACTTCTTGCTGTCCTCTTCTGCTTTTTCAGCACACAGAAGTGACTGGGACAACGCCAGCAAATCAAAGCCACAGAAAGGATGGCAGCCATTTTCACTAATACAGCCAGCTCTGGAGGTAACTACCAAGATGAAAACTTTTAATTCAGAGCACTGTATACACAAGTCAAATCTGATGAAAAAAACCCCAACTAATCCAGCCTCGTGTCCTCTCTCCACAACCACTTTTTTCCGTTCAGTCTATGTTTGGTCCTAGGATCGACCAGGCTTTCTCTAGCCAGCGACCTGCTGCCCACAAGCAGCACTAAGGCAATCACCAAAGCTATCAGAGCACTGCAGTCTACTCATTTTCAAGCCTAATACTAGACACTCTTCTCAAGTATTTCTGCCAAGCAATCCTCCGCTTTGAAGCAACTGCCTCCAGAATTCCCTTCCTGCAGATTTCGTAACTTCATAATTTACTGGTTTCTACTGCGGACATTTGTTTTTCTTTCTGCGTCTATTCTTTCTATTTCTTTCTCCACAGTATTTCCTTTAGATTTTTTAAAGGAGCCTTTCAACATAGCATCTTCCAGAGCTGTATTAACACCACTTTCCATTTTATAACTTATAAAGTTAAAATATTATAAGAATCGTGGCCTTACAATGCCATGCTTATAACTATTCTAAGATCTTACTGATACTGCTTAATAAAAGCTTCAAAATTTCTCTCAAAACCACCAATACCTCCAGGAAATGGGTTTACTCTCCTGCTTTGGTGACTGAGAACTATAATCTCTGCTTTTTGTAATTTTGTATTACATAATGAATGTTATACTCAAACCAAATCAAAAGTCTGATGGTCTCACTACAACTATTTTGTAACTCTGTAGCTATTACACCATTTGGGATTTTCTCTTAAAATTCTGCTCATTTTCACAATCCTGCTAACAACACGAGCATGCTAACTATTGGCCTTTATGTTGATTTTCTCTTCTCTTCTCTTAAAGTTAGGGATAATCATTAGGGATTCAAGTTCCATTTGCAGAATAAGCTATCCTATACCTCTGGAAATACTTGCTTTTGCAGTATTTAAGATTTGTGCCATGCTACATTAATTAACATGTCTTCAAAGTGCTGACAAATGGCCACTTTTGTAACAATTAAAATAACCACGTTGCTCTTTCTGAAATGTGATATTCTAACTTTATCCTATAGTAAAGGTCCTCTCTAATGTGAAGCATTGAATAAATTTACTACCAGACAGGAAAGGCTTTCCAACTATTTTTCCTTTACTAATATTGCTTTTCATATTGTATGGATCAATCTCTGCGATCCAAAGCAACGTCACAGCAGCAAGAAATTTTTATCTGACAAATGGAACATGCTTTCAGTCTGGAAACAACATGCAGTGCAAAGGAAACCGAAGAATACACAGTTTTCCAAATTACTTCATACACACAGCAAAGAACAGCAGAAGAAATTCCTGACTTGCCACCAGAGCCAACTAATGCAGAGATCTTCTTCTTCAGGAAAGCCCTCTATTACCATGGCAAGGCCTAAAAGGGAAGGTTAGAATCCGCGCCATAGTAAAGTTAACAGCAAGACCATCCCCTAGCAACTAATAGATGACTTCAATTACAGCAGTTATCATGAGCTCCTGCTGATGCTGACTACAATCTGACACCAGAACAATTTGTCTCAGAAGCTGTCTTGGCTATACTGTCAGGTCTTGCCTCAAGGTGATTTGCCAAGCTTTCTAGAGTTTCTCAATCCACTTTCATTCATTACCTAATTCAATGAGCTGATACATTTAAAAAATGAACTTTGTGTCCTAATATTTCAACAAATCCACAAAAGCAAAGTCAAAGAAAAACAGATGACAAAGCTAGGTAAGTCCTCAATATCTCCAAATGGCGCAATGAAGCTCACAGCAAAGTCAAAATCTCTGGGGGTTCACTGTACCAGATGTGAGAAGCCTGAGGTTGCTCAGACTGACAATGACAGCTTCTGGCTTATTATTCACATAGGTAAAGACTCTAACGCTTAATCAACTGCAATTACAAATGAATTAAAAAAACCCACCTAGCTCCAAAAGCTCAGGTTCTGTTAATTATTTTTTTTTAAATTAACATCAGAAAGGAAAATGGTAAGACACATACTGCTCTTCAGATTTTTGTTGCTTGTATCTGTCTCCTCCACCTTCAAACTGAAGAAAACACCCCTGATTTTTACTTATAGCACGCAGAGTCACTGACAAGCTTCTGCTTCTGCTCCTTCTCTGGACTTCCAAGAGGTAAAAAAGATCACAGGAGCCAGGCAATGCAATCGGTCATGTCAGGATATTTTCTTAATTCCTTGAAAGTGACAAACTGGAGGTATGGCTATAATCCCACATAGAATATGCCATCTGCCACCAGCCAGTGATATGATTTGGCTGTTCTGAGTGCAAGTGAGATTTGTTACTGGTCCCTACACCAACCTATGAGATAACACAAGACTTCAGTTCTTCTTCCCGACGCAAGGCACAGCGTTGAAGTGCAGTGCTCTTGCCCATACAGAAGGGAGCTGGACTGCGCGTGTTTGGGAGGGGACACATGTCTGGGTGTCTCTAAGGTTCAAAAATTCATCCACTGAATTTCTTGCTCAGCTGATCTTTACATTTAAAATGTTGTAACGATTCATCTCTTCATTTTAACAGAATGCTAAATATCATACTCCCAGCATCAGCTAATACAGCTGTTCTAAGGAAGAGTTTCTGAGAAGGATTCTTTTTAACTGCTTGATTTCCTGAGATCACATTTCAGCCATAATCCAACTATTGAACTACTCTGTATGAAATACCCCTGACGTGTGACTACTTGGCTTAGAGGAAAAAACACCATTTGAAAGTATTTTCTGACAGAGTAACCTCTTTTAGCTATTTATTTGCACAATATCAGTGAGGAAAATGCCTGCAAAATTTGCTAAACTTGGTTTGGAGATAATGAAATTTATCAACACAATATTACTGCCAAACACAGAGGTTCACATCCTACCTAATACACATGTGCAAAACCCCATAGAAGTCAGGATTGCATAGCTGACTTTGAGTGCAAAAATACCTCCCTCATGAATCCTTGCAACAAGTCAAAATGTTGGGCAAGAATAGAAATATCTAGTAAAACAAGTAAAATTCAGGTACTGTTTTGCTTTATAGGAAAAAAAAAAATTAGGCACATTCAGGACAGTCTTCCTTCAAATCACTCACTAGAAGAAAATCAAGTGGTGAAATGAAAATACTTTCCAATTAACAAATCTACAGAAAGTTTCACCACATCAAGACAATTAAAACCACTAAAAATTATCCAGGAAGCCACTAAGTGGATAGTCTCAGATACTACAGAACTGAGAAAAAGCAAAAGCTACTTCCAAATGTCAAAATATCAAGAACTTCAAAACTACCACATCCTCTTAAATTTTCTTGACAGCTTGCAGATATCACTTACTGTTTAAGATCATCATAAAGCCATAACAGGAATATTCACTGTTAATTCTTTCATACACAATGAATATAAAATTGCTGGTGCTCCTTACATGAATAGAAAGCCACAGAAAACTTGCAGAAGCATTTCTGCTATCTCAAGTGTCATCAGAACAGGACAAGATTATCATTTACGTATTTCCAAAGAGATAAATGAAGCCCTTATATATTTACTAGTCATTTGTTTTCCTTTGCCTTGTGGGTGGAGCACACAACCTTTAAATTAGATTGTTTTGGTTTTCATAGCACATGGAAAATACATGTTATGATCCGAGTGGTTAAGTGTTGCTATCAGAAAATGCGGAACTTGAATTTTCTGTAGTGTCTGATCAGATATGCTAACAACTTAACTCTCCACGGAAGTATACAAACTGGACTGCACACACATCCTTTAAAACCATGAACAAAGCTTCAGCTCTGAACAATGAAAATATTCATCCATTTAACTGTTATCTTTTATTGGCATTAATTAGAATCTCTCAGAAATATTATTCTGAGCAGATCCTCAGCACAGCGTTCAAGAATGTGCTCTCATGAACTCTTCAGCTATTTTATCACTGACCTGGAGAACATCTTCTCTATAACCTCAATCGGTAGGGTTTATCTTTTTTATAACATATAAGGACAGGATATAGCATTAGTTTAGTAATTATCACTCCATTTTTGATAAAAATATTCTTTTTTCCTCAGAAAAAATGTTCCTAAAAGCTTCTTAGAAGTATCCAATATACTGAGAGAATTCTGATTTACAGTGGTTTTTTGCTTATATTTTTTTTACTGTAGATATGTTTTATATACTGTAGATATGACATATAGACAGCATTCATTGGTAGCTCATCTATACACGTGTTTATCCCCCAAAGTCACACTCTAAGCCTCTTCTTTTTCTTAGTAACACATTACTTCCAAAGCCATGTAACAAGCAAGGAAAATGATGAAGCTGAACCCTTTCAATAAAGAAGCTGTTCTTGCAAGAGAGAAGGTTTAATGATTTGCGTTCATCCACACCCAAAGATTAAGTATTGATGTATGAAGCAAACATTAGAAGTAAAACACTGAAAAACAGGAATTAAATTCCTGATGATTGCCATTAGAAGACAGAACAAATGACTTACTGGAATTGGACAGCAGCAGAGTAAATCTCTGCAAGACTGCGGTATATTCAATATATAAAAATATATTTTTCTATTCAACACAAATTCTAGGAAATACCAGAATTGCTACAAGTTTGAGAATTCTCAAAAGGCAAGATACTTGCTCAGTCTTGCCTAACAATTACTATGAGCAACAGTAAAGGACAGATTCAATATTAGTCTTGTTTTGCTCTTTGATGGTATATATACTTTAACTACAGAAAAGACTTCAGTGTCTTATCTTAAGCAACAAGGAAAAACCGACCAGAACCACAAAGCAGAAGATAAAACCAAACAACCACCAAGAAGTAAAAAAAGCTGCAAGAGACAGGAAAGTAAAAGCTAAAAATGAAGCTTATAATCAGCGTTTTTTCATCTCCTGACCACCAGGGGCATTTGCCTGTCATCAAAACTTGGGGGCAAAACCATAAAACAAATGTTAACATATTAAAAGCAAATAGTTTAATTCCAGTGCAGATTGTGCTCAAGTTATTATAGACCTTCACCTAATTAATATAAACAGGAAATCAAATTATTATACAAAATTAAGAGATAAAAGTTCCCACTAAGGTCCTGGTATTCCTTTGTTTCCAGAAATAGGTTTTGGCAGTTTGGCAACAGGCAGAGCCAGCCAGTTTAGAACAAAAATGGAGCTTTAGGTATTCTTAGGTTCTTTCTTGGAGTTATATAAAATGCTGTAATCACAAACAAAAACATCAAATTCCCTAAGAGAAATTACTCGCTCCTGTTCACACATGGCATGCTGTAAAGAGTTCTTCAGATGACTAGATTCCACAATAAGATCAGTAAAAGATGTCCCACACAAACTCTGGTCATCTTGCGAGATAACTCATATGACTTCTTGTCCCTTTAGTATTCTGTATCTCAGTAAGAGACAGCAAAACAAGTACCACCTCACTGTACTACAGAAATGGTCCTAAACTTCCTCTACATTGTAATCTTTCTGCACACAAGAAGATACTTCCACTGTCTTATCTAATCTTGACCAGACACATCAAATGTTGAATACATAAAGAGAATTCTTAGAAAAATCAGTTTTTTCCAAATGTGAGAAATAAAATACAAATCTATATGCACTTAACAGACTTCAGCATCCGTTTTCATATTACTGGTGAGGGTTAAGGGGGGAAACAGAACTGAATTTTTTTCAGGCACATATTGAATGCATTTCTTAGTCCAGATTAAAACAGATGATGTACTTGAGGATAAAACAGTACCTAAAACTGTCATTCACCTGTTCCTTACCCTTTAATCTAGGTGTGCTAGTTTTAACTATCTTTTGCTTATTCCAGCTATGAATTAACGTAGACCTTCAGATGATTAATAAATGCTAGTACGTCTTTTCTCTAAAGAGATTTATGAAAAAATATCTTCATTTGCGAAGGCATTAAATAAGGTAAAAGAATAACTTTATAAGCCAGACTGCATATGCATTAGGGAACAAACAATCTCTAAGTGAAAAATGTTTAAAACTGAAACACCCCAAAATGTATGCATATGAAACTTTCAACCAATACTCAGGTCCTCTGTGTCTGTCAATTCTTTGACAAAAATGGTAAGGAGAGCACGGCATTAGCACGGGGAAAAGCAGAACTTTGTAAGAATAGAATCTAAATTAATAGTAGGGGCTACCATCTGCCCCGTTGATCAACATGAAGGTGCTACGAGTGATGTACAATTAACCAGCTACACACTAAAAAGGCAGTACAACAAATCACAGACAGTTCCCAGCAAAGTCAGCAACAAACTCACCTGAAGGCACTGGTACCATTAGTAAGGCAACTGATACAATTATACCCTGAATTGACATATTAAAAGCAAGTCTTTTAGCAGGGGATGACAACTGGAATACATTAACATCAGTAATATTAATTGAGGCCTTGATCCATTATGTATTGTTCATCCATAATTATAAAATTTTAAAACAGATGTCCTTTTTAAGTGGATGATGCAGTAGCATATTAGAGCATTCTAAGTATTTCTCGGTATTTTTGTAATACATATAAAGCATAACTTGACAAAGAAGAGTGGAACAAACCATTTGAAAATATTCAATTCCGTCAGCAAAAGAGTAACACCAGTAGGTAAAGAAAAATCTGGAAAAAAGTTATCTTTCTTCGTTGTTAAATGCCAAGAGCAAAGCTTGCATGTAGGAGATTAAAAAAAAAATCTTTTTGTCATTGCTAAGTATTTTAGTAGCAAATAGATTTCACAAGAATATTATATACTAATTTTGCATTTCTGTAATGTGTTTTCAGCATTTTTGTGAAGTAACAAGTTAGCAGATAGAAATAGAAAGCTTAATCCCCTTTGAGCAAAGACAGTCATAAAGCGTAATAACCCTTATAGGCACAAATGCATCAACTGTGACAGGAAATTTACATTGTTACACAGCCAATATGAGGCTTTTTATGAAAGACCAGGCTTCATACAAGTAAGATTCTGTTATTATACAGCACTCCTCTAGATGTTTTCAAAACTTTGGCACATTCAAAAAATGCAGAGAGAGAGAGAGGAAGAGAGATGGACTCCAAAAAGTATAAGCAAAGGGCATTGCAGAACAATGAGAAATCATAAAACCCTTTCCTGAACTGTAAAATAATAGCAGTAGCAAGGGAGAAAGACAAAGGATGCTGGTTGATTTTCCTTGAATGTTGTCACTTGAAACAGAAGTGGCCTCGATCACAGGGCAGTTTCCTTTCTAAGGGCAAGGCATCTCTACCTTGCTGTTGCTGGCTGGACGTGACCAGGGTAAGATCTCCGTGTGCTCGTGGCTTGCCTTTGTCTAGCCAGGAAGGACTGTCCTGAGCCTGTACTGGCCAGTCTGTCTTCTGCTGCTTTTTTATGCAGAGTCATTCCCTATGGACAAAGAGAAACTTCTCAGTGAATACCAACACAAAACACAGAAAAATTTTACTTTTGCTTGTTATCTCCTCTTCACCAACACTGACTGAGCTATTTTGAATTTCAGACATGAAGCACCACATTTTCAAGGATAAAGTTATTTCCCTAATTCTTTGTGTGTTCTTCTCCCACACCCTCTCCCCCCTCCTCCCCCAGTCATTGTCCAGATTTGAAGTAACTGTTGAGAAGTAGGTGCCCCCATGTCCCAGATCTGAACATGTGCTTCTCCATATAAACACATGGTAACTAGATGATTCTTTTCAAAACTGCTTCCCCTCCCCAGCCCCCTTCAGCCTGTTGAGCTACAAGATTACTTTTCTTCTGAAAATAATTCAAGTGTTGTCATCTCTGAAGATACCAGCTCATATGGCAGGAGAACGTATTGAGAGAAAGTATGTTTTCAGCAGGAGGAAATGCAAGGAGGAAACAAGGGAAGCTCTAATGTTGTGTATAAAAGCAGAGGTTCATTAGAGAACAAGACAAAGCTACCAACACTCATCTTGGTGTTCGTCACAGGCTACTGATCCACAGCTCTTAGCTCAGGCTCATCTTCTGCTTGTCAGTGGGACTATGTTACAAAATTGGTCAGGACCAATGCCTTTGAAAATGCTTTCAATATTTAAAGGATTCAAACACTCTGTTAAAGTACCATTTTTGGCTTACTATTCATGGACATAACAAGAATGTAGAAAAGCTAGAGGGAAATTCTTTCAAGGGAAGACCAAGAGGAGAAATCCTTCTCTCTAGAAAGTGATATTTCTGTTTCTAAAACTTGAAAATAACAAACTTCCTTTTTCCTTTACCCCAAGGTTATCACAGGAACATACTCTTAAATAGTGATAACTTAAAGCTATTAAAAAGCATTTATTTCTGTGTCTCTGTGTTGGAAAATGCTTTTCAAGCAAAAAAACCACCAACCTGTAAATGAATGAATACTGACATAAACAACCAAGAAAAAAACTAGTATTAATATTTTCTTTCCTTTTTAAAAATAAAAATAAAAAGTGTGGGAGATTCTTACCATATTGTACCAGGCACTAACAATAAATTTTTCCTCCATTTCTCTTTGACTTTTTGTTTTCTCATATTCTTTCTATAAAACAAACATTAAAAATCATACATTTAAAACAAAAGCATAATAAAAGTATTAGTCTACACCTAAAAACCAATGAGGAAGCATGCATCTACCACGAAACAACGATTACTACCTCCAGTGAATGAAACATTCTATCCCGCTCCTGCAACTGATTTTTCAGAGCCTGAATCTCAGGAGCTGCACCCTGGTTCTGCTTAGGATCTAAGGTGCGGATGACCTGTAAGAGAAAAGCAGTTTGTTTTTATTTAAATCCTGCAAAAAATATCTAATTGAGGGGAAAGACATCACGGAATTACAACCCTTTAAATCAGGTTAAGGAATAAAAAAGTGACTAAAAACATGTCAATGGTAACAAATGACCCTCCAAAATGTGAAACAGAGGGATGTGCAGTTTTAAGAGGCTGACTCTGTAAAATAATCTTGACAGCCAGTATGACAGACGCTCTGCCTCTGAACATCAGCCATGATGTGTTAGAGCATCTGAACTGGGCTCTCTTTTACAGACTTTGAAACAAAACTACTGATAGGAAAAAGTGACACTGAAGAGGTTCAGTATGCCTGACTCACATATTTAGTTCCTACCCATAGCTGCACTCCCCTGGGTCTTTCTGCCCATTTCAGAATCCTGTCCAGACGCTGAAATAAAACAGGTGCTTTAAATTTTAGTAAGTAATTTTTACTGAATGGTACTAATGAAGGAAATTCATAGAAGTGTTTATGTTAAAATACATGTTAGACCTGGATACAGTTTCTACAGAGAAGGCAATAATGATTGCACTTGTCTTCACAAAAGAAACAAACAAACAAAAAACCTCTGAAAGGTGACAAAAGATCACAGAAAGCTATCCTACCTAAATAATTAATACTACTGTTGTATAAAACACCCTATGGTAACACTGTACATGCAAATAAACAAATCTTATTGAAAAGGGAAGTTGTGGCTCTGTCTTTCACTGGAATACTCTGACACCCAGTCAGCAACACAAGATGTAAAAATAAATAATAAAAAAATTATTTGTTTAGATTTCCTGAAGACTTTTGAAGCATCTCACAAGAAGTGATTGAAGAAACTACAAAGAAGTAAAGGAAGGATGCACAAAGTTTTCTCAAATTATGAGCATACTTACAGATTCTAATTTAATGATACACAGCCATAGCAAAGATCTTGATACTACCACAATCAGATAAACAAAGACACTGATATGCTTTTAAGAAACTCAAACAAAATACCAAGGTAAAGTAAAAGAAGAAATGGGACTATGACTAAGACCACAATGTTGCCGTTTCAAAGCTGGTATTATGTCCACATGCCCAATACAATACTTAAATATTTGCCATCTTCTCAACAGAAGCATTTATTAAACAGTAAAGGCAAAGAGAATGCTGAACATCAGAGAAATGTAACAGCTCTCAAAGGTGGTTCAGTTAAAAAGATCACTTTATTTGGAAAAAGCATAAATGAAGGAGTCCATATTAAAATAGTTTCTGTATCAGTTAGCTAAACCACAACATGAATAGAAATCAGGGGCAAAAGATGGACGAAGGAAGAAAAATCAAATTTAAATTGTTAAAGATGGCCATGGCACATGTGTACCTCTCCTTGTAAATTATGAGCCCCTCGAAACAAATAAGCAATTTATGTGAGCAATTATGATCTGATGAAATCTGAAGCAGCTAAAAGCTGTATCTATAAAAAAAGTGTATCAAAACATCTGCTCCAGGTAAGACATAGATTACTGACTGAGCACCACAAGAAGCCTACACCATCCAGAAACACACATAAACTGATCCAGCCACCTACAAAGAACCCCAAACATCCTTTAACCTCTCTGCCAAAATGATAAAACCAGAGTTTGTTAGTCCCACCATGCCTGTACTTGGTGTTCCTAAGCTATATTTGTGTGTACAAAGAGGTAGAACTCTTCATGACAACTGTCCCAGAAGTCCCAGCACAAATTCCAGTTAAAAAGTACTTCTGCTCACAGAGCTTCCTTCTATTGAGTTGGTTTAAATGGGTGGTTCTCCAGTTCTAAAATGAAGCACAGCGATTTCAGTTATTTCTATACCACAAGTCCTAGTACCACTTTATTTGTCACTCAGAGACAGAAGTCTGGAAGAATTTACACAAAGAAAGAGGTTATCACAGCATTAGAAAGGGTTTAACACCCTCCCTTTGCCATCAGCCGACATGAATGCCTGCTTAACAAGGTTTGTCTGAGTGACTTTCAAAATCTGGGGCAGTGGGTATATATTTGTGTAGAGGCATCAGTCAGAAGGGTAGCAAAAGGGGAGAGTCATGAACACCAAAACAGGGTAAAATTGTTTTGCATAATTAATCAGTATTAGGTGCTGTTATGGTTAGAAGATAAAAGAACTTGCTGGGTCTTCCTTCTCTTTTCCTCGCTAGTGTTTATACATTTACCTCCTTAATTTTTATTCCTGCAGAGCTGACATGCAGTGCACTCTGCAGTGCAGAGAGGGATCATTAACATGGAGCATGTATACTTACACTTTTGGCCTTTTCCAAATACTTTTTATATCGCTCTTCCATTTGTTTCATTTCCTCCTCCTTTTTCCGTAAAGCTTCTTGTAATTCTTCAATTTTGAGTGCTTTATGTCAGGAGATGCACACATTGGAAAATAACATAATTGTATTAAGTTTATGCTCATGTTTTTCAACAGACATTTAAGACACAGACGAATTTATTTCAGTTAAGAAAAGCCAACATAAGGAACCTGATTTAGCAGATAAATTGTACTCAGAAACACATTAAAATTGTGCTCTTATATATTTCTGTGTACTCCTACATAATCTCATGAGATGGCTGTTTGGTACACAAATTTTGCTTTTTTAGAAACTATGAATAAATAAAGAGAAATGGAATAATAAATCAATCCCATTACTGAACAAACTTAGAAAATGAGTTTACTATTGACTTACAAGTTCCATATGATCTTGGTATTGTAACTCAGATAAATATGAGTTTTCCAGTTTTATGTAAGAGGAATA
This sequence comes from Calidris pugnax, assembly GCF_001431845.1. Taxonomy (NCBI): domain Eukaryota; kingdom Metazoa; phylum Chordata; class Aves; order Charadriiformes; family Scolopacidae; genus Calidris; species Calidris pugnax. The sequence continues at coordinate 2,457,029 of NW_015091111.1, forward strand.
ATTCTTAGCAGGCACATTTCTTGCTTAAATCAACTAAACTGTAACACTGGATACAATCTATTGGACTTGTGACATGAATATACTCAATTTCATTTCTCTCCTGCATTTTCTTAAACAGCAATGCACACCAGTAGGACAATTTCATTGCATAGCCTTTTCCTGTGTTGATATAAGAATATGTCAGGACACTATTGCTTATATATTTTCTATACAACTTCCCAGATCTCAGGAAAAAAAACCACCCAAAACCCAATTGCATATTTCCAGATCAAATAGTACATAATATTGACATTTGTTTCTCAGATGTTAGATAATTATCCATCTGTTTTGCAGCCTTGTTTTGAAATGTTCTTTCATGTTTTTCCTACAGTTCCCAAGTGCTCAGAAAACACTAAACTGTTAACAGGACAAAGCAAGATTTTCAGCGATGAGTAAGAGAACCAATAGTTAACGGTCTCCAAGGTTGCAAGAATCTGCTTTTCAAAACATGCCATGATTCTTGTACAATGCCCAAGTATTTTGGCCATATCCAGGATAGTTAAAAGAATCTGAAAAAATAATTCACACATATTTCTTGAGCGTGGAAAGAAAGGAAGAAAGTACAACTTTTTTCATTTTACCAAGACGAAAGTTAGAACTATACTTTTAAAAAGCAAGTTGTAATTTCAGTAAACTAACTACAGAAGCCTCAGTATGCCCTAATGTTTAAAAGCTATTAGACTTGTGCTGAGGCTTATCAGGTATGACAGGGTTATGTTTTCATTAGCTACTCATGAAGTTCCTGGACCTCATTTCCAAGTGTTCTAACATTTCTCAAGACATGGAATTTGTAACATATTCTGCAGTTTTAGCTCAACACAAATTAAAATTGTTTTTTAGATACAGATGTATGTAATGAATACTGAACTGAAATTTCTATCTTCCTCAATCTCCTTATGAATAAAATCACTTTGGCACAAATCGGAAAAGTGGCCACTGGTTGCAGTCTTTTGCCTTGTTCTATAAGTAGGTTTGGAAAAAAACCAACCTACTTCCTTCAATACTTCTCAGGAAAAAAGCAGCATTAACATGCTATAAACAACTGCATGCTGGGTTCTGGATACCATGTGAGCAATATGACATATATCCTACATTCTCTTTGACCAGTGTCCAAAAATTTTCTCAAATTACAGTTTTGAAAACACACTGGGAATAAAAAGAACCTGGTGGTTGCAGAAAGGATCTCCTCAATTATGGTCTTTGGAGACGTGACAGTTCTGAAAAACTGAGGTTTAATGACAAGTATGACAGTCACTAGGTATTTCTACGGCTACTGTCATTTCGTACTATGTGGTGTCTAAAATGTGACCCCCTGCATTTCAGGTGTTAGAAGCATCTTTTCAGTCCCCACAGCTTCCAGAGAAATTAACACCATACGTATCACTGCCATTTAAAATGTATATTTTGTTCATCTTGCACTGCCCATCCACGTGAAATACTTTACAAAGAAATGGACTGCACAGGTAACTCACAACTGTTATTGCATCTTGGTTCCAAATCCTCAATAATAGCTCGTTTCTTCTGTATCTCGTTGTTAGCCTCATGGAGCTTCTCACTGTTACAAACCATAAAAGCACATATTGTTTTCCCAGGATTATGACTGTCCTTAAGTGAACATTAAGAGATACAAAAAATCCTCATATTTCTGAGAGCATGATTGTTTTTTGCTGTGGGGCATGAGGCAAATAACAATCCCACTGTGGAAATATTTGTTAAATAAGGTGAAAAACATTACAGTGTATGGAAAACTGTAACGACAAGCAGCTTCATTCTCAGTAATTATAAACTTAATTTAGAACTTACAGTTAATTGTACAATGCATGCCTAAGATGAATATTTGCAATTGAGATTACATTGAGAAAGAATGGCTAAACCCAAAGACAACAGAAACAAAAAGCAAACAGCTCTATGCGTTTTAGGGAAGAGGTGCACAAATAGCAGAACAAAATAACATGTCCTAAAATGTTACCTTTTATGCCATAATGTATACTAAAAAGTAAACAAATTAATTTTGTTTGCATTAACATGCTTTCCTCAGACCAAAATTACTTACTCCTCTTGAGTGAAAATTAACACAGTGTTAAGGAAATTTTTCTATCACTACAGAATGAGGGTTCCCTCATCAGTCTGACTGCTTTCACAGAGGTTTTCTATGAGATGAAAACAGTCTCTGAACAGCAGATTCCCAAACATTCCTGGGTTATCTAATTTCTCTTAGTTGTATATTTTCCAGATGCATGATTAATGACTGTATGTCTTCCTTGCTATATGGAAAACACGTAATTTGAAATGTCAAACAAAATAGGCAAAAAAAAAAATAAATACTTACAGATGTTCTTCAAGTTTCTTTTTCAGAAGAATTGACTAAAATAGAAAGTTAAACGTTTTATTTTAATATATTGCAAAACTTTGACATAATTTCAAAATTATTTAAAAACATATAATTTTGGCATTCTAACCAAAATCCAACTTATTACTTCACTCAGTTTTAGATCACAACTGTAAAGCCATCCTCTGTGGTACCAATCCTTCTCTCCACAGCTGTGAGACTTTCCTGAAATTAGAGTGCTTTATAACTTTAAAAATATTTTCCCAGGAATTAGATCAATAAAAGCAAGATCCATAAGCAACAAAATTATATTGCAGTTGTTTTAATTTCTTCAGTAGTTTTGTAATTAGACTAAATAAATTAACCTGGAATGAAAAAAGCAGCAAAATTTACTAGAAGATCTGTCCTACCAATATCACAATGCAATTTGCATGAAGACATATGGCAAATTAGATAGAACTAAATTCCTGTCCCCATAGAAACTAGAGGGAGTACAGTGTTTCTGACTAGAGTATAGCAGCAATTTTATCCTTTTCTTTTCCTTATCTTTATTTGTTACAGACATAAAAATTATCATACAACTTACAGTGTTCCACTTTCTGTTTAAATCACATTTAAATAAGCTCTTTGAATAAAAGCTTCAAATAAAATTTTATTTTAATTTTAAAATCACTTCATATACAGTGAGTATCTTTCAAAAAAACCAAACCCAATAAAGTCTATAAACTGAAAGTAGCGTTAAGTAAATAGAAAGCCATACTCACAATAGCCTTGAGCAGAAGCCCATGCCAAGAAACAGAGATGACATTAGTATAAAGCAAAACAGCAGCCAACAGAAGAAACTATTTAGAAAGTCATGAACAGAAAAAGTTAAAGCTATGCATTTTTTCACACATGCACATTTTTCTCCTTTGTTCTCATCAGCAGTTTCATCCTGTAACATTTTCTAAAACATATCACTAAAACAAAAATATAAAAATAGTGAGGAAGCTCATTTGTAAAGCATTGTGTATAAACCAGAATTTCAAAGGAGAGCACCTGCTATTTGGGAAAGTAATTTTAAAACAAAAATAATACAAGTAAAAAAACTAGGAGAAAATATACAGTCTATTGGGCTATAAACAAAATTAAGAGATGCATTGGTTTTTGTGGAGTGATTCTGAAATGTGTTATTGCTACATTGACTGAACACAAGACAAATGTAGACTATTTAAATCAGAAACTGCCTTTTTAGTTTGTATTTGTCTAGTTCCAATTTCACTGGAAGTCTAGCATATGACTGATGGTCCAGAATGCCATCAGAATATAAGATAAAATCATCAACAAAATTCATTGCTTTTTCTCCAATGGTCTTTCAATAAAGGTTTAGATACCTGGCAGACAGAGTCAATTACCATGTGCACCCAAAAAGTTTTTAGCTTTGTTATAGTGTAAATACTTTAAAATATTTACTTTGATGACATTCCTGAGTCATGCTTTTTCATTATTTTGAAGTTGGATTTCTTATCGCACTATAAGAAGGGGGTAGGGGGGAGAATATAAAAACAAGTCAGCATGACTCTATTGACTTCAGAGTCAGAAATTTGTAGCAGCTAAGGATCTGCAGGTTTTGACCATTTGGCGTTTTTCTTTTCCAGTGCTCTGAACAACTGCAGCAACACCATAATTTCTGTAACAGTAAGTGTTTGTACACATCTTTGTTGGTCACAAAGTGTTTGAACAGGCACCATCGCTTACGTCTCATCACATAAGAGACTATTTGTTGGTTTGGACAAGAAAGGGAAAAGCTGCAAACAGTTCCCATTTTCCTAAGGCAAGAAAATAAAAATTGAACTCAGCTTTTCTTTTGCAACCCTTATATTGCACTTCGGTTTAGCTTGGAACAGACATCACTACTTGTCAACACTGATTCCACTGGTATATTTTGATATATTTATTTGCATAGTACCAGCATTGTTGTGGGAGTAACACATCTCTCATCTAGACAGATCGTATGTTCTCAGAAGCAAGAAACTAACAATTATAAGCAGTACAAACAATTAAAAGAAGCAGGACTGAGTTTACCCAGAGTAATTTACCCAAGACATCAGAATAGGAAAAAGAATAAATGTAAAATGTGCAATTTTAGCCACCCAAAGATCCTGTATATACATGCAGTAAGGCAGATAAATTCAAATAAATTACTCTAAAAATGGGCAACCTTTTTTTTTTTTCTTATCTCAGTCAGCTTCAAAGCCAGGTATCCAAACCCACTGCTTCTAATATGTAACAACTATAATAATCACTCTCCCAGAGGAAGACCAAAAAAGTTACCTACTTTAGAGCTAGTTTACATTTAACTTCATTCAAATGTTTTATCTGTTCATAATAGAAAAACATTGCTATAACAAAACTGTAAAAATTAGCAAATGCATACTCGCATTTTGCTTTTTCCTCCCACTGCTAACAAGTTCCACTTACAAAACACCAGAAAAAAATACTTAATATGGTGTGGTTTCAGAAAATAGGTATCCTCCCCACTATTTGTTATCTTTCTTTTACATCAAAAAACCTATAGAAATAAAGTCATCTTTATGCTGGAGATTTCTTTCATGCTTAAGTAAGCCAAAGGAGCAGGTCTGCCCCCTTCTTGAGAACAAAGGTTGGTTTTGTTCTGCATGTTAAGGCCACAGGCAGATGGCTAGGCTCTGGCTTGAGGTTAAGCTAGCTTAGCAGGGTCAGGTAAACTGGCATGTGACTTCAGAAAACTGCTTGATGATACTGGTAATGCTGTGAGAAGACAACAGAAGTTACAAACAGCACCATGAGGGATGGCCAGATTTCACAGACGCCAAGAGTAATCATAAATAGTTTGGGTTGGAAGGGAGCTTCAAAGGTCATCTAGTCTAAGCCCCCTGCAATGAGCAGGAGGATCTTCAGTAGATCAGGTTGCTCAGTCCAACCTGACTTTGAATATTTCCAGCTCTCTGGGCAACCTGTGACAGTGTTCACCAAGCGAGCAGAGTGGCTGAACTTCACAGGTAACTGAACAGGCCATAGAGTTTTGGGGACCTTTGAGGGAGGTACCAATTCAGGAGTACTTAGTAATGGTACCAGTAACAGCATATAAGGCAAAGACTGCATAATTAACAGTATGAGAAACACCAGATGTGGTATGGATTTAGCAAGACTAGGTCTGAGCGTGTAGAAGTAACTAAAGGCAGGTTGCTTATACACAAAGGAATGATGGCAGAGAAAACGGGAACAGGGAGTGACAAAAGACAGTGATAACAGGGCATGCAAATGATGTAGTCGAAGCTGTTTGGTGTACCTGTTGAGCAGCCCTACATGACCATTGCATTCTGGAGGACAATAAATCAAACCTGCCAGTCTGACCACACCAGGCATGTCTGAATTGATTCAATAGTCTGGAAAACCGGGGCAATGAGGCCTTGCTCTGGCCAGCAAGTCAACAGCCAGGATGGACTAATCATGCATCCCAACAGGATGCATCAGCACCCATTACAGGCCTAACAGCACTGATATTTTCCTATCGTCTGCCTTCCACTGCACTGCAATACAAAACCAAAACGGCTTCCCCATGTGGACCTCAGCAAGCAGCATGTATCATTGCAATGATACTTGCTTGTGTTAGGATAGCGCTTTACAACTTTTGTGGCAAGCCTAAAAACTACTTCAACTTTGAAAACAAACAGAACTAAAAAAAAACCAAACCACCCCAAGCCCTCATCATAGACTTCTGGACTGAATTCAGACTTGATCTTCGGTTTTCTGGGTTGAGCGTATTTACAGTATAAGTATACAAAATTTTGTATTTCAGTGCATTGCTGCAGAAAAGTAGTGAAAAACAGAGGAAACATGCTGTAAATGATGCATCAATGAAGCGTATGCCATGTCTCTCCTTATCCTTTTTCAAATGCTTTTTGAAATGATATCTTAAGGATAATTCTTGTGATCCCAGCACAACTTCCATCTACTTGAGCAGCTGGGTTTAACTTTGAGGTTTTCTCTGCTTTATGTGGGAGATTGGGTGAGATGTCCCCACCTGCAGAGGTTCTTGCAGCCTCAATACTTTTCTGAGTTTTACACTCTCTCTTTCATTTCTTTAAGAGTAAATGAAATCCTACACACTGAACTCAGCAAAACAGGTCATGGGATTAGTGCCTATAAATCACCACGGGGATGGTCAGACCTCCACAGAAGCTAGGAAGCAGCAACTGCTTCATGAACTTGCCAACTCTGATTTGACAAGGGCTGCCTGGTACACTCAGCAGGCTCTACTGTGGTGTTGCAATGGTGGTGTTTTGCTGTTAACAGAATCATCTCAGATGATGCCTACACAGGCTGAAACCAGTCCTGTAAGTGAGCTGCAGACACATCCTAAGCTACTGTCCAAGCCAGAGCCTCAAAAAGGGACACAATTAAAGTTGCAGTAAATAAAGATGAACTCAGTAAGACAGAGATCATTTACAGTACTCAGTATCTGAGAGTAATTTTTTCATATTCTTGTTCACCCAGAAAAATCTGATTTTGGCCAATAAACAAGACAACACATAATATCTCAGAATCACATAATAGTACGGACCTATTTTAAAATGCATTCTAAGTTACTTAGGAAAATAATCTAATTTGAATTTGACTAAGTATTTTACATTCATATTCTGAAAATTAACAGGATAAGATAAATTAAACATAGTCTTAAATTAAATTAGGCAGCTCGTAAAACCTTTTACTGTTTTATATAAATTAGTTAACACCACAAAAATAGAAAGCAACACAACTTTTTGCCAATTAGCAACACAATACACTGAGACTGTGAGCATACACTGCATGTACAGTCCAGTAAATCACTGTTTTCAAGGAAGTTGTAGAGCTTCTTCTCTCAAATACCATTTTTGAGTGGAAGACTGAAAGTTGTTTTCCACACTAACTCTGCCACAATTTGTACTCTTACATTAAAAATAAAGTTAACTACATATACATAAAATGTTGCATTATGTTGAGGACCTGATTATTTGCCTTTCTTTTGTTTTGGCCTGCCTGACTTCTTGCATTATGAAATACATTTACATCCACAATTACAGAACTTACACTGGCAGGAGATGCCTTAACTTTCATTACAAAAACTAAATCAGAAAAAACTTCAGAAACTTTATTATTAAGATATGGAAAATTAACATTTCCTTAATTCCCTGCAAAATTCTCTATTCTAATTAAATAATTTCAACATTAAGTTTACTATCAGAACAGACACAATTAATTTATTAATTAATATTTGAGACCTTCTCTACATAGGATGGTTTTCCTTTCTAGACAAAATGTCTTACTATGTCTTGCATGCTATCTAGAGAAGCACAATTTAGAGATAAGACCATATGAGCAAATATAGAAAATTATCAGAAATATCCATTTGCATATTTCTTCTATAGATTTTTTTTACAAAAAGGAAAAAGTTTCAAGAATGGTAACTACTTGAATGTAAGTTTGATGTACATTTCTACTTACATCTTCAGCTTTTGAACCTTGATCCTGCAAAGATTTTTGAAGTTCTTCAACCTGGCACTGCACTTCTAGAAGTCTCTGATTTACCAATCTAGGAAAGATACAGTATTTTGTTTTTCAGAAAAAAACTAAACAACTGCAAGAGGAATCAGTTAGAGATTTTTAGTGTCCAGTGTTTTTAGGTCATCTCCACAAGACATGCAATACTGATTTCATTCACAGAAAATTTACAACAGTAGCTAGAGCTTACAGCAGAGATTCCAGAGATTATAGTCTGCAGTCATCCAGAACATTCTGATACTCTTCTGAGACAACACAAATGCATGTATTGATAAATCATTTCTATATACATGAAACAAGAGTTTCTAACAGTCAGTTTTACTGTGTGAGAGCTGCTAGCTTACTGCTTTTACACAGCCACAGAATCCTATAAACCTGTAGGTTGGAAGGGATCTCCAAGGGTTGTCTAAATCCAACCTCATACTTAAAGCAGGTGCACTTCCAGCACATTCCTGGGAACCACATCCAGTCCAGCTTTGGACACCTTTAAGGATGGAGATCTGACAACCTCTTTGGGCCTCTCTTCTAGAGCCATACTTCATATTGTGTCTGCTGCCTCTTTTCCTTCCACTGTCAATCACTGAGAAGAGTCCACCCTGTCTTCTTGACATCTTCCATCAGGTAGATGTAGATCACAGTATTACCTTTCCTCTGGCCTCTGAACAAACCCAGTTCTCAGTCTTATCCCACATATCACATGCTCTAACATACCTCACCTTAGCAGTATTCTGCTGCACTCCTGTACATACATGTCTTTGTTGTACTGATAAGGATCATTTTCCCAGATTGTCTGCTTGCACCCTGCTGAGGATAGCCCAGGTCACAGTCAGCAAGGTCCTCAGCTGACACATCCTCCTTTGATGTCCACTGGAACCCTAGGGCTTCTGCAGCAGAGCTGCTCCCCAGTACAGTGGTCCCAGCCAGCATTGCCAAGCTTCTCCCAGCCAGGGACAGGGCTCCCATTAGCTCATTTCTCTGAGCTCCTCTGTATAACAGCTCTCCATTTCAGCATATCAATCACTCCTTCCAATATGGTACCAACCTCAGACTTGCTGAGAGTACAGTTCCTCCCATCAGTCAAGTTGTTAATAAAGGTGATGCACAGCATCAGTCCTGGTATTGATGCCTGAGGAACTGTTACCAATTGGATTTTGTAGCACTGATGATAACACAAGGCCCAGCTACCCAGCCAATTTTCCACTTACCTTACTCTACACTTACTGAGTCTATATCTAACAATTCTGAACATAAAGATACCATGGGAGACTGTGCCAAAGGCTCTCCTAAAGGTAAGTACTGTCCACTGTTTCACCCTTTTTTACATAGGCAGTCATCTCATTGTCAAGACAATTAGATTGATTAAGTATGATTTGCCCTAAATAGATCTATGTTGGCCTTTCCTGATAACTTTCTTGTCCCTCATGTGGCTGGAAACAGATTCCAAATGGATTTCCTTTTTGAAATTACTAGAAAATGAGCTGTGGCTAACCAGTCTCTGTTAGAGACTGTAGTTCTCTGGACTCTTTCTTGCCCTTCTTGAAGGAGAGTGCAGTATTTACCTTTTCCCAGCCTCAGAAACCTTCCCCAATCAAAGGGGAAGATTGGGGAAGATTAGATAGAAAGTGGATTCAAAGCTTAGATAGAGAGCAGCCTCATAACAATATCAGCCAGCCATTAGCATGCTCAGAATTATGCTGTCTGGTCCCATAGATGACTGTAAGCTGACTGGCTTAATCTAGCAGGTTGCCCAGGAACATGTCCTGATGGGTTTTAAATACCTTCAGTGACGGAGACAACCTCTCTGGGCAATGAATTCCAGTGTTCAACAACCCTCCCAGTGACAAAAAAAAAAGCATATTCTTATACTAGAAATTTAATGTGTTCTAATTTCTGCCCACTGCCTCTTGTCCTGTTACTGGGCACCACTGAGAAGAGTCTAGCTCCATCTCCTCTAGATCTTCCCATCAGATATTTATTAATACTGACATTGACAAGATCTGCCCTAAGCCTTCTCTTTTCCCTCTATCCCTCTATCCCTCAGACTCTGCTTATATGAAAGATGCTGCAGTCCTGTAATCACATCATTGTGGTGTTTCACTGAACTGACTCCAGTAAGTTCACGTTTTTCTTGTACTGGGGAGGCTAGTATTAGACACAGCACAGATAAAAGCATACAGCATTGTTAGAAAAGTCAGTTGAAACAGAGGACAAAACTTCTTACCTGTTTTCTGTCTCCAATTCATTCTTCCGTAAGTTTGCATCATCAAGAAGGCTCTGCAACAGGGCGATCTTTTCATTGTCAGATCCTTCTTGGTTCAACTTTAACATCTTGTTCTCATGCTGAAGGCGAATGAGTTTCTCTCTAAAAATATAAAATATAATTTCTTTTGAGTTCATCACCCGTCTAAATTTGATTTTGTGACAAATGGTGACAGATGATGACTCAGCACCTCCCTGAGAAGCCTGTTCCAGGCTCACCATTTTGGTGAAGAAATTTTTCCTAATATCCAATCTATCTCCCCCCTGGCACAACTTGAGGCCATTTCCTCTCGTCCTATTGCTTGCTGCTTGGGAGAAGAGACTGACCCCCACCTTGCTACAACCTCCTTTCAAGTAGTTGGAGAGAGCTATAAGGTCTCCCCTCAGCCTCCTTTTCTTTCAGGCTAAACAACTTCAGTTCCCTCAGCTGAGCTTATGCTCTAGACTCTTCAGCAGCTTTATTGGTTTTCTTTGGACACACTCCAGTACCTCAAGGTCTTTCTTGTAGTGAGGGACTCAAAACTGAACACAGTATTCGAGGTCAGCCTCACCAGTGCTGAGTACAGGGGAATGATCTTGTCCGTAGTCCTGCTGGACTCCAGGAGAATGCTATGGGAAACAGTGTCAAAGGCTTTACTAAAATCCAGGTAAACAACACCTACAGCCTTTCCCTAATTCACTAAGCAGGTCTTCTTGTCACAGAAGGCGATCAGGTTAGTCACGCAGGACCTGCCTTTCATAAACCTGGATAAGGAATTGGCTGGAAGGACACACTCAAAGGGTTGCAGTCAACGGCTCAACCTACAGCCTTTCCCTAATTCACTAAGCAGGTCTTCTTGTCACAGAAGGCGATCAGGTTAGTCACGCAGGACCTGCCTTTCATAAACCTGGATAAGGAATTGGCTGGAAGGACACACTCAAAGGGTTGCAGTCAACGGCTCAATGTCCAAGTGGAAGCCAGTGACAAGTGGTGTTCCTCAGGGGTCAGTACTGGGACCGCTGCTGTTAAACATCTTTGTCGGCAACAAGGACAGTGGGATTGAGTGCACCCACAGCAAGTTTGCTGATGACACCAAGCTGTGTGGCACGGTCAACATGCTGGAGGGAAGGGATGCCATCCAGAGGGACATGGATAGGCTTGAGGGATGGTCCCATGCAAAACTCATGAAGTTCAACCAGGCCAAATGCAATGTCCTACACCTGGGTCTCGGCAAACTCAAGCACAAATGCAGGCTGGGCGGAGAATGGATTGAGAACAGCCCTGCCAAGAAGGACTTAGGGACATCGGTGGATGAGAAGCTCAACATAAGCTGACAATGTGTGCTCACAGCCCAGAACACCACCAGCATCCTGGGCTGCATCAAACAAAGCATGGCCAGCAGATTGAGGGAGGTTATTCTGCCTCTTTACTCCACTCTGGCAAGACTCCACCTGGAGTACTGCTTCCAGCTCTAGAGTCCTCAGCACGTGAACAACCTGCAGGAATGGCTCCAGAGGAGGGCCACAAAGAGGATCAGAGGGCTGGAGCACCTCTCCTTTGAAGACCAGCTGAGAGAGTTGCGGTTGTTCAGCCTGGAGAAGAGTAAGCTCCGGAGAGACCTTATAGCAGCCTTCTAGTACCTGAAGGGAGCCTACAGGAAAAATGGGGAGGGACTCTTTATCAGGGAGTAGCGATAGGACAAGGGGTTTTAAACTGCAAAAGGGGAGATTTAGATTAGATCTTAGGAAGAAATGCATTGCTGTGAGGGTGGTGAGGTACTGGAACAGTTTGGCCAGAGAAGTTGTGGATGTCCCCTCCCTGGAAGTGTTCAAGGTCAAGCTGGATGGGGCTTTGAGAAACCTGGTCTAGTGGGAGGTGTCCCTGTCCCTGGCAGGGGGATTGCAACAAGATGATCTTTCCAACCTAGAATCGTAGAGTCATAGAATGATTTATGATAAATGATGGAAAGTGGCTTGGTGAGCACTTCTGCCAGCTCCCTTAGTACCCGTGGGTATATCCCATCTGGCCCCATTGACTTGCATGTGTCTAAGTGGTGTAGCAGATCATTAACTTGCTACAAGTCCAAGCCTCCGTGGACTATGGGGGCTTCATTCTGCTCCCCATCTCTGCCTTCCAGCTCAGGGGGCTGGGTACCCTGAGAACAGCTGAGCTTACTATGGAAGACAGAGGCAAAGAAGGCATTAAGTATCTCAGCCTCTTCATCATCCTTTGTCACTATGTTTCGCCCCTGCATCCAATAAAGGATGGAGATTCTCCTTAGCCCTCATTTTCTTTTGAATGTATTTATAGGAACGCTTGTATTTGCCTTTTACTGCAGTAGCCAAATTGAGTTCTAGTTGGGCTTTGGCCCTTTTCATTTTCTCCCTGCATAACCTCACGACACCCTTATAGTCCTCCTGAGTTGCCTGCCCTTTCTTCCAAAGGTCATAAACTCTTCCCCCTCCACATCCCGAGTTCCAGACAAAGCTCTCTGTTTAGCCAGCTGGTCTGCTTCCCTGCCTGCTCATCTTTCTGCACATATGGATGGACTACTCCTGAGCCTTTAAGATTTTTTTCTTGAATTATGTCCAGCCTTTGTGGACTCCTTTGCCCTTAAGGACTGTCTCCCAAGGGACTCTGTCAACCAGGCCCCTGAACAGGCCAAAGTCTGCCCTCTTAAAGTCCAAGGTAGTAGTTTTGCTAACTTGCCTCCCTACTCCGAGAATCGAAAACTCTATAATTTCATGATTGCTCTGCCCAAGATGGCCTCCAACCATCACATAACCCAGTATTCCTTCTCTGTTGCAAACAACAGGTCCAGTATGGTGCCTCCCCTAGCTGGCCTACTCACTAACTGTGTCAGGGTTGCATTTCCAGCAGACACCTGATAAGTTGAGCTCCCCACGAGAAAAAAATGCTAGTGATCACCAGACTTCTCCCAGCTGTTTACAAAATATTTCATCTGCTTCTTCCTCTTGGTTGGACCGTCTATAGCAGACTCCCACCATGATATCTGCCTTGTTGGCCTTTCACCCGTTTCTTACCCATAAACACTCAACCTTTTCATCATCGTCAAGCTCTAGACAGTCAAAATACTCCCTAACATATTCATGGCTACCCCATTGCCCCTCCTTCCTTGTCTATCCCTTCTGGAGAGTTCATAGCTATCCATTGCAGCACTCCAGTTGTGTGAGCCATCACACCATGTTTCTGTGACTGCAACTATATCATAGTTTTCCAGCTCCACAATGACTTCCATCTCCTCCTGTTTGGTGCCCATGCTGCGTGCATTGGTGCAGACAAACTTCAGTTGAGCTATTGATCCTCCCACATTTTTTGTGGAGAGGAGCCCTAATCCCTGTGTGACTGTTCTTGGGCATTTACATAGTTTCTAATGCATCAACAACACTTACATCTTTGCTGCCATGTGCATTCCCATCCCATCCCTTCACTGAGGTGCTGCATGCAAAGCTTCTGCGTGCATTAGTACAGGGACATTTCAAATGTGCTCACTGTGGAGCAGACTGAAGGACTTTGTTTGCAGACTGTCCCTCAAACATTAGTGTGCCACCCCCAGGCTTATCTCTAGTTCCATCCCTTTCCCCCTTCAAATCTAGTTCAAAGCTCTTTCAAAGAGCCCTGCTAACTCCTCATGTTACTTGTTGATTTCCTCAGGTGCAACTGACAGGCCACACCTGCCTCACAAAACTCTCCCATTTGGTCTGCTGGTCTTCTCTATGAGATGGAGAAAGGTGCTTCAGCACAGACCCATGCTCTGTCACCATGGAGGGAACAAGAGAACAATAGCAGCTGCTCCTATGGGTGTGCTGCCCTGTGCAGTCTTCCCCCTTCATCAGCAGAAGCAGCAGTCCAGACCACCAGATCAGGAAGTTCCAGTCCCACAGCACCCACTGCTACTGTTCACCTCTAACAGGTAGTAGGTGTGGAGACCAAGTTTAGGAGCTGCAAACTTGGCCTGCACAGATGTATGCTTGCATAAAATCCAGAATTCATCTTCATGAGCCAAAGATGAAGAGTCAATGAAACCACAGGCTGTGCATGAATATTTATGGCATTTAGGGTCCTGTTCTCTCTCACACAATCATGTGGAAGGATTATGCAGTAACTCCAAACTTAACTAATACTCCCTCAAAATGTTTTTCTTGTCTTTTGTTGTTTCTGAAAAAAACTAAAAAGAATTGCTCTTGTAGTAAGGTGCAGCAGCACAGCTGGAAGAAAAACAAATATTTTCTATAAATTGGCTTTCTAGAAAGATATGGTTTTACTACTGAACGATATGTTTTGACCCATATTGAGCTTTCCAAGTGTTAAAATACTGTATTAGTATTGGTAGAGATAAAAGAAAACCTATTCTGAAGAGCTAAGAGATTTCTGAAATGTGACTTCTTAAAAACTTAACATACTGGCAAGGCTAAACACAGCCTGCAACATCTTAAGATACAATAATTTTCAGCTCCTTTTAATAGACTGTAAAAATTTTCCATGATACAAAATGGATTTTTTTTACAATTATATATACAATATACATAATATATATTAATATATAACAACATAATCTACTCTTCCTTTCACAATTTTAGTCACTTGTTCCTTGTACAAACCCACATTCTTGTTACAAATATTTTTGTCTGCTAATGTACCTATAAGATGCACTTATGTGAACTCTCTAAGGGAAAAATAAGAGACACAATATGAAGATAAAAGGTTTTTTGTTCTTTTTTTTTTTGAAGTACAAACTCAAGAGAGGTCTGACTTTTATCAACTGACTTTTATCTTAAGAATAACAGCTCCTGTTGTGCAGAAATCCAAAAGAAGAGAAAAAACCCCAAATGTTAATTGTAGAAACTTTCTAACACTGAAAAATAACTAATGTATGAGTACACTATAAAGGTTAGTAAAACAACCATGCATTAGCTTACTTTATTTCGGGAGTAACAATTTCTGCTGCTAAACTGTCTGAAGGCTCTTGTCTTCCCAGAGGCATCAATCCTGGGTTAGGAAAAACAAAAAATTCAGCAAGCAGACCAGTGACTTTCTCTACAAGACCAGAAGTAAACAACGTTCTAGAAGTTTACAGTTTTAGAGTAATGTGAGACAATGGAAAATTGTCAGCAATGTCAGGCTACAGCAAGATAGACAAGCATAATACATTTGGAGAATAATCAATATTTCTGTCTTTATCCATTCTGATGAAGTGATTTTGAGGTATATTTTCTGCTCACTAGCTTATCTAAGAACTACAGAGCTGTGCAACATCACACATAGAAATAAACTACAACACATGAAACAGACACACACGAGAAAACTTAATATCTGTCTAAATAAAATGATGCAACTACACAGAAATCTGAAACACATTATAAAAATACCACACTGGGCAGGAGACTAAAATTTCTGGCTGAATGAAATTACAAAGTTATGAATAGTCTAATCAGTTTTTCACTGCTGATCTTAGAGGAGTTTATTCTGTTCTAAAAAAAAGTACATTCAATATTCCCCAGAAAAGTGCCGCAAACTTTAGAGAAGATACATTTAATCTCCTTATTTGCCCATTACCTGTTGTGGTGAGTTGACCCTCCTGAGCTTGTACACATCTGAGCTCTTCAATGGTTTCTTTCAAAGAATCCCTTTCTGTTCTTAATCTCTGAATAATTGGAAAGAGAATGAATATCAGTCTTGGCAGTATAAATCTGTCTTTACCAGTACACAAGTTGCAAAAGGCACAGCATTCAACATTTTAAAAAGAATTTAATGCAATTCTAGATATGATTTTCCAATTAAGACATCTCATTGTATTTCATAACAGGATAAACATAAATATTATATATTCCACGTGAACAGTGGATTTTTTTGAATCGTGTTGCTGCTCTGCATTACACTTATGAGGGTAAAAATATGAGGGTGCAAGATTACAAAATCAAGATATTAGTGACACAAAGTTCTGGTACCAGGTGGTAAACAGCACCCAGTGGGGCCACCCACTCAGCCATCCTCTTTTTTCCCTCATTGTAGCTGATTCCAAGGGAAAGAGAAGTGAATTAAGAGATCATAGACTTTTCCCTCACCAAGAAACCACAGTTCATCCAGGAGTGAAATAAAAAGCAGATGAGTACAGAATCAGCACAACAAACAAACTGCATTAACTTCTCTTTGTCTTTTAACAGTGAAAATGTGATCAGCATTTCCATATCCCCTTCCTCCTACGTGTCAACTGGTCTTGCCATTTACCAGCATCTTAGCTACAGAAGAAAACTAGTCGCTTGAGGCTCAATCCAAAGAGAACTGAAGAAGAGGACTGGACCACCTTGGGATCTAGGTGATGGGCTCTTTAGTAGCATCACTAATATCTTGATTTTTAAATACGTTCCCAATTTGGTACAAGCCCCCTTTGGCAAAAAATGGGTACCTACAGAGAGCGTCAAGTTTTTGTTCAGAAGGTTGCCAAGATTCAAAAATGAATCAAGGAAATGGCAACTATGTAAAGATCCAAGTTGTAGGTTGCTCCAAAATCAGACATGTCCAGTATTACTATAAGATCAAGGGCAGACCTTGGCTCTGTGTAGGTATGGAATTGTGTTAGCTGACAGCTCGTTGCATTTCATCCCATTAGCAGTTAGCCATCACACCATGTTTCTGTGACTGCAACTATATCATAGTTTTCCAGCTCCACAATGACTTCCATCTCCTCCTGTTTGGTGCCCATGCTGCGTGCATTGGTGCAGACAAACTTCAGTTGAGCTATTGATCCTCCCACATTTTTTGTGGAGAGGAGCCCTAATCCCTGTGTGACTGTTCTTGGGCATTTACATAGTTTCTAATGCATCAACAACACTTACATCTTTGCTGCCATGTGCATTCCCATCCCATCCCTTCACTGAGGTGCTGCATGCAAAGCTTCTGCGTGCATTAGTACAGGGACATTTCAAATGTGCTCACTGTGGAGCAGACTGAAGGACTTTGTTTGCAGACTGTCCCTCAAACATTAGTGTGCCACCCCCAGGCTTATCTCTAGTTCCATCCCTTTCCCCCTTCAAATCTAGTTCAAAGCTCTTTCAAAGAGCCCTGCTAACTCCTCATGTTACTTGTTGATTTCCTCAGGTGCAACTGACAGGCCACACCTGCCTCACAAAACTCTCCCATTTGGTCTGCTGGTCTTCTCTATGAGATGGAGAAAGGTGCTTCAGCACAGACCCATGCTCTGTCACCATGGAGGGAACAAGAGAACAATAGCAGCTGCTCCTATGGGTGTGCTGCCCTGTGCAGTCTTCCCCCTTCATCAGCAGAAGCAGCAGTCCAGACCACCAGATCAGGAAGTTCCAGTCCCACAGCACCCACTGCTACTGTTCACCTCTAACAGGTAGTAGGTGTGGAGACCAAGTTTAGGAGCTGCAAACTTGGCCTGCACAGATGTATGCTTGCATAAAATCCAGAATTCATCTTCATGAGCCAAAGATGAAGAGTCAATGAAACCACAGGCTGTGCATGAATATTTATGGCATTTAGGGTCCTGTTCTCTCTCACACAATCATGTGGAAGGATTATGCAGTAACTCCAAACTTAACTAATACTCCCTCAAAATGTTTTTCTTGTCTTTTGTTGTTTCTGAAAAAAACTAAAAAGAATTGCTCTTGTAGTAAGGTGCAGCAGCACAGCTGGAAGAAAAACAAATATTTTCTATAAATTGGCTTTCTAGAAAGATATGGTTTTACTACTGAACGATATGTTTTGACCCATATTGAGCTTTCCAAGTGTTAAAATACTGTATTAGTATTGGTAGAGATAAAAGAAAACCTATTCTGAAGAGCTAAGAGATTTCTGAAATGTGACTTCTTAAAAACTTAACATACTGGCAAGGCTAAACACAGCCTGCAACATCTTAAGATACAATAATTTTCAGCTCCTTTTAATAGACTGTAAAAATTTTCCATGATACAAAATGGATTTTTTTTACAATTATATATACAATATACATAATATATATTAATATATAACAACATAATCTACTCTTCCTTTCACAATTTTAGTCACTTGTTCCTTGTACAAACCCACATTCTTGTTACAAATATTTTTGTCTGCTAATGTACCTATAAGATGCACTTATGTGAACTCTCTAAGGGAAAAATAAGAGACACAATATGAAGATAAAAGGTTTTTTGTTCTTTTTTTTTTTGAAGTACAAACTCAAGAGAGGTCTGACTTTTATCAACTGACTTTTATCTTAAGAATAACAGCTCCTGTTGTGCAGAAATCCAAAAGAAGAGAAAAAACCCCAAATGTTAATTGTAGAAACTTTCTAACACTGAAAAATAACTAATGTATGAGTACACTATAAAGGTTAGTAAAACAACCATGCATTAGCTTACTTTATTTCGGGAGTAACAATTTCTGCTGCTAAACTGTCTGAAGGCTCTTGTCTTCCCAGAGGCATCAATCCTGGGTTAGGAAAAACAAAAAATTCAGCAAGCAGACCAGTGACTTTCTCTACAAGACCAGAAGTAAACAACGTTCTAGAAGTTTACAGTTTTAGAGTAATGTGAGACAATGGAAAATTGTCAGCAATGTCAGGCTACAGCAAGATAGACAAGCATAATACATTTGGAGAATAATCAATATTTCTGTCTTTATCCATTCTGATGAAGTGATTTTGAGGTATATTTTCTGCTCACTAGCTTATCTAAGAACTACAGAGCTGTGCAACATCACACATAGAAATAAACTACAACACATGAAACAGACACACACGAGAAAACTTAATATCTGTCTAAATAAAATGATGCAACTACACAGAAATCTGAAACACATTATAAAAATACCACACTGGGCAGGAGACTAAAATTTCTGGCTGAATGAAATTACAAAGTTATGAATAGTCTAATCAGTTTTTCACTGCTGATCTTAGAGGAGTTTATTCTGTTCTAAAAAAAAGTACATTCAATATTCCCCAGAAAAGTGCCGCAAACTTTAGAGAAGATACATTTAATCTCCTTATTTGCCCATTACCTGTTGTGGTGAGTTGACCCTCCTGAGCTTGTACACATCTGAGCTCTTCAATGGTTTCTTTCAAAGAATCCCTTTCTGTTCTTAATCTCTGAATAATTGGAAAGAGAATGAATATCAGTCTTGGCAGTATAAATCTGTCTTTACCAGTACACAAGTTGCAAAAGGCACAGCATTCAACATTTTAAAAAGAATTTAATGCAATTCTAGATATGATTTTCCAATTAAGACATCTCATTGTATTTCATAACAGGATAAACATAAATATTATATATTCCACGTGAACAGTGGATTTTTTTGAATCGTGTTGCTGCTCTGCATTACACTTATGAGGGTAAAAATATGAGGGTGCAAGATTACAAAATCAAGATATTAGTGACACAAAGTTCTGGTACCAGGTGGTAAACAGCACCCAGTGGGGCCACCCACTCAGCCATCCTCTTTTTTCCCTCATTGTAGCTGATTCCAAGGGAAAGAGAAGTGAATTAAGAGATCATAGACTTTTCCCTCACCAAGAAACCACAGTTCATCCAGGAGTGAAATAAAAAGCAGATGAGTACAGAATCAGCACAACAAACAAACTGCATTAACTTCTCTTTGTCTTTTAACAGTGAAAATGTGATCAGCATTTCCATATCCCCTTCCTCCTACGTGTCAACTGGTCTTGCCATTTACCAGCATCTTAGCTACAGAAGAAAACTAGTCGCTTGAGGCTCAATCCAAAGAGAACTGAAGAAGAGGACTGGACCACCTTGGGATCTAGGTGATGGGCTCTTTAGTAGCATCACTAATATCTTGATTTTTAAATACGTTCCCAATTTGGTACAAGCCCCCTTTGGCAAAAAATGGGTACCTACAGAGAGCGTCAAGTTTTTGTTCAGAAGGTTGCCAAGATTCAAAAATGAATCAAGGAAATGGCAACTATGTAAAGATCCAAGTTGTAGGTTGCTCCAAAATCAGACATGTCCAGTATTACTATAAGATCAAGGGCAGACCTTGGCTCTGTGTAGGTATGGAATTGTGTTAGCTGACAGCTCGTTGCATTTCATCCCATTAGCAGTTTGAGTCAGGTCTATTTTATATTTCAGCCCAAATAAATCCGGGACATAGAATCACTTTGGCAAAAAACATTTTGGTGAAGTGTGACAAAGGCTTCTGTATTTCTGAATGCTGGAAAGTGAACTCTGGTGCAACTGTCAGAACAACTTGAATAAAGTGTACATTCTGTTAGCACTGAAAGTCATTTCAAAAACCCCACAGGTGAAAAAACTGTTTTTACCATAAATACTACAGAAGAACAGCCACAGAGAAGACTGCACAAATTCAGCTGCTGAAAGCAAGGATTTTGCAGTCTGCTACTATCAGTCAGAAAATACCAGGTTGATTAATTAAATGCCAGAACATTTTAATGAATAGAAAAAGCTCTAGGGCTTCATTTGTACACTAAAGGCAAAATCAACTCATCAGATTACCTTAGTACTTATCATACAACACACCACAGAAGTAAAATTCCAAGTTTATTAGCTGAAGATATTAATCATGCTACCACACTTTGCCAGAACACAGAGAAAAGGACAAAATCAATTTCAGTAACTTTCCAAAATATAACTGACAAGACACCACTGGTAAATTGTGCCCTGTGGCGGGCATATGTGGTACATCCTTTTGGTCCTGTGGTACATATGTGACAACAGGAAACAGAAAGAGTAGGTAACACAGGTAGTGAATCACTAATTCAAATATTGAGAGACTCCAGCTGTCTTCAGCTGGAGTCTCACAGGTGCATATCCATTGCACTTCTCACAGGTGCACTCCCATTTAAAAGAACATATTGAAAACAATGTGTCCCCCAAAATGCTACTTGCCAGGGAGTAAAGCAGAAAGCTGTATGACAATGCCCTGCAATTCAGATCCTTTGTGCAAGATGAAATGGTCCACCAAGCAATGTGTAAGCCACATATGGAACCTTACCATTGGTCAAACAACAAAACTGGAAAAACAAACTTTAACTAAAAAGCAGGAAAGAAAGTCAAAGCACAGTACAATCTGAAGGGCAGATGGAAGTGACATCAAGGACAAATGTCCACAATAGTTTTAAAATTTAATAAGATATGGAAATCAAAAACCTATGAACAGAAAATAGCTGAAAACTTTTAGTTCAAATGCTATTCAAGTGCAGGGGCTGGAAATTTTGAAAAGAATTGGACAGGAAACATAACTACTGAGGGAAAAGCCAACAGAGATTCTGAGGGATAGATGAATTTAAAATAAGCCTAAGAAATTGCTAATTCAAAGTGCTGGCCTTTGTTTGAGGTAGTTTGAGCACCTGCATATACTATGAAACAAGTCAAAATAATCTGATGAAAAACGAGAGCGTGCAAAAGAAATCTGAAGGATCAGTCTTGGAAAGAGAGGACAGAGCAATGAATTGCAGGATCACAGCAAATGACAGTGAAGAAGGGAACAGACTGGTATCCATCCTGTGTGTTCCATGTTGGCAGTACAAGAAAGATCAACAAGGAGCTGTCATAAAAGGGAAGATCATCACAAAGGAAACGTCCCTCTACACAACTCTTAAGCTTCTTGCTGCAGTAGTCATAACTCCAGAAAGAGAAGCATGTTGACGGTAACTCAAAGAATGCTTTAGAAAAAATGCAACAGGGGATACCACAGAAGCCCTACTTTAAATAGTTTTTCAGAATACATTACAATTACCCTGGATCTTTATTAACCTTCACATGGTAAATGGTCAAGAAACAACTTCAGATCCCAAGTATGAAAGATTTTCCTCTTAAAAATAGGTTGCATATGTTTCTGTACGGTCACTTTATTCCATGCTGTACAGTTCTTAGGTTTAAAAAGGACCTTGCACACAAATTTTAAGTGAAAAAAGGCTTCCTAATTTAAAAAGCTTGCTGTAAGTGGCTAATTATAATTAGCATATCTCTGTGTTATAAAGGATAAAAAGTTGCTATTGCTACAAGCAAAAAAATAACACCTTGGCACTTACATCTTTTTCTTTTTGGAGGCTGTCTACTTTTTCTTTCAGTCGTTTGCATTCATAATCTAATTTATCAGCTTTCTTGGATTCTTCAGATAACCTGTTTTGTAGTTCAACTGCCTGTGAGAACAAGAACCAATAATTTTTCTCCAAATATTAAAACAAAATACATAAGACAAAGTAGCCAATTACCATGCACCATGAGTCATGTTGTAAATAAGTGAAATAGTTACCTATAGGACATACTAAAAACTGCTTTCATCAGTTGTTCTGCATTTCAGCAAAATCAACAGCATTCAAATATTAGGTTCTCAGCACAAGCAAAAGAAGCAAAAACTGCAAAGTACTTTCAGTACATCTGAAAACAAGAATTTAAGCCCAAACATGGTTTATAGGAAAAAGCTACATAGTTCTATGGATCAAAGAGCTTAGGAAAAGTAAAATAAAATCTGCTCCTGCCTTCTGAGAAGCCTAGGAAAAAGAAAAAGCTGATGGAATCATATTATCTACACCCTTTGTTCAATCTATTTCACAAGCCTCATTTGGAATTAGACCACCAGTTTATGCAATCAGGTAACATTTCTTAACCTATGATTTTCCTAACCGTTTTTAATACACTAATATAAAGATTCAGCCACAAGCTCATAAACAGTTTTCTGTACTTCAGAAGCAAACATTGTTAGTTATGTTGCATATATACTTTCCACTACAGATCAGTAAAGAGCTTTTAAAATTACATAAGCAGAAATCTGAAAGCTGAGCAGAAACAATCAGTGAACAGGAGGCAAATCATTAAGTCTTGCCTTCTCAAGACTTTCAGCCTGTACTAGAAAAGGCTCATTCCCAGAACATTAGTAAAGCTCATAATGCACAGAGCACGGAAGCAAGTAAGCTGAACGAAGACTAACCTGCAAATGCAAAAGCTGAATGAAGACTCAGCTAAAGACATATAGCTTCTTCTGAAGCAATTCATAAGAAGGTTTTTTCATGGCTTTTAGATTATCGAGAAAGTGATCAACTTAAATTGTGAAGCAAAGCAGTAGCCATACCTACATTAAGACTGTCCAATGGTTCTAATTATCTTTTATGTTCAATGTGTATAGCTAGAGCAAAATAACTACTAGGCCTAAAAATCTGCATTGTCTTAAGTCTTAGAAAAGAACTTTGCTGCTGTTGTTCTTAAATTAAAGGCTGCAAAAAAAAGCACAGGCCTGCCATTTCTGAGATTGCCAGATTAAAAAAATAGTTAGATATGACAGTATTTCATTTCTCAGATCTATCACTGGGGCTATCAGAATAACTGCAGGTAAAAAAAAAAAAGCAGGCCTTCAACTGTGATTGTGCCACTGCTTGCAAAATAGGTATATTTTCACCTCAAATGGAAATGAACACATTAATGTTTGTAATCAGTCATGCTATGATAATGGTATGTAGAAAAACACAGCAGGATATAAATTGTCTTGAATTAGGTCTTGGAAGTGTATAGAAAGATATACAGCTACATGGTAATGCGAAGATTAAAAAAAAAAACAACTGCCATCATGTTTACTGAGCATTATCTGATGTGTGGAATGATTAAAGCAGGAATCTAGCAGCGAGGAAAAGCAAGACATACTGTTAAAAATATATCAGAATGCACATGCACAAAGGGGCTGAATTCAAATCACAAAAATTCATCCTGGAATCTTCACATTTCAATTCTTCATGCTACAATCAAAAGTTTCCTAGAAAATGCTTGTGATTGCTTTTAGAAAAGTGAGCAAAACCTCTTAAATAAATAAATGTTATTACATCTCCCAGCACAATACACCACCACTAACCTCATCTCACAGAAACTGCTGGGTGAAGATGCGATTTTCTTGCAGATCACTATAGGAGTTTGAACCAAGCACTTTCATCTGCAGAAGTCAGAGCTTCTAAACCAAAGAAATAACTCCTCTGACAGCATCATCATGAGTAGGGTTGGATCTTTCACACACCAGATGAGACACATTCCACTACAGGGGCACACTAGTTCTCAGCAGTGACATAACATCAGAATCCTTATACTGGCTTAATTCTTATAGCACAATTTAGTATTCCCAGAAATTAATTTTGTGACAGCTCATGATTTACAGGCAGGTCTCAAGAGGAGCCCTGCATTACAGACACTGAAGGCAAACACACTGTGTGTTCGTTTTGAGGCACTAGGGTTAGGTGAAGAAAACTGACATCTGTCACAGAGCTTTATGCCAGTTTCAGCCAGCGAAACAGTTTTGTACAAATCAACAGCTCCTCAGACATGAAATCCTACCCTTAAAACACAGGAAATCATGAAGAACAAGAGTCCTTTTGCAATGCAAATTATGGACTGCCCTTTCCAAAATTGTTATTGTTGGTAAATAAGAACAGTCAGATGCAGATGTCAAAGTTACACAACTACATCACATGCTCAGCTGCTTAATGGAGCGAAATATTTCTTTCCAGTAAACATGATACTACTCATGTGTGAAAGGCCATTGCTTTCTACATTTAATTTTCCCTTTGATTGTCTGTTATTTCAGTGGTTTTTTTGTCCAAGTTCCCTTTTTTCTGGTGAAATAATTTGGACTGTATTTACAATCAGCTCACAGAAGTTGAAGCCAGTTGTTTTAATAACGAAGATGGCCAGGTACAGAGAAAAAGCTATCAAGTCTTAGGGACACACATTGCTCCTGGGCTTGCAGAGTTGTCAGTTATTGTTTCTGTATTTTTATTCTGCTGTAAGATGATGCATAGGGACCTCTGTGGCATGACCATCTGAGGTTATGAGAAGGCAGAAATACAGAGCAAGCACTACTACTTAAATGAATCACGCTCTGCCTGGCCCTGTAACAAGAATCCCAGAATGATGTCATCTTAATGTAGTGTAGAAGCAGAGAGAAGATTAAGCCCATCTTCCACCTTTACAGAAATAGAATCACATGGCACTTTGGTAAGCAGGAGGCCTTTCACTCCAGAGAGTGTGCTGGTGACACATTTTGTACTCTGCTGGGTGCGTATAAAGAACAGGGATGATATGCAACCTTCTCTCTTCATAAATGGACAAATTCAGATGTATCAGACAAACCAAAACCTTAAAAAAAAATAGGTTACTTAACCACAGGCATAACTTACCTCAGCTGTGGTGCATTCCTCACTGGTGGAAATTTCTAATAGAAAAGTGGGTACTTTTTCTGAAAGAAGAGGCTCTAATTCAAGCCCCACTATTGAACACAAATTAGGAATAATTTGAGGGAAAAAAACCCTTAACATCTGATGATTTTTTAAAAGTAAGAAATACTGCTTATTGGCAAATGAATAGAAACAACGTAACGATAAGAACTCCAGGAAATAAGGATCTACAAAACATGGAAATGTCCTAAACACAAGGACCTGTTTGTTCATAATTTCTTTTTCACTTTGAGGCATTAGGCACGTTATGAAGAGAAAGTGTTGAACAATACAGAGAACTGTTGCATTGATTATATCTGTTCTCACCTGTCTCTTGTATGTTTCCAGTTGACTGCGCGCTGCGTTGGCCTTCCTTAGTTCTTCTTCCAGGCTCACGGTATTCTGCATGTACATTGTATTCTTCTCTTCTAAGAGTTTCACTTGCCGTCGCAAATCACCCAAGTCTTCCAATTTCTTTTTGTATGACTCTACCTGGCTTTCCAACTTAGCTACCTTATCAGAAGAATGCCTGGAGAGACAGATTTGTATCAAATTTGTACTCTGAAAACTACTTCCTCAGTATTTTGCCTTAATGCAGAAGATGTCCTGAGAATCATGGGGAGACCAAGAAAGCAATCATATCCTCCTGTCACTAGTGCTTTCACTTTAAAAGCTTTCGCTTTAAATTGTCGTCTTCCCTCCGATAACTATTTGTCAACTTAAAGAGCTGCTGCTGAAGGCACTTTTAGACACTATCACTCTTCCTAATGCAGCCTTATCTGCTTCCAATCTTAAAATAATAGTTAAAGCACCTTCATTCCTACCCATTTCCTTTCAATTCTAAATCAATCCTCAATTCTGCATTTTACAAGGGTAAAGAATAAAATCATCTGTCCTTCAATTTGTTTTAATGATGGTCAGGAATAAAATATAAGGATCTATCTCCAGGGCAGCACATACTTGGTGACACAGAAGTACCACAACAGTTTTGGAGCCCGATTCCTTCTTGTCCTGGTTTCAGCTAGGATAGAGTTAATTTTCTTCCTAGTAGCTGCTGTGTTTTTGGATTTAGTATGAGAATAATCTTGACAACTCAGTTGTTGCTAAGTAATGTTTACATTAGCCAAGATTTCTTTTAGCTTCCAAAAAGGCTGAGAGGGAGCATATACAGGACAAGCTGGCCAAAGGAAAACCATAAACGTCATGGTCTGTCTATAAATGGAGGTTGGCCAGGGGGCAGGATTGCACGGTTGCTGCTTGGTATTGGCTGTGCAATCAATCATCAGGGGGTGAGAGTGACTTGTGTCGTACCCCTTTATTTTGTATATTCGTTTACCATTATTATTACTATTAGTAGTATTTTCCTCTTCTGTTACTGTTCTATTAAACTATCTTTATCTCAACTCATAAGTTGTTTTCCTCTCCTTTTCTCCCTCTTCTTCCAACCCTGCTTGGGGACAGTGAGGGGGATAAGGGGAATGGGAATGAGAGAGTAGCTCCATGGTCCTAGCTGCTGGCTGGGGTTAAACCATGACACTTCTAAAAAAAACAAATGAAAAAAAAGAAACACCAAACTCCATTCAAAACACTTCAGAGTTTTTTCAATCCAGCTGCCACACTGCCAGGACAATGGCCCTCATCCCCAATCAGCCATACCTCCACTACTCCTACTGTCCTCAGTTTCATTTTAGAACCAACTGATTTACAGACTCAATTTCCTATGAAATCTGGAGAATCCTCCATTCACTTGATAGCATTCTATGATGAACCAAAAGCTCCACCCAAAGTCCAAATAATACAAATCCAGGAAAGGAAAGGGTCCAGTTCCCTGGTGAGAACCCATGCCCAAGTAATGATTAAGACAAGTAGAGAATATTCAAGAGACCAGCAAGTGACTTGTTATGACCATAAGATGGTGTAGGATTGCTAAGTTTACTAATAGTTATTGATTAGGCACATAATAAATAACTAATTTACTTAAGCAGAATTGTGCGGTGGTCTGTGTACGTAACCAGATCCAACGATTGGATTCTTGTGGATGTAACGATCCAAACGAACCATTTATATTTAATATCAAAATCATTTAAACAAAAGCTAATGAAAACTAAGTACACGAATTATATAGATTAGAAGTTAATAGTTAAAAAATGGCTAATGGAACAGAGTTTACCTGAGTACATCTATCTCATCCTTCAACGATTGAGCCTCTTCTGCCAAGGTTGTAAGCTCTTCTGTTTGTTGTCTCAGTTCAGCAATTTCCTTTTCCAGTTCTTCACAGCGTATTCTGTAGTCATCTTTGGCAGCTTCTAATCTGCAGAAGTCAAACATAAAAAATTTCTCATCTTCAACCACAGTTACCTTTCCTCCTCATCATCCTCTCTGATTGAAGGAACTGGCTGGATGGTCGCATCCAAAGGGTAGTACTCAATGGCTTGAAGTCCAGATGGAGACCAGTCACAAGTGGTGTCCCTCAAGGGTCCATGCTGGGACTGACACTGTTTAACATTTTTAGCAATGATATAGACAGAGCGATTAAAGGCACTGTCAGCAAGTTTGCAGACGGCACCAAGCTGTGTGGTGTTGTCGATACACCAGAGGGATGGGATGCCATCCAGAAGGACCTGGACAGGCTGGAGAGGTGGGCCCACATGAACCTTATAAGGTTCAACATGAACAAGTGCAAGGTTCTGCACCTGGGCCGGAACAATCCTTGCCATCAGTACACACTAGGGGGTGAGGTATTAGAAAACAGCACTGAGGAAAGGGACTTGGGGGTGCGGGTGGACAAGAAGGTGGACATGAGCAGGCAGTGTGCAGTTGCAGCCTAGAAGGCCAATCACATCCTGGGCTGCATCAAAAGATGCATTGCTAGCAGGTCCAGAGAGGTGATTCTTCTGCTTTACTCTGCTCTGGTGAGACCTCACCTGGAGTATTGTGTGCAGGTCTGGAGCCCTCAATATAGGAAAGATATGGACCTGAAGGAGCAGGTCCAGAGGAGGGCCACGAGGATGATCAGGGGGTTGAAGCACCTCTGCTACAAGGACAGGCTGAGGGAGCTGGGGTTGTTCAGCCTGGAGAAGAGAAGGTTCCAGGGAGACCTAATAGCAGCCTTCCAGTACCTGAAGGGAGCCTACAGGAAGGCTGGGGAGAGCTTATTCACAAAGGCCTGTAGTGACAGGACGAGGGCAATGGCTTTGAACTCGAGGGGAGCAGATTTAGATTGGAGATTAGGAGAAAGTTCTTTACTGTGAGGGTGGTGGAGCACGGAAACAGGTTGCCCAGGGAGCTGGTTGAGGCCCCATCCCTGGAGATAATCAAGGTGAGGCTCGATGAGCTTTTATCCTAAGATTTTGCTCAGCTGTTCAACTCCTACACACTTTCAATAATATTGACCTGATTATCAGATGTTCTAAATGCTACAGAGCTCTCACCAAGGTGGCTTAATTTCTTTATTTACTTACTTATAAAGAACCTGTGCCTACTCAGTACCTCTGAAAAACTAAGTTATGCATTTAATTATCTAGTTAGCAAAGTAAAATACTCAGGAAGACCAAAATTTCTGGAGTGAACTACCAACATACAGTATACACAGGCAAAGTTGCATTAACCTGGCAGTAAATAAAGGGAGTAACTAAAAGAAGCTTTATCAAAGCATCTTGAAGCAATGGAGGAGGATACATCCTAGAACATGAAGTCCTATTGTCATTTTGATCTGAAATTAAAAGAAAAACAATCCAGAAAAGGATGTATGGGCATGAGAAACAAAAAAAAAACCACAAAAACAAAGCCAAAAACAAAAACCAGAAAAAGAAAAAAGAAAGAAGCATTCTGTCCATCAATTCAAGAAGTCCAAAAAGCATCTAGAAGAATGGGGATAGTCAGTAGGTCATCTAAATCATACGCAACACAGATTTGGATTGTGATAGACCAGAACTGTCAAAGGACATAAGGAAGCAAGACTGGGAGAAAAAACTGCTGTGCCACGCTCAACATCAATCAGTCTGTACGTATGTCCTGTTTGGTCAGGGAGAACTGGAGAATGAACACAGACAAATTGCCATTAGAAACCACTTGCTATGAAGGTGGAGGGAGGAGGCTCATGAAAATGGTTTAAAAAGACCTTCAAAACCTGAAACTAGAGTTAACAGGCAGTGCTGATATTTTGCATATGGGGAGAAAACCGGTTCAAACAGCAATTGATAACAGACTCAGGTAGGAATCATTTCAGAGCATGGAGATGAATAAGGAGAGACATAAAGGCACATAAAAGAGACATGACTACATTATTCCTTTACATGGTTGATGTATAGAAAGAAGAAAACCAGGCACTAGCTGCTGTGAAAGAGAAACACTGAACATTTTTTAAGAAATTGAAGGGAGAGGGTTGTGTTTGAATATGTGGGAAAGAGGCTTAGAAAAAGGAAGTGGAAAAACGGCACAACAGGTGAAAAAGCAGTTACGTATCAGCTGACATAATAATTAGAAAAGGGCAACCAGAAAAAGACAGAAAGAGAAGAAAAACTGGTACTATAAAGAAATACCATAGTTTCACTCATAAAGGATAGGGAAGGTACAGCAACAAGAATGAAAAGATGACGGTGAAGTGGCCCAGCTTTGTTCAGCAGAATATGCTAACAGAGCCTGAAAGCAACAATCAAAAGGACCAGAAAGGATATTTAAAAAGGAACTGTACTTCCACGTGTAGAGGAAATCCAAATGAAAAACAGAGTTCACTTAAGGATAATCTCCATGTTTCAGGTATGAAACAATTAGTTTTCAAGCTCAGAGGATACATTTTGCTGTATAATAACATCACCTGTAGTACTGCCCATAGCAAACTTTCAGCTAGGAATTCCTACGCACTAAAAATAAAATCAGAACAATCTACATAAAAGAAAGCGTGCTGCTTTTCATTCTCACTGATTTTGAAAAATATGGGTGAACTGACTGCACACAAACAATTGAAAATAACTTCACAGAGTAGAGAGTGACACCTATGCAGCACTTCAGCATTAAGAAATGATGCATTTTTTGTGCTGGAGTTTGTAAAGAGGTAGATCTTAAAATGTACATTCACTCTCAAAACTTAACTAATGTGGTTATACCAATCATTATACTAATTCATAATTAATAGCAGGATCAGAAGTATGTAAGTCATGTTGCCAGTTACCACCAACAACCTAACCAAGTGTAGCTTTTCTACCTGAATGTTTCCTCTTGGAGTTGTTCTAGTTGTGTCTGCAGCTGCAAATGCCTACGACCTGCAGGGCTGTTGGGATCTTCAATAGAATCAGATTGATTTAAACGTTCCATCAAAATCTGGTTCTCGGCAAGCAAGCTGCTCTTCTCCTCCTGGAGGGCTGCAACCTGTTGTAATAAAAGCATAAACCGCAATCACTGAGCTCTCCAGCTTAAGAGAGCAATTTTATTTTTGTATGCATAATAAAGTATCAATACAACCCAGAAATGGAAACACACAGGCTTGAATAATACCATTTCACAAGAATATACTGTAACATTAATAGGTTATTAAATTGCTATGTGATGTAACCACCATACTGCAACATTAGGGGCAGATTTACCAGAAAATAGAACTATTCTTAACTGTATTTCGCACAAGCATCTAAAGAAAAAGTTTCAGTTATAACCAACTTCATTATAGTAAAGTCTGCATACTTTCCCAACAAATAAAACTAGCCCTCCACAGTAAAGCTTTTAAAACGGTTTTCCAATAGAAACAATGCCTTCAATCACACAGAATAGCCAAGCCTGCATACCCAAGGGATGGCTGCGCACTTCATAATATTTTTTTTTTAATTCAGTGGCCAATTGCAAGTAGACCTGAAACAGGAACACAGTCCAAATGATGACTTAATTTCCGCCAATGTTGTGAAAACAGGCAGTGGTGCAAAGAACCCGAACTATGCAACACAACTAACAGCTGAAGCATGGGTTCATATATTATTAAATAGAATAAAATTAACGTGCAGGGGGAGGAGGGGGAGGGAGAGAGAATATGAATATCTCAACAGAAGGAAATACTTCAATAAGAGTTTGAATCATCAGATACACCAAAATCAACCATGACACACAAATCAGCTTCATTAATTCTAACAGTTACAGAACTGCTTGGCAAAAGCCTCAATTATACTTCAAAGTAGGGTTGCAACGGCAATGCCTTTTGGGGCTCCCACTTAGCACTCTCCATGTCTTTCTGGATGAGGTATGCTTGATTTATAGAAAGGTTTAGTCTAAACCCAGATAGAGCTGAGAGGCTACAGTAACTTCTGATTGAGATTTAACTCGTAACTGAAACTGTTGCAGCAGGAAAATTTCTATTAGTTCTCTAATGCAAGAGCTGAACCTCACAGCTCAACTCCTTCCTACTTGAATGAAAAAAGTAGTTTTGTTAGTATGAATGACCTTAATATTGGCAACATTGCATCAAGATAAGAAAACAATGAAATTCACTCTGCTAGGTCAAAAGTAAAGCAAAATAATTACTGTGCAATTTTCATATACCTTTTAAAAATTATGTTTTCACACTATATTTATTGTTCTCAGCTGCCTACAAATTAACACATCTCTTTCCCACTTCAAAATTAATATGCACAATATAGCAAACTTACCTGCATATCTAACTCATGACATCTCTGGGCAATTTCTTCTTTTGTTGCTAGTGCTTCGTTTAATTCTTCTGTAGTTTTCTTCAGCTACCATAAACAACAAACAATGATAACTTCATCACCCTCTGTGAAGTGTCTAAAAATATTCTGAACTACATGACTGCATAATTATTTTTACATTTAGGTAATATCTTAATTTTTTGGAAAATTGAGGCAATTATGCTCTTATAAAGAAACACAGAAGCAGATATGATTACTGTTCATTTTGTGCTGGATACCTGCTGCAATAAAAAGTAAATACACCTAAATTTGGCTTTAAAAAATACATCACAGTTATCCCATCTATTCAATGAATTGAGACAAAAAATCCTGAAGAACTTGGGTCTGAAGAACTAATCAAGTCTGCACACTGAAAAAATTGTTAATGCCACTTTTCTTTACAGGTACAGAATGCATAATTTCACTTTTCAATCTACTGTTCAAATACAGAAAGGAGTGGAAGCTGGAACAGGGAATGGTCAATTAGGATAAAATCTCTCTAGTCACTGGAAGCTATTCTTACTCCACAACAGGAATACAACTAACATGGTGAGGGCATGAAAAAGGGCACTGAATCTTGTAAGCAGTAGGAAACATTCAGATATTTCCCTTCAAAGTTTTTATGTACAAAGATATGTATCTTGCAAGTTTGCATATGAGCACGGTTAAGGTAACATAGCTACAAGAAAAATGGCTTGATGAAACAGGTGCATGCATTTTATATAGAGAGAGATACAGATATTTATTATTATATATGATGAATTTTAGATGGACTTTCACAAAATGGGCACCATCATATCTAATTTTTTCAAGTTTATTTCTCAAAGGCCTGTAAATATACAATAATTCATTGCATCTGCCAGAATCTACATACTTCTGCAGAGAAAGCATGATGGAGGAACACAGGGAACACCACTGTACTACACTTCTCAATGAGAAAAAAACTGAGGAAGTAGGACAATGTTAGCATGAGGTTAAGCTAGTAAAAACAACTGGGTTTTGCATATTCTTTACACATATCAGACAAGAAAGGATTCTTTTGGAAAAATTCTCTTATGTATTGTAACAGTTAACCAGACTGCCTTGAGGGTTTTTGGTCCACATCTATAGGCTTTTTTTAAAACCGATTTTGGAAGTAGGAGCTGGCGATAAAAGTTTTATTCAAATATTACACATTTTTTTTCCTTCTTTATCAATACGCAAAGATTTGCAGCAGTTTGCAGTTTTGCACACATACAGCTAGGCTAAACTTGTTTTCCAAATTGAGTCTTTCACTCATTGAATTCCCAAAATGGGTAAACTCAGTTTGTAAAGCAAAAGGACTTGAAATACTGAAATTTAGTTTTATATTCCTTGTTTGAATTTCCCACAAACACCTTTCAATATTAAAGAAAAAATTACAGACTTCTTAATAAAGCAAAATGACTGGCCACTGATGTGCTATGATTGAAGGAAAAGAAACATCTAGTCTTAGATACCTGCCGATCAAGGTCAACGTAAGCATCATTCCCAACAGAGACCGGAGACTCTTTACTCATCAACTGCAATTAGATTACATTGGATTAGAAAAAGCAAGTATTTACTCATATTAAAAGCTAACCTTCAATGAAATACTTCAATAATACAATACTTCAATAATACTTCAATAATACAATTTTTAACTTTTGGGAGATTCTACATGACTTCATTCAGAAGTTTAAACTTCATTTATATATATATGACATTCACAAAAGAAAGACATTTTCAGAATTTATGATGTTTAAAGAACTATAAAAGAAAACTTACACCGTCCCTTTTTCTTCTGAAAACACACATTCATTATTTATGATGAAACTGACAGTACATTCTGCTATGCATTTTGCTGAAGTGGCATTGCAATGATGGTAGCTATCAACACACCATGCAACACCTCCCTGTAAGTGTTCTCTGCCAGTGGTTTTTGTTTGTTAATGACCTGGAAGTTCACATCAATTTATTTATTTATTTAACTAAAGCTGGGGAGCTATTCATCTCAGATAATTATGCAAAACAAAGATCGTCAAAATTCCTGCTCTGGAGTGGTCTGTAATTTGCAAATTTAAAAAGAAAGTCTATAAATAGTACTCCTGAATACAATTCCTTGCATATTAGCCTATTTTATTGCAGGAATGACTGGTAGCAGTTTTAGTCCATCAAACATTACTTTTAGCCATGACATTTTAAAAAAGGGAAAAAAAAGGGCAAGCCAGCCCTATAAATTGACTGATGTTCTTACTGAAAGATAAAAGGCTGATAACAAACTATGTTTTCTTTCAGTAACCCCCTGATGAGCTACACAGCTAGTTAAAAGTTAAATCAAATGTAACAGAATTTGTAGTCCAAAATCCTCCTCCCACCCACCTCCAGCAAACATATTAAGGTAAAGTTATTACTGAAAGTTGTAAAATACAAAAAGAAACAGTCTTCCAAATTAGAAATCTATTGTAACTAACTGAAAAGGCTGCGTTACAGAACCAGTGATGGTTTCTGTTACCTTGCCCAAACACAAAATGTTTTATGAATTCTCCAATGACAAGATCCATGGAAGTTGGGGAGGTCGGACTAGATGACCCTTGGAGGTCCCTTCCGGCCTGGGAAATTCTATGATTCTATGATTCTAAGTTACAATCAAAAAGACCCTATTCTAACCAAAATCAGGACAAGATTTATTTCCTCAGACCTCCTGTCCAGCCTGCTTACTCTCTCCAGATACAGGGCTTCCTTTATTGCTTTCAAAAATCAGTGC
This sequence comes from Calidris pugnax, assembly GCF_001431845.1. Lineage (NCBI taxonomy): Eukaryota > Metazoa > Chordata > Aves > Charadriiformes > Scolopacidae > Calidris > Calidris pugnax. The sequence continues at coordinate 2,491,817 of NW_015091111.1, forward strand.
TTTTGCATTACTTTTCACTGGCAAAGTTTCTCAGATACACAGCACAGAGCTTTCATTTCTTCTCCATCCTTGCTGTTTATACCACTGCGTACAAAAGAATATCTCTTTTTGACATTCACATCATTCAAATACATATAGATTTAGCCTCCTTCCTTTTACCCATCTCCTTAACTGGGAAGTAACCATTTACAACATGCATAAATTCACCTATTTGTCCTCAACACTACTCCCAGACTTCGACAATGTTTGTTGCTACCTGCTGAATTGCTTCCATTTTGTAGAACTTTAAAATGACAAGCTACTCTGAAATGAAGCATTCCATGAAGCTCAGATTCTCTGTAATAGTAATTAGAAAGTCCCTAGCCCCAGTGCTTTCCCCTGAAAAATGAAGTCACTTGTCTTTTTCCTTACCATACATAGCATTACAAACTTGTATTTAATTTAGGGCCACGTTTTCTAAGCTGATTATCATTTGGCCATTCAAAAAAAGAATTTCCAATCCCTCTCTGCTCTGTGATGTTTATACATACTTCAGTTACTCTATTTCCCTATCTGCTATTTAAATGTGTTTCCAGAACTCTTCACCTATTCTATATCCCACAACGCTGTTTACAAACACATTTTTTCCACCCGTTCCACCAGTACTTTCCAACAGGCAGGTCCTAGGCTGCATGCAGCCTACAAAGGTGTACAACAATATGTCCCTGATGGCCACCACCCCTTTCTGTCCCAAGCACAGCTTCCTCTTCAGAAGCCCAGTTCAAGATTTATTGTAGGAGGAATACAAGAGGCTGCACAACCCACTAGAGGCCACTGTGGTATTGCTGCTTTCTATGGATTACAGGAAAGGAATCAGGCTGAGGCCAATAATCTCTTTCTTCTTCAGTGGGTTTTGCCATCTCTCCCAAAACTTCCTACTCTTGAAAAACCTTAGGAGAAATATCCAGAAAAGAGGACACTAGCTGGGAAAGAATTTGGCAGTGGAGATACAGAGTGTCTATGTAGGGTGAATTTTACACAGAATTTGTGAATTAAACTCCACAGAGTGCATCAAGAATGTCATGTGGATGCACTCCACAGTGCATCAGGGAACTATGCATGAGGCACTGGGGGCAAGAGCCACAGACACATATGCAGATGACTGACCCAATGCAACAAAAAGCATTTTTCAACCTTATGGCCTGTGATACGGTGAAGATGCTAAAGTAAAAATCTAAGGGATTGTGCTGCATCCAGTAGTACAACCAGACAAGCAACAGGAATGAGATTGTCAGATTATTCACATATATTGCATATTTAGAGTGAAGACTAGAAATAGCACAAGCATTTGGTCAAGTAATCAAAACATCATTTAAAATCAAAAGAGCTTATTTTGTGGTGAAGAGGTCAGTCTGGATTTTAAATGGTACAATAACCTGGACAACATGGCAATTTTTATAATCCTTTGCCTAGTTTTATAAGAAGGAGTTGTCATTCCCTGTTAATCCTTTACATCTATACATTTTCATACTCATAGCTTTGGTATGATGTCTTCAAAATACTTGTAGATCTGCTAATTTTATATTATTAAAACCTTCACTTTTTAACTGCTTTGCTTGTGAAATGTGAACAAGTTGTGTTGACATGGATACGTAAAGATTAGGGAAGGGGTAAAACTATCACAAAATCTGCATGCATGAATAACCTGAATTATGAATGCTTTTTTTTCCCCTACACATGATTTGCATAATTTTGCAAATGCAGCTGCACCATTTAGTTGATGATGTTAAAAGCTCAAAACATTTGCTCTATCTTAAGTGCTTCCTCTGAAGTTGCTAATATTGTACAAGCTCATTTAAGTGCCCATGACACCATGACAAAATCCAGCTTCTGTATTCAGAAGGTTGTTCTTCCTTTTTTAAAAACATCTCTTTGTTTGTTTGCTTTTTAAGAATCAAGGCTATGTATTACACAGTCCTTTAATGCAGCTGGACCTTCTTCTTCCTCCAGACCCAAGGAAATTTTTTTCTGTCATTTCCTAGCTATTCAAGAGCCCGTTTTACTTCAGAGAAGATGAATCTCCAAACAGTCAGGAAAAAATACAAAGGGAGAAAAAAATGACAAAACCAAACAACTTCTGCTTCATGGAAGTAACACAGTTGGTATTAATCCAGACAGGAAGTACCTTCTGCTATGCACCCCACGCAAGTTTTAACATTACCTTTAGTACTTTGGTGTTAAGAGCCTACTCTGACTCTCAGATTGACCTGCACTGACACATGCTAAGTGATCAAGTTTAGAGATGTTCTGAACAGCAAAGGGAAACAATTTCCTCAGCTACGACTCATCAATAATGAACTTGGCTGCTCAAAGAAAAGACTTGGAAAATGACACCAGAATTTTCAAAGGAAGTCAAGGAAATGAAAGGAAATACATAATGGCCAAAACAATTTCTGTAAGGAAAGACTTTTGGCCTTTAAAAAAAAAATCTGCAAGTTATGTAATTAAAATTGTACTTGAAATTGTACTTGAAATTGTAATTGAAAGTAATAATAAGCTATAATGATATAAACAGAATATAGGAGTTTGAATTACAAAATGCACAATACATAATTTATATTATTTATACATGCCATATTTTTTGCAATATTTTTGACAGCTATATCATTCTTGCTCTTCTTCTATCTTGTGCACAGCTTGCATTTAGTAATGCACATCTGCAGATTAGAATCTAAAAATCTATGTGGTGGCAACACAGCAGATAAATTTGACCACACTGAAACAATAACAGAAAAGTATTGTTCAATTTATAAAACCTTTATGGAGCAAGAAGCGTATTTTATTATTACTATTTTATTTTAAACATTTAAATAAGTGAAGAAAGGAAATGCTGAGGAGTCACAAGTTACTAAAAAAACCTGAAGTAATAAAATAAAATTTAAAACATAAAATGCTAATTCCATTTAAAAATCAGCTTCTTCAAGCAAAAAAGAGAAAACAGGGCAGAGGCTTGTTCTACTGTGCCACGTGGAATATTTTCATGAGTAAGATGTTTTATGAAAACCAAAGTAGTATCAAAAAACACTTATATGTGCTTTGCTGAAACAGAAAAATGGATTACTTAATACATCAGCAAAGCTTAGAGAGGTGTTTTTACGTACCTAATTTTGAAGACAGAGTACCTGGCATGTCAAATACTTTGAAATGTTTGGATTAGGTGACACACCAACTTTTCAAATATGAACATATAGGTATTTTTCGAGATGCTTTATTTTGATGTCTTGCACGTTTTGCTTAGTCCAAGTGTCTTGAATTCTGAGAGCTGCTCTGAGTTCGAGAAATAGAAAAAACCTCCTTAAATCCAGTGAAGTTTCACTAGACACAGACTGCAGGTGCAGATCTGAAACGATCTTAAAATCATTGGATATCTCAAGTTGGAAGGGACCTATAAAGATCATTGAGTCCAACTCGCTGCTCCTCAGAGGCCTACCTAAAACTAAACTATATGACTAAGAGCATCATCCACATGCTCCTTGAACTTGAAAGGCTTCTTACTGTGACCACCCCACTGTTCCAGTGACTGACCACGCTCTCAGTGAAGAACCTTTTATTAATGTCCAATCTGAATTCCCCCTACATCAGTTTAACACCATTTGCATGCGTCCTGTCACTGGTCACCAGAGAGGGATCAGCACTTCCTCCTCTACTGCCTGCCTTGAGGAAGTTGAAGACTGTGATAAGGGCACTCCTCAGCCTTCTCTTCGCCAAGCCGAACAAACGAAGTGACCTCAGCCACTCCTTCTAAGTGTTGTCCTCATGATGCTTCACCATCTTGGTCAGTCTCCTCCAGATACACTCTAATAAGCTGGTGTCCTTCTTACATAGAGTTGCCCAAAACTGTACACAGTACTCAAGGTGGGGCTGCATGAGTGCAGTATAGAGTGGGACAATCACCTGGCTCAACCAGCTAGCTGTGCTATGCTTGATGCACTCCAGGACACAGTTTGCTCTTTTGGCTGCCAGGGCACACTGTTGACACACTCTAATAAGCTGGTGTCCTTCTTACATAGAGTTGCCCAAAACTGTACACAGTACTCAAGGTGGGGCTGCATGAGTGCAGTATAGAGTGGGACAATCACCTGGCTCAACCAGCTAGCTGTGCTATGCTTGATGCACTCCAGGACACAGTTTGCTCTTTTGGCTGCCAGGGCACACTGTTGACCCATATTCAACTTACCGTCAAGCCAACCCCCTAAATCTCTTACCGCTGGGCTGCTCTTCGGCCTGTTGTCCCCCAGTTTGCACATATAACCAGGATTACCTTGTGGAGATTCAGGTGGAGAATCCAGTACTTGCTCTTCTTATCTTTTAAATGGTTGGTGACTGCCCAGGTCTTTAGTCTGTCCAGATCTCCCTCTAAAGGCCACTCTAGCCTCAAGGGAGTCCACAGCTTCTCCTAGTTTAGTATCATCAGCAAACTTCCTTAATGTACATTTGATTCTTGTGTCCCAATAATTAATAAAAACTTTGAAGAGCACTGGCCCTCACATTGACCACAGGGGAATCCCACTGGTAACTGGCTGCCAGCCTGATATAAGCCCATTTACTATAACTCTTGGGCCTGACCCATAAATAAATTGCTTACTCAGAATATTATAGTCTTATCTAAATATATGCTGGATTTTTTGTCCAGAAGGATACTATGAGAGACAGTATATATGCTTTGCTAAAACTAAAAAAAACCCAAAAAAACCAAACCAAACAAAAAAAAAACCCAAAAAAAACCCCAAACAACAACAACAAAAAAAAACCAAACAAAAAAACCAAATCACACACATCTACTGGTTTCCGTTGGTCAACGACATGGGTGACCTTGTCATTAAAAGAAATTAAGTTGGTTAAGGAGGATTTTCCCCTTGTTAACCTGTGCTGGCTATGACAAATGACTGCACTGTGTCTCGAGTGTTTTTCAGTAACTTCCAGAATAACATTATTTATTACACAATAATTTTGCCAGGCACTTAAGTGAGACAGGTCTGTAATTACCAGAGTCTTCCTTCTTTCCCTTCTTGAAAACTAGGAGAACCCTTGTTAGCTTCCAGCTGACGGGGACCTCTCCAGACTTCCAAGACTCTTAAAAAATAATGGAGGGAGGTCCTGCTCTCAACTTTTTGTTAAGCACCTGAGATCCTCCTCGTGATTCTGAATGCCTTGGATTTCTAAGCAGCTTGGAAGGCAACATTAAAGCCGCTCAGAACTGCATCAGTACCTGAATAGTAAGCTTTTTGATTCACTGAGTTTCAAAAACCTGTTCCAGAAGAACGGAACGTTATCCTGTGATTTCTCCCCACTTCTACTCCTCATCCCTGAGAAGAGGCACAAACACTAGACAAGTTCAATGCCTGCTTATTAAATCCCCAAAACTGTGGGCTGCCTCAGATCTGGCTATTTTATCAAATGAAGGAGATTTTTACCAAAATCACACAGGAGATTTTCAACAGAAGAAGGGAGGATAGTAGAAGGTTTACTATTTTAAGATAATGCAGAATAAAGTGATGCTCAAAGTTGGTGTTAATAAAAGAGGATATTAGAAAAATCCACCAAAACATTGTATTACAGTTAAAAAGAATGCAAAAGTAAAATATTCAAAAACTCAGGCAAACTGATACTTGGCAGCACTAACTGGAAGATGATTTAGCATAAGGATTCTTTCAATGCTCATTTCGAAAGTCTTCTCTGCAATATTAGCGATAGCATTCTACACACAGACAACAGGATGTCTGAAAACATAGAGACAGCATTGGTCAAAGTGGTAATAGGGGACAGGGTTCCTGTAGGCTCACTGACATGTCTTTCTCTATTCACACATTATAGAAAAGCGTAATTGCTCTAGAGCTCAATATGGAATTTAGTTTCTCTTGTTCAGTTCAGAAGACATGGGATTACCATCAGTTTCCTGCTTTCATTAGCAGCTTGCCCTGTAGTAAAGCTCCATCTATAAAGACTGATAGGCACTTCACTTGGAGGCACTCTAGGCTCCTAAGAAGCCACATGGGGGTTTCATGGCTATAGCAGTCACTAAAATTGTAGTTTAATTTTCACTGTGGTTTTAATTTACTACTGAACAGCACTTTTACAAAATACACTCCAGTATACTTAATAACTTGTAAATACGTATTAGCACAAATGCCTATTCGTAATACTACAGCTGATAAAATAATACTCAGTTATCCATTTCTCTTTCTATTCACTTGTCCAGTAAAAACAAACAAACAAACAAACAAACAAACAAACAAAACCCCAACCAACCAACCAAAAACAAAAAAACCCCAAACAACAGTTCACGGATTTTTGCAATTTCAAGGTATTCAAGGTACAAATTTTGAAGAAATTCTATGGTATTTGGTTGTTCACATAAAAGCAGTCTAGTGCACTTGAGGAGCTACAGGGTGGGAAAGGTAAAGGACAGGGAACCCAGTATCAAAAATATCCAGAAGTTTCAATCTTCTAGATTTAAAGAAAAGTGGGACGTTCAACCAGAATTCCTTGACATAAAGCTAACTTTACTGATTTGTTTTCCTAAAGAAAAATAAAATATTTTTCAATGTAAAATGGCAAAAGCTATGCCTCTTATTTTCTTTACTTCCAACTAAGTTTTTCTAAAGTGGGAAAATGCATACTTATGTAAGATACTGAAAAGCTGAACTTTTACACATTGTGGGCATCCCAGCATACCTCCTGAATGGCTGTCATGACGACATGTTGAACCGATTCTTCCATCATCATTATGGTCTGGATGTACTCTGAAAATAAGAGCATTCTGAAATGTTACTGTTGAAACTAAAGCCACACAGAACATGAGGTCAGAAGCTCCATCCTTCCTACAAAATGACTAGGTGCCACAGATGACATAAATGCACAATCACCAGTCAGGTCCCACCCCAACAAACTCATCAAGACTTTACCAGACTTTACATAAATACAGGCTCATTGAAACTCTGTAACAATGAAAAAAGTACCAGACTGTAACTAATTTTTTTCATCTGGCATCTCACACTTCTGAAATAACTACTTAAACTCCTTCTCTCACCTTGCTCCCAAACTATTCAGGCTATACAAATACACGATCCATGCATAGGTTGTCCTTTTCCATAAGTTTATGTCCTGCTCCCTACAGCGTCCTCATTTCAAGGCATTTTCATATCCATTCTTAGTTTCTGTTCTTATTTCTGTGCTATATCACAAATAGGTCCCCTCTACTTTTTCATTCTTCACCTATATGCAGGTGATAAATGTGAGTAACTTGTAAGATGATACAGTAGTTAGAAGGACAAATTCTGACATTTAGAGCAAGTCAGGGAGTTTATGATTTGCCCAGTATCATACGATTTCCAGGCAGGTACAGTCACTTTTACATGCGACCTGCATTCTTTCAATGATTTGCCCAAGAGAAAGATGCTGAGAATCACTCACCTCAAAGTGATTAATTAGGTCATGCTAAGTATCACTTAAAATACATAAAACTAGACTGTTCCAATATTTCAAACGTATCTTTTTAGTGTCTGCATTGAAAGAGTAAAAGAAACATAGGAATAAGATACACTCCTCGAGGATGACAAATAGTCACTGAAAGGAAGATAATTTTACATGAAACAGAGAGGATAGGAGGCCTAATAAAACAGTTATTTAGGTACTCATGGAAAAAAATTACCTCTATGTTAATTAATACAGTAGCCAGACTGTCTCCTGGTTAAGGGAAGAATAAAAGTAATTTCAGAAGGAGAAATTAAAGTGATTTAGACACCTGAGAAAACTGAAAAAGTGAAACTAGCTATTAAAGCTAAGACGCACCATGTAAGAGGAAGAGAGACAAAAGGTCTGAAACACTGCTGACATTTTGTCAGAAAGGAAACAAAAAAGAACTAAATCAGGAAGAGACAGATATATGACGTGATTTTAACATAAATACAATAAACAGTCTTATTTACCCAGAGGTGTATTTTATAAAAATGTTCCTATGCTTCCTGTTTTGAGTCCTAAGAATAAATGTTTGTAGTTGCTTTGTTACCTTAACTTGGCTTAAAATAAGTGCAAATTAAGGTGATTAGGTAACAATAAGACACCCTGCACCCAAGCCAAGTTTAGAGCATGAGATTTGGGACACTTCAACAAGCATCTCCATTGTTCATCACATCCTTGATGGCATCTGCAGGAAAAATGAATGTGTCCCTATCTTACCTGTGCAGATCAGATACACAGTTGGCCCTCTAGGAGTCAAGAGAGCCAGCAGCCTCCTTCAGTGACTGCAAAAGTTGGATTCACTTGGGGCCTAACAGATGCCCCAAGTGAAATTCTGGATGCCCTCAAGGTATCATGCTTGATCTTCAGTTGCTGCCCAGAAGGGCATGGTTGTCAACCCCAATCAGAAGTCCCAGAAACTGCAGTATTCCAAATTACATCAGACATATCTTCAGATCTTCCCCCTGTCATACTGATGGCTCTTGGCCATGTATTAAGATGCTGACTGGAATGCATTCCTAAAACCTAACCTCAAAGAATAGTGCAACAATGACATTTTTTTATTCTTAACTATCCAAATATAGCTCATAAATGGTTAAAGGGTGGGCCCAAGAATTTTTCTCTCTAGAGTGCCTTCTCAGCTCAGCAAACAAAAATTGAAAATATGTATGTTGGAAGCAAAATCATCTCAACAGTTAGAGACTCCAAAACTAGCAAAGCTTGTAACAAAACAATAGTTATTATGACAAAGTAATATCATCACCAAAAAAAGAAAATACATTTGTCTCTGACAGCAACCTGTGAAATATAATTTTTCCCTTCAGTCGTTATACAAGAAGCTGAATTTTCATTCACTGCCTGGGAGAAAATATGCTTTCAAAATTTAATACCTTGCTTCTGTTCACAGTTCACAGCGCACCCCAGAATAAGCTGAAGCATTCTCCCAAGCTCTGCAGCATCCGCATGCTCTCCAATCAGGTTAACATCAGGAAGGGTGAAGTCATTAATCTGCTGCCCAAGAATCTGCATAGAGACCCAGTACATACATATCTGTATCACTACAAACACTTCAAAATACAAAGGTGACTCAGAATCAACATGAGAAATTCACCCATACTTTAACATAGCTGTCAATCCACCTTTAAAACAAACCAAATTGCCTAACACCTAACATCCAACTATGAAAACATAATGCTTGACAGAACTAATACTTGGGAGAAGACAAATCTGACTGTCTCAACTAATAGGAAACTATTAGTTTCAAACTTAGCAAGATTTTTTCTTCAAATAAGAAAGGTGAACAAAGGCAGGCTTCCATGGTGATCAACAATATATGGATAATGAAATTTTTCTAAAGCATTCCTTAAAAAAATCTAACACCTAAAAACACTTTATGTAGCATAAAATATTACACACAGATCTACCATTTCTTATTACTAGAAATTGAAATATTTCATGTATATATGTGTCTAGCACTGATGGATGACAAATACAAGATAGTAAAACAACTCCATCACTCAGCCTCACACTTTTAGAAAATTTAAGGATATTTAGCAAGTCTCAGAGATAAGAAAGCTAGTTCCATGGAAGAGAATTTGAGGTAGTAGTACAATACCTAATTAAACAGCCCACGTGCAGAAAGAAAACAGAAAAAAAAAACCCACAGCAAAAACCCCATGTGACTTACAATTAATGTAATCTGATTTATAATTAAAAAGGATTTACATCAATGATTGTCAGTAGAAGGAATTAAACAATTCTGCTAAATTGTTCATAAAGAGCTTTCAGGGGGTTGAAAATATGAATATGAAATATGGAATTAAACACATCTCTGACACATTAATTGCAGATAAAAAGAAACTGTCAGTTCTTAAGCAGCGTGCAATAAAGAAACAATGACTATTGAAGGAATCAGTCAGTTGTTTGCTGGATGCCTTTTTTTGTGTTAATACTCAAGAAAAACAGAAAATCAGGTAAAGGTATTTATAAAAAACCATTTAACAGATGTGTATGAAGAATACATGGAAATCAAGCCATTCAAAAGTTTTGCAGGGTTGGGCTTTGTGGAATTGTTGTGGTTGAGTTTGTTCTTCTTTTATATGGCGGTGTTTGTATTGTGGCATATTTTTTTTTAAACAGCTCTCTCAAGGAACTAGCACCAAAACTACTGAAAATCTCTGTGTACTTTAAAGGACTCAGATTCACTCCTATTGGAAAAGAATTCCTTTAGGTCATTCCTGAGAGAAAATAAGAATACTGTGAATGCATTAAGCATAATGGGAAATATTGTAATTGTGTATAGACTGTGATAATACAGTAAGGCACAATTTTCTTTGAATTACACAAATCCGATATGTGTCTCTATATTCATCTGTAGTACCTGAATTTCTTTCAAATGCAATGCTGGATTTAAGTTCATAGTTACTCATAATATAGTTGCTGTTGAAGAAAGCTAAATGGAAAATGCACTATGAAGAAGCCAAAGATGCAAGGTGTAAACAGAGGATTTTGAAATACATGAGACACAATTTTAATTCAATGACAACAAAAAACCCAAAAGAAATATGAAAATGAAGGACAGACTCTGCAAAAAATATCTTGAAATGAAAAAGTCTTTTCCCCCTTTTTAAAAAGATAAATATAAAAGACCTTTGCAAAAATTTTGAAGTTTCAGTTCCAGAGCAGCAGAGTTCTGCAGCAAGATCATTAGGCATAATAAATCATGCAAGCTATAAACAGGTAACTTGGGCTTCTTGTTCTCCCATACTATAACTGACAGAGACAGCAACGTAAGATAGCTATTGAAAGACTGTTCTCCTCAATGTGATACAATTTTTTTTAATTTTTGAAGATGAAAAAACTTAGCATATATACTTTTCAAAGGCTTTTAGCTACGTCAGGTAAAATCCATGTACATTCACATCTCTATTTTTGTAGAAGATGACCCCTAAAATAGGGAATTGGGTTGAGGCAAACATAACCAGGTTTCAATCCAGATCAGCTCCTTTATCATCACAAGCATTGCCTCAGCAGAAAAAAAAAAAAAGAAACCAACCCAAAATCCAGTCAAACTTATAAATGTACATTACCTTTGCAAAACTTAATCAGCTTAAAACAGCTCAAAACCTGCTTAGTAGTAAAATTTTCACACCAGAATCTGAATCATCATACATACCAACTAGCCAAAAAAAAAAAAACTGGCATCACTTTGTCATAGTGATACTGATTTTCTATAACAAAAAAATTTGTTTCTAGAATTGTCAGTTATGACCAGCTTGCTTAGCCATCAATTTTCAAAATTTATTTCAACATGTATACCTGATCATTTACTGAACATGAGCTTATGAGTCTAATTCTTTCTTTCTGAAAATCTGTTTATTTTTTAAGACTTAAGTTTATTAACAAGTATCTTCCTCTCTGAAGTATTTATATACCTTCCACTCCAAGCAGCTAAAAATGCTCTTTACACTCTCTCCTCGAACAAAAAAAAGGAAAGAGGCAGTCTTCAGTTGGAGCAGATGAGGGAAAAAAAAATTAAAAAAAAAAAAAAAAAAATCAAACACAGGTACTCTTAAAGTCCATCACAAGGACATAATCATGATCATAAATCAGCAAAGACATCCTGTTTGTATGACAGAACTTTCACATTAGACTCCTCTGGAAGCTCTAAGTATTTAATAAAGTAGGTGAAAAGATTTAGAGAAGGCCAACACCTGGTAATAGGCGACAAAACACTTTGTATACCGAATACTTTGCAATAAAATTCCAGAACTTAACCAGTAGAATATAATCTACATTAAACAGGATAACTAAAATATGCAACAAAAAAGAAATGTAGATGTAGATTACTTAAAACAGTTCTTACCTCATGGTTGTAATCCAATATGCCTTTTAAAATTTTCTTCAGGTTGCTTACCTATTTGACAAGAAGAAGGAGATAGCATAAACGCAGGGAATAAATTAGAGAAATTACTAGAAAGTAGGCAATCACAGAAGAATTACACATAAGAATCATAGAATTATACTTATTAGCACAAAGACTTTCTGTTTGAGCAGTTAAATTTAGAATCACTATAATGGAGAGTGAAAACTCTAAAATCTCAACTGTCTTTAAAGCCCACAATAACTTTTATATTCTTTATTACATTCCAAAAATACCTAGGTACAAGATTCTGTCCACTGACAAAAGTCATCTATCTTCCAAAAGATCTGAAGAAACACTACAGAAAACAGTTAGGAAACATAATACTGAAATCCAGGGACAAACTCAGAACTTCAACACAGTCAACAGACAAAATGAGGTGACAAAAGCAAAATCCAGTCTCATTTCTAAGGAAAACCCAAGAAAGCAACAGGCCACACACTAAAAGATTTATCTGTGAAATGCAAAGTGATAATGATCTGATTATCTTATTCCTATTAATCCAATCACTTTTGGAAACAAGTGTCAAAAGCTGACCACTTATTAGTATATAGGTATATCCTGACTCTCTTCATAATCACTGAACTTTAAGTCATATAAGAAAGAAGAATTCACTTGGACTTGAAAAGTGACACAACAAATATTCTGAGAACCTAGAAAGAGAACCGGAGATGCTACATGATAGGAAGTATACAACAACATCTACTCTCCCTCTCATAACAGCATAATAATTAGTTTACTTTCAGGTTTACACCTCCTAATCCCAAGCACATAGTATTTTTGTAATATTACACATAACACATCATGTTTCTGTAAAAACCACCACTATCTTCTCATTGTCTGCCCAAAAGCAATCACTACCACCTCTCAAAGGCTATGCACAATCATAATCGAAGTCTGCGATAGATCAAAGAATTTAAAGAAATGGAAATAATTTTATTTTGATATCAAATCACTGCAAAACACACTGCACTGATTGGAATATAATTTTCAAACTTGATTCATTAAAATCTTCCAATTTGTAATTTACCTGAGTCTGCTGCAGAAAGTGCCACAGAAGCGCAAAGGCCATGTTGCAGAATTTAAGTCCAGTTTACCGATGAGAACATTGTGAGAAACCTTGAACTTGAACATAATCCCAGAAAATGAGAAACAAAATGGAAAGTACCCGCCCACAAAATACTTATTTTCCCCTTTCCTTGTAAGCATTGTTTGAGTTAAAGGCCCTTAAACACAAAAAGTCATATTCCTTCATATAACTTTCATAGAGCTTAGAGTTGAGATGCTGGAACAAAATCAATACTGATCAAAATCTATTATCAAGACTAACATATAGGGCAGCATCTTCGGAAAAAGAAAACAGCAAGCAAACTAAAAAAAAAAATAATCTTGTCTTTGAGGTCCTATTTTATTCCCCTGAAAATCTGCAATGCTAGGACAACTTGTTTTCAAGAGTTAACTGTACCATCTTTGCATCTGGCACAGAATCAGACAGTTATATGGCCAAAGCAGCTTTTTTATAGACTGGCTTAAACTTAACAATGATCTTTAGTACTACTTGGAGGGCTCTTGATTTTATTGTTTTTGGAACTTACCAGGAATGAATACACTTAGATGATTCTACTGACACTGGCAAAGAATCATCATGGGGAAACTACCACAAGTGTTTTCTATTTTGAGATTCAACTTTGTAGCTCCAGTAACATTTGTCAGGTCATAGCATAAGTTCTCAAAAGAAAGACTTCTAACAGACATGAATAAAAATGAGCAACAGCTCAAGAAAGTGTTAAAGACAACCAGTTACATCACAATTCTAAATCACAGCAGGTGACAGCTGTTCAGACTTCTTTTTCTCTTTTTCTTACGCACATGGGGAAAACCTAACTGTAACTTGTTAACAAAGACTGTTAAATCATGCAATGACAGAACACAACAAATAGAATTTCAAATATCGATCATGACTACAGAGCACTGTATTATCCTTTGGAGCTCAGACCACAATCACATGGGATGCTTATTTGCTTGCATCAGCAACCTAATTTCCTCCTTTTCCATACAAAGCATGCACACTACCCTCCCAGTCCCTTTCACATCTATTCCCTGCACCCATACCTCTGTTGGAAAAAGGTATGAAACTTACTGAGAAAAAAAAAAAGAAAAGTTAAAATTATGCTTTATTCTACTTTAAAAGTTGTTGCATCTCATAAGAGGTGGATTATTATTTCTAGATAAACCTCTCTTCATTTTCAATCTCTTTTCCATCTGTCATTTCCTGTTTTATTTCCCCAAACTCCTATTACCAAGGAGAGGATATCCGCTTTGAAGTAACGCATCCACAAAAACAACCTGCATGTTATCATTCATTCCCTGAACACCTATATGTCATTAATATCCACAGCAGAGATGCGTGGATGTTCCTTATGTTAAATGATCATTATCTTCTCAGTTTACAGCCATCTTGCCAGTAGTGTAGTACGAAAGTAGTTAGTACACCCTGTTCAGTACGAGACTGATGCTTACATAGTATTAACCTGATAAACTGACTGCGATGAAAGCAGAGATGATGTGTCCTGGCTTATCATAGGCAACATGTGATCTGGCAACACTGTACAACTGCATGTTTGTGAGTTTTCTCTCCTGTGGTTTTTTTTCCCTCACCTGTCATATGAAATCTCTATTTTTATTTAATTACGATTTACTTACTGTTTCCAAACTAAGGGTCTGTAAGGGTAGTCCATCTAGATTTCTCTCTTTATGAATACACTTGAGCAACAAAAGGAAAGCCTGATGAAGTGGAGAGTAGAAATGCCCTTAAGCTTGTGATTGCTGACAAAAAGGGAGTATGTGTTATTTAACCTCTTGTTTCTCTCTAACATTATGATAGCCAGTCCCTAACTTCACATTTACCCTTATATCACATATATGGCTGAAATCCCGTCTGTTCTGAAGGCTCTGTGTAAATTGACTTATCCTTGTACATTTCAGGTCCTTAGGTGTTTGAATGGGAACCCCAATGTTCTGAAATGCTGTTCAACAGTATCTTTCCTGAGTAATTATGCACAGACTTATTTGCCTTCACACAGGTAATAATTAAGAATGTTATAACCTCCCTGGAAGTGTTGCTAGGGCACACTTGCAATTGATGACAGAATTCTTAATCAGTCAACTTCAGATATGTCATTAAGTTACATATTCTTCCTGGCTGCACTTAAAAGAAAAGCGGGGGAAGGGAGGGAAAGAAGGAGAGAGAAAGTGTGCATGAATTGCTCCCACCATATAGATTAGGTTTTTGCCAGAAACTCCATTCTGCAGGAGCCTGTCTCTCCACTGTGTATAAGTGGAGCCCACAGAGAGATGATACCACTAGCTTGGGGGGGTCATCCCCCTCCAATCTGTCTTCTGCAAAAAGAAATCTCAAAAAGAAAGATGCAGACGCTTCCTTGAATTAAATGAGAAGAAAAAAATAATTAAATGTGGCTCTGAACACAGAGAGCATTCCCACATTAAACTTATATTTGGAGACACTGTTGACTCGGAATTAAGGGTATATCTAAATAGAATTAAATGTATCAGTTGCTAATTATATTTTTGACAGAAATGAATGATGGCTTACAATATGCCTATAATCTCTGCTTCTTGCTTGCAGAAACATTCACATGACAGGCTTCCAGTCTTAACAGAAAAAAACCTCTAAAAGGCAGCTGATGAATAAGTGGTCCCTTCTCTTACAAAGGAACAAGAAAGTAGCAGAAAGATGATACTGTACACTGAAAACTAGCTTCCATTACTCCACCAGTCAACCCAGCTTGTACTGTAGAAGAATTCAGAGCAAACTTACCTGTATGACTGCAGGGAGTCAAAATTCATTTTCAAAAATCAGGTTTGTTTACTTAGATTATTGCACTAAGTAGTCTGTGCTCTAATTTCATTGGTTATTCCATTTTGCAATATTGTATCCAACACAACAATCAAACTGTACTAGTTGCAGAAAGCGTAATGGCTCCTATTGCCTTATTGTGCTATTCAGTAATGGAACAAACACAGCTTGCTACTATAAACATTGATAAAATCATGCTTTAAACTTATGCTGTAGTCCAAATGCCAAAGTGAAAAGCTCAGAAGAAAAAGTCAGAATTCAAGCTGAACAATGTATTTCCTTCCTTTCCCAAGCTAGGTACAACCACACTGAATGGAAAAGGCAGGGAGAGAAAAAAGGAAAAAAAAAAAAAAGTTTTATCCCATCCCATTCCATCCATCAGATAGTCGACAACTTATTCTGTAATGCCAAATTTTACATGTGTATACTAAATAAATAACTGATTAAATTTCTGTTCTGTTACTGGTATTCCCGTATGACTTGACACTGAATCACTCTTGTGGTTCTTGTGATTAGGAAATTTCATTTCTGGAGAATTTTGGTAACAGACTTCTTTTCCATATTATTTCCCAGTTCTATCTTCAAAATGCCGCCTTCTTCACTAGCGTGTACACTGTTTGAACTTTGACTATATTAAAGTGTTCAGTTGTACAGCAAGAAAGAGATATGTCTTTGCTTTTCTGTTTTGTTTTGTGGTTTGTTTCTTTTACCACAACATAAAATTGCACTTAGGGCAGCAGTGAGAAGAAGGGATTTTTGCAGCCCAAGGGAAAACATAAACTCTTAAATATACTGATGTATGCTATGCCCCAGAAATTTTAACCCCATAGAAATAACAACATATTTCTCTACTAAACACAGAAGACAAAGATCTAGTCAGCTGTAAAACACAGCATGCTTGCTCAATGCTTCCTACTTTGTAAGTCCCCTGAGTTCTAATGTTCCCCTTTTTCAATCCTGTGCATTGTTCAATCTCTCAAGTCAGACAGCCTGCCCTGGAACCAAGAATATAACAACATGTCTATGAATTTATGCATTTGTTGTAAATGAGTACATCAAGAGGAAAAATAGTTTTAATAAGACTGCATTCTTGCAGTTATTAGAAAGTGAACTGCTGAACAAAACAAATAGTGAAAGCTGACCCATATAACCTTGCTTATTGCCCATACAGGGCAGCATCCAATTAAAAGTTAGCAATTGCATGACTGAGTATCTCTTTCAACAGTGGTTAGGAGGGCTGTACCAAGCCTATGCTAACCTCTACCAGGGCCTCCTAATGACTGCTCCACAAAGTAGAACTACCTGCACGTTATATTTTGGTTTGTTTCTTTAACGTATGTCCCCTACTATGGGAGACATAAAGCCTGACTATAAACGACGGATTGACAGATAGACATTTGAGCAACTAGATTACTAATAGTGTTTACTTGCATATAAAGAAGAAGAAAGTTGGCAAAGTATAGGATTGCTTTCCTGGTTAAAAAATAAGAGTTCAAATAACACATTTGTGCCTTTTAGTATTCTTTATGAAAAGGGTGGTATATAAAACATGAAAAGTTGTATATAAAAAATGTATACAAAGTCCTGGAGTATACATCTCTCAAACAAAAATGTAATCAGCCTTTAGTTCTTATTTACATGGATATATGAAAAACAAGAAGGAATGACATCAATAAGAAATTGAAATTTGACCTAATGTTTTTCCAACCTCAATCACATAAGGAAGTTACTAGATTGCTCAGCCTTTTTTTTTTTTATTCATACCTGCTAAGCCTTAGTACCTGCCTAATTTGTGGGAGACATGAAAAAAAGATTATTCTTCAAGCTCCACATAAATTACAGAAGCTGCTGCTCCACTTTCAGTCAGCTGAAATGCTATTATAACACACACTTCTCAGTTTGTTCTTTTCCAAATTTAATAGGCAAGATTTCAATATTCCTTAGAAAAAAGCCACAGAAATATTTCAGAGAAAAATAAAAACTTGTATCCAGCTGTTCACTTGTAATTTCATATGCTTCTTTGAAAACTTCATTTAAAGTAACTGCTTTAACAAGCAGCAGAACTAATAAAGCCTGTTTAGAGATCATGTCTTCTATTCACCAGCCAGTCAATATTTCCTCATCAATGTGCCCCCATTTTTGCTGGTAGCCCCAGCCGACAAATCTTCTAAAGCAGCTCAGACTTGCACGCAGCTGGCCAGGCAGCAGAGATCATGCTCACAGGTCTCCTGGCCAAATCAAAACATACACAGCAGCAGTATGCTCCACCCTTGTATCGGGAGGCACTTATATGTGCATCCCTCTATCCAGCCAGTGATGTTGGCAAGCCTGTAAGTACTACAGTGTTTCACAGTTGTAGCTCTTCCCCAGCTACTCAGAAGGGTTTTGTTTGCCAGAACAAAATGGTTTCGTCAGAAACATGAACTAACAGACTAACCATCGCTATTTTGTTTCCCCAAGCAGACAAGCAGGAAATGGCAATTTAGAAAAGTACATGTACCATTCTCTGAACAAAACTGGCCAGAAACGACACTAAAATCTGCATGTAAAACTATGTTCTTCAGGTTTTATAAACCAAAATGCTCCTCAGCCATAGCACTGTAAATTCTGTTGCTTTAAGGTTTTCAGAGAAAGTACTAGAATACCAAGTGATGCAAGTGACCCAGCAAATAGACTGTGGTTAAAAAACATGCTGAGTACAAACAACACAGAAAAAACACAACTTCCTCTCCTAACGCTCAGTAGTTGTGCAGAGCTGATGAAGTAAAAGGAAACAACTTTGCCATTTTTATTTGAATAAATTGCTTATTATTCTGCTATTTTTATGCAGCTGCTTCTCAGAGCTTTTCTTTAATGCTTCTTCCACACTTCACATTTAAAAAAAATCTTTCATTCAGCATATAAAAAACAAAGAGATAATTGATGCATAAAATTTATTTTAACATTTTCATTTTAGATTACTGAAAACTATTTACAAGCTCAAAATGTCTTTTCTTCATTAAACAGCGCAGGACTGTAACAACATAAAAAAACAAATAAGTGTAATAAAAATGGTCAAAAGTTCAAAATGCTGTACTATAAAGCAAGGTCTAAATCTAGAAATATGCCAATATTTAGATACAATATTGTATTAATAGCTGAAATACAGATTTGCAGACAAGTGAAGTAAGTCAAATACCTTTAGCCTCCAATTATCTCCAACTTCTGTTTTGATCCTGTTCAGCCAATTTTCATCAAAGTAAGCTGGATCTCTGAAACACAAAAACCATATTCATTAAAAACAGGTTACAGAAACTGTGTTGATACCTTAGTGGATAAGTCCCTACCTCAGGCTGGGGCCATTTAAATGACTACCTCTGTATCTGACACGTGGCCTGGATATAGTAGCTTAGAATCCTGTTACTACTCACTTCTCTAAGGCCTTGCACCCTGTTGACAGCACAGCTACATTTGTTTGCCATGAGTAGCTAACACTTTTGAGGAAGCTGCTGTACTTGGAGTGCATTTCGCCAGCTTTTCCCTCTCTAAGTTCTTCTTCCGGTTTATCAGCTGGTGCTGGAACACTATTTCCTTGCATTACCTGAAAGTGTTACAAAAATTATTACTTTTCCACATATTATAGATCCCTACTGTATACACTGCTTACAAATATTCATTTTTTAAATAGGAAGCTAGAGACTGGAAAATAGATATGTTGTCTTTATACAGTGAGAAGTGTTAAAAAGCATTGCTGAAGTTAAGTTTTTACTACTGAGAACACTCTTCACTATTATTTTATCTACCAAACACTATCAGTTTTTGCAAATCTCTTTTATGGTAACCCTAGAAAAATCTTTTCATGAACACTTTTCCTTAAAAGTTTTTCTATCTTCTGCACTTTAGATGAAGTAATCAAGATAAAGAACAGAAGAACACGTACTGCTTGTAGAATATACTCGTATTTCTATAAATTTCTTCCCTCTCTTCCTTTTTCTCACAAGCACCTTTTATAAGTTGCTTCTTCAAGACAACTCTCAAGACACTCTTGCCCCCAAGTTCAAAGATCATCAAAAAGGCTATAATTTTATACTGTTTACTTAAGTCAAATTTTCCTTCTATCATACAGAATTTTGATAATGCTGCAATCAGAACTAAAGAGATAGAATGCACTACAAATAACTGGTTTAAAATTACTGGTCAACGTAATATAAGGAACTCTCATATTTCATCCAACATATAACATCCAACATAAGTTTAAATAGTCAGGGGGAAAAAACCCACCTTTTTTTTTTTTGTACACATGCACTCTCTTAAGAGCCAATGTGGCCGGACAGTTAGAGTTTCACATAAAGTATTCTAATTTCCAGACTCACTTTTGCCACTGACTACTATTAGACTTACTGCTGTATCCTCTATAGATAGAAGGGTTCTGGACTAATCTCTTTTTTTAAGGGCAAGATGCCATGAGATCTTTTGGCAAAAGCCCAAGAAAACTATGAATGTGTCTGGAGATTCAAATGACATTTATATCATATATGCAGCAATTACATCAGTATTTATATCAGGGCAAAGACTTTGTAGCCGTATTTTATAAATGATGCACAGTATCTCCTGTAATCCATCTTCCCCATAATGTCTTCTTCATAGTGCATCAAGATTTGCAAGCAACCCATGATACAATACACAGCAATGGAGAGAGATCACAAACTGCAATGTTTCTCTACTAACACATTCTAGGTGCTATTTTTACACATTCTGTTACAGACTCTGGTGAAGATTACAGCATATTTCCTTTCCTCTGACATGGCACCCGCAAACATATAGCTGGAAGAACAGCTCTAATTACTAGTTATGTTGATGACTCCAAATTACTCCCATTCAAAAACAGTGCAGTTCGAGCACAGATGACAGTCTTAAAACTAAGAAACAGAAAAAGCAGTGTGTTATCTAGAGTTTCATCTTGTTTTGAAGCAGATGATCTCAAATAGCTTTCAAATGGCCTCTCTGCCCTCAGAAGTCAGGTAAACCTAAGAATGAAACTGATTTGAATACATATAAGATCTACTAGAGATAAAGAAGTGTCACATTCAGCTTTTACACAAAACAAATAGCTCTTCTTGCAAAAAGTTTTAAATTGCCTAGCTTCCACTTAAACACAACAAAATGGACAGTAATGAAAAAAAATGAGAGTTCAAGCCTCATCAGGCCCTGACTTGATTCCATTTGAGGTCTGGCATTCAAAAAGCACCTGAGGGGTCTTCTGGGAATCGCCAACAGCCAAGTGAGCCTTGCTTACAACAAGACACACAACTACAAAGTGTTAATGGAGCTGAATGAGAAAGCACATAAGCCTTATTACCTGTGCTTCACCAGCAAAAAAGACCAATGGGGCTTTCTTAAGGACTGTATCTTACAATTTTGAGGATTGCACGTTATCACTAACATCTCCAGCTGCTTCAAGGCTGCAGTGCCTTGAATATACGAATTCCTGACTTAACATCTTCATTGCAAATAATGACTCCAAGAAGCCACGTGGGTAAGTAAACAACTGTCTACAAGCAGAATTATATTTGGACTTACTGGATGGCTAATACTGCATACCTGATTTTCAATAATAAGGGCATCAGCTGAGGAAGAGTAACAAGATTCCAGGGTCAGCTCCAACCTGTTCCACTCTGGAAGCCTGTATTTCAATAGCAACTAAACAGCTTATCTCAGCTACCATTGCAACAAAAGTAACACATAGACCAGCAACTAGCCTTCACTGTCTTGATGGAAGTCTTGGGCTACTTACACCTTTATATATATGTCATCAGACATGTTTAAGTAAGGTCCCTGAGAATTAAATCTAAACTCAGTGTGGTAGTCCTCTCCTACAGATCCCATTAGTTTTTTCTCTTGAAGTGCACCAAACTCATGGAAGCATCCTAGGGTCCAGCAGCTGATAAGGAACTTACTCTAAAAAATCAACTCATAAGAGTGGTCAGAACAATTGTGGTCAGAACCAACAATTCTCTTTACAGTACTTCCATGCAGATTACACATTAATTAGCAGCATATTGTGAAAACACCTTGCCAGGAATACAATAAGTGGAAAAGCAATAGGTTGGGTATCAACCAAGCAAATCTATCATCTGTGATCATCCTTTCCTCATCTAAAAATCACCTCAGAACCATTCCTAGTATGCCATTATAATTTTATTTCTGTCCTCAAAAGTCCAATTAAGGTTCATCCCAACAGCAATACTTTATATCAAGCTAATGGAAACCAAATCTGAAATAAATAAAAAATTCCACCAGAATTTCCACAAATACTTTTTAAAAGGAGCTTCCAGCCATTAGGTCATTCACAGCCCTTGCTGCAAACAAGTCTCACTCTCCTGAATTGTCACGGTTTGGGCCAGACTGGCCACTGTGATGTATGACAGATGTCCTCAAGCCAGGATCTTTAGAACATGAATCTTTAGAAATCATGACTCAGTCATATTCAGAGTTCTTTAACTGCCTTAGTCCACATCGTTAAGAAAGATGCTGTTATTTCTTACAGTATTTGAAAAAGCATCACCTAAGCAAATATGAAAATGTGTGGTTGAGAATTGAGTGGCTATGATTACAAAACCTACCAGCTCATTTTGAAGAGGTGCTGCACTAAACAGGGGCAGCAGAAAACTGACAAGAGCTTCATTACCATGAGATGATTTGTTTGAACCAGGTATTTTGAATTCAGTAAATTCCTGAGCCTAGATCCAAACTTGGACAATCTCTTCCAGTGGATAACTTTCCAGATTTACAAAGTTATTTGCATATAAGTTGACTGCTGCCTAGTATCTGAATAGTAATGCAGATAGCTGGGACTATTCTTCAGAGCACAAGACACTTCGACTGTTAATGCCATATCACTTCATGTGATGTTGTTTTCAGCAGTGCTCATTTATACCATCTCCATCTTATTTTGTATGCAAATTTTCCTTTATTTAAGCGATCATCTCTCCACATCATAGGTGCCAAGAGACAGAAATATTCTTCTGAAGAAAACCAACCCACAGAGCATGTAGTAGAACTCATGACTATTACTCATTTTAACACTGGTACAGTAAGCTGCATTAAGAAATGTCTGTTTACAAAAAATTTCTCTCCCCCAGTGACATACAAAACCACGGCTTTTATGTTTTACATGTGTCAAAACACACACAGCATGCTGCAATGTATAATATAACAAATGAATAATTCATTAAGTAGGGCACAATGCACTGATGACAAGCTAAAATATATACCATCTCTTACATTTACCAAGGTCAGAATGACAGATAAAGAAAGAATTAAAACAAGAGGGACATCTGGTACTAAAGAGTCTCCAGAGTGGGATGAAAGGAAAATTTAAAACTGTAGTATAAAACAGGGAATTATGCCTGTTTTCCAGAGATACCTATAGATAGTGAAACCATGAGTAACATCAGTGAAGGCTACAAAAATTTTTTAAAAATGGAAAAAGAGATGATGCAATTCAGAAACAAGCTATGGCTCTTTTATCTGCTCTAATCTACATGATTTTATGCACACAGCCTACTCATAGACAGTTCAAATGTTTTCTTTTGCTTTCAATCTTTACTCCTGGAGTGCAGCACTGTGTAAAATAATCGTCAACACTGACTGTGTACAGGCATCTTATTGTACTATATTTCATACCAATTCTAGTCATAGAGACCAGTAACCTTCACATCTGAACACAAATGAATAGTGAATCTTACAGATTAATACAAAAACAGATAAGCTAAAGCATAGACTGAATTTCTTCCTCGGAGATAATATAGTCAGCACTGGAGAATTCCATTCAATGGTACTTGAACCTGAAATTCAAAGACAAAGGTGGTTTCATGATAAAAAGAAAGGAAGTGTCCTTTAAGGATTTACCAATACCAGTTTATTAACTATTGGTTACATAGTGCACATTTGTGCCATTTTATATCCCAAGCTACATTACTGAAAAGCTTCTGAAGGTGTCAGTAATTCCCTCTGTACCCTTTTCCTTCTCACAGCGTCTTCCAGCAGCTTTATTGTAGAAAATTTTGCTACACAAGTTGTTACTTCTAATGAATACCCCTTACTTACAAATGGGCTGCTACCTTGAATGCAAAAAAATATTGAGAATAATGCACAAAAAATTTAGCTGCTGGCCGGTTTTGAACACTTGACACAAGGCACAGTTGGGTTTTTTATCAGCTGATTAATACTCTTCCTTTTTTAATTTTTCCGACACCAAATCCTACAGTTGTGCTGTGCAAATTTTCTGTATATCTAAAGCAACTAATTCCCTGAACTAGGGATCTCTTTGAAACTGTTCCTCATCACGAACCACTGCCTTAATATCTTCTTGTTTCCACTACCTCCTGCCCTTTTAAGTACCAATGGACTCTTTCTATGAAGGTGGAGGTTAAAAAAATATAGAAAGAATAGACAATTCAGACTTTTAAACTTCAAAGTTTTCAAGATGAAATGCTATCCTTACTCTCCTGTAGAAATATTTCCAGATGACTGGATCACCCCAACTTCTTTAAATTTTCATCAACATTCTACCTCACTTAATCCGAGTTCTTCTCTATGTTCTGTTACTTAAAAAAAAAAAATGAAAGCAGCAATAACATTTTCCCTCAAAAGGTATTCCTCTTTTTCTGGTTCGAATTATTACCTAGGGAAGAGAAAAAGTAAATTGCTTAGCTGATTTTTACATTTAAACTAGGTAAGCTAAAGAATTCACTGTCAGCGTAGCAATGGCTATCGAAAATATTTAAAAATCATGTTACAGAAATGCAGTATTTATATTGTACATGTCTTTTTAAAAGATAAGTTCATCAGCTGAAAACAGTATCTCAGAATGGTTTTCCTTTCCTAATATCAAGGCAGTACTTCAAGTTACAGTAATACTAGGTTAAAATAGTAAATTTATTGGTCACTGAAGTTCCATTTTGATTTTTATCAAGGTATATTTGTTTTAGATCCAAATTCTGATTAGTCTTTGAACTAGTCAATCAAGAACTTATACATTTATCAACTCTTGTACCATCATTAAGTTAGTTGGAACCTTAAGTGGAATCATTTTCACTGGAGGGCAAGGGTGAGTGTGTTTGTGTCATCTTTTGCGCACTAGCAAAATATATTAATAGAGTAGAAAGACTGCTTCAATTACTCTGGAGCAAAAGGACTGCTGACATTACTTGAAATCAGTTCTGTTTGATGCAAAAATACACAAAGGTTGGATAATGCTGGCAAGTGATCCCTCATCATCCTCACAGAAGGAGAAATTAAGTGCAGAAAGAAACTTTGCAGCTTTTACATCTTTTTGAAGCTTCAGGTAGGAAAGAAAAACTGTACTCTACTTCAAGCTTTTAGGATTTTAGACTCCAGATCTTACCTTTCCGCATGCTAAAAAATGTTCCCTTGAAACATTTGACTACATCGAGATTTCCTCTTTTCCCCCTTTTTCTTGTGTGAACTGGCAGCTTTTTCTTTCATTAGGAGGACAGCCCTGCTCCACCTGAGGATTTACAACTACAGAACAGATTCAGTACCCTCATAGCAGTTACAGGGCTTGGGTTCTATCAAACAATTCATCTGTGTTCAGTAAACCTCAGCCAGGCAGCAGCAAAAGAGGGAAATGGCAAGTGCTAGCAAGGGATGGAGGGCCCTCACCTTCTTAGATGACTCATCATCTAAGAAGGGTTTCTGCTTGTTAGGGGTCTGAATTCATGGCAGTTGCCAAAGCTTGTCCAGCCCTCAGACTATTATTCCTCCTGCTCTTCACCTGGGCACCTGCTATACAGCAAGGGAGACCTGCAAAGTACCAAGTGTGACTACATAGAAGCTATGGTCAAGGCCCAAGTGGTGTTCTCCCCAATCACACTAGTTAGCCAAAAAGGCTTGAGGAGCAGACTGATCCTGCAGGTCAACAACCAGCTGTAAACTGGTGTTGGCAGCAGGGTTTTGGTTTCTATTACAATAGAATCCCCTTTGAGAATCAAGGACTGCTTGGAAGAGATGGGATCCATCTGACTATGGTGGGTAGAAGCA
Organism: Calidris pugnax; assembly: GCF_001431845.1. Classification (NCBI taxonomy): domain Eukaryota; kingdom Metazoa; phylum Chordata; class Aves; order Charadriiformes; family Scolopacidae; genus Calidris; species Calidris pugnax. The sequence continues at coordinate 2,517,658 of NW_015091111.1, forward strand.
TCTTCAAGACGCTGGCCAACTTGTTAAGAATGATTTTAAGCAAGGAACAACAGAGGAGGGAAAATATAACCAAACAGCAAGTGACAAAGTAGCGATCTCTGTTGGCAAGCAGAGGGTGTGGGATGATGTGAACAAGAGATACCTCACAGGCAAAAAACCAAGGCTGAAAATGGGTCAGCCCAAGCATATGCACATAAATAAAGGCAAGTCAACAGAAAAACACTGCAGGGAAAGCTCTCATTCTTGGGAATCCAGCAAAACTGGATGTGAAGAGCCAGCACATAAGTGCCTTGCAATGCACCATGGAGAACAAACAGAAGGAAACCAAGCTCTGTGTGTAGTTACAAGGCCATAGTCTCGTTGGGATCATAAACACATGGTAGAATGGCTCACATGACAAGGTTGCTGCAATGAATGAATACGGCTCTTTAGGAAGAAGCTGGGAACAGCAACAGGGAGATGCCTTTGTGTGACAAAACAGCACGAATGCATGAGCTCTGCCTTGGGATGGATGAGCCAGCTGAGAGATTATAGGTCAGGATGACCATGCAAATAACGACAGGTGACATTGTTATAGGTGCCCGCTACAGACTGCCTGATCAGGATAACATCATCATGGACAAACTGATGAAGTATGGACTGGTTAAGTGGATAGTGAGGTGGGTTAAAAAATTGCTAAACTGCCAGGCTCAAGGGGTTATGAGCAGGAACATGAAGTCCAGCTGGAGGCCAGTCCACTAGCAGCATACCCATGGGGTCACCACTATTAAACACCTTTGATAGTGACCTAGGTGATGGAACAGAGTGCAAGTTTCCATATAATACAAAAGTGGAAGGAGTGTTTGATACACCTGATGGTTGTGCTGCCATTTGGAAGGACCTTTACAGCCTGAAGAAATGGACTGATTGGAACCTTATGCATTTCAGCAAAATTAAGTATAAACCTCATGCACCAGTACATTCAGGGGCCCAACCAGTTAGAAAGCAGCTTTCCAGAGAAGCAGCTTGGTAGAAACCAAGCTGAACACGTTCCAGCAATGTGCCCTTGTAGCAAAGGCAGCCAGTCGCATCCTGGGCTGCGTTGGGAAGAGCATTGCCAGCAGGCAAAGGGAGGTACTATTCCGCTCTGGTGAGACCACTCTGAAGAGCTGTGTGCTAGGCTTCCCTGTGTGAAAGAGACCTACACATAGGAGGAAGTTCAGCAAAGGGCAATTAAGATGATTAACAGACTGGAGCTCTGTCATACGAGGTGAGACTGAGCAAGCTGTGTCTGTTTAACCTCAAGAAGAGAAGGCTCAGTGGGATCTTATCAATCCTGTGTATAAATATCTGATGGCTCCTTCTGCTCTATACCCTCACGTAATCTTCTCAGTTATGTGAACACTGTGTCCAGTGAACAGACAAGAAGCAGTGGGCACAAAGTAAAAGACATAGAACATAGAGAAAACATAGAGAAAAAAATGCCTCCTGTTTTCTTTAGGTTTTTGTTTGGTTTGTTTCTTAAAACTTTGAGGGCAACTGAATATTGGAACAGATAGCCCAGAGGACCTGTGGAGTCTCTATCCTTCCATATACTCAAAATCTGACTGGACTCAATTCTGGGGCAACTTGCTCTTGCAGACTCTGCTTTGAGCACGTAAGCTGGATGGTGCCTTCCAGAGGTGCCTTCCAACCTCAACTATTCTGCAATTCTTTGATGCAAACCAGAATAATTCAAACAGAAAGCTGTTCATATCAACTCTGAACCTGCACAGTCTTCATTCTCAACAAATTTTCATAGAAAATATTTTATTATCAAGACAGCACCCTCTTCACTTTCACCTTTTTTTGGTTTTCTTTTTTTTTAAGAGGTCTGGAGAAACTGGCGTGCTCTATTTGGGGTGCTGACTTTGGTAAATGCTGCTTAAGCTCCTAAGGAATGAAAAAAACTTGTCTTTCTGTGAAAACAGGTAATTCTACATATAGCCACATTTCAGATGCATCTGTAGACCCCAGAAACATCCTAGATTACACTGAGATAGTGAACTACTGCATTTTATGCTATTTAATTTTAAAGTTCACAATAACAAAAACATTATCTAATGTAACAGCTATTATTCCTTAACTTGCTTTCAAGAATGTAGCAACTTTGCAAACAATTACAGTGACTATTTCAGTTTATCACAGAACTTTATAGCGTGAAATGAATTCTAACATTGCTAATATACTGACTGCAGTTTCAAACAATCATGAGGGCCAATAACCTACCTTGCACTGGTTCCAACTTTTTAAAAAAGTTTGCATTTGTAAGTTTAGTTTTAATCCAGCTTACTTTCCTGCAAGGTCATGCAATACCTCCCTAACACAAAACTCTGTGGTTTGTTTCCATTTAAGATAGTTATCTGTAAACTACAGAGAAAAAACTGTATTAGTCATGTTCCAGATTGAAGTACCATTTAACCATAGGAAAAGCCACATCGTTATGGAATACCAGCCAAGTTTGAACTAACATCTACATAAATACAGAAAAACATATTGATAATAAACCCATGTGTATTTAATTCATTAAATAAAAAACATCTTACATTTTTTGAAGAACCTGGGCCATTACAACCCCACTTGTTAAATCTTCCACGGTCTGGCATGGTGCCTCAACATTAAATGTCTGGATCTACGGGAGAAAGGGAAAAGTGATATTATTTTACATCAATGTCAAGGGATTTTCAGCAGTAAAAGAAATGCTAACAAATAGCAAATACAGCAGAGTAAACCCTACATGTTTAGAATACGTGTTAAAAATTAAGAAGCTTTAGATTCAAATACAATCAAGGAAATGAACTACTGACAAGGATTCTTGTCAGTATCTTTATTCTCGCAAACATGCAAACTTTGCTACAAGAAACAGCAGTACATTCTCCAAAAGGCAAATTTTCCAAGTATTTTCTAATCTGAAAAGTCATCAGGGCTTCTATTGTCCCATTAAAATACTTCTGGAGTGCCTCCTTAAAGTGCAAGAGCTCTCAATATGCAGACTCGGGAAATCAGGAAAGGAGGGCAAGAGACTGGCACAGCTGAGTAAAGACCTGCTAGTCAAATGAAAGGGCAAGAAAGAGATACACAGACAGTGGAAGCAGGAACATGTATCCTCAGAAAAGTATAGCTGTCAGCTATACCTGTCAGCCTTGCCTCTCTGCCTGCAAAGATCATGGAACCCAGCCTCCTAGAAGCTACCAGGCTAGATGGGGTTTTGAGGAACCTAGTCTAATGGGAGGTGTCCCTGACCACAGCAATGATCTTCAAGGTTCCTTCCAACTCTAAACATTCTATGATTCTAAGATTTTATATAAGGATGAAATTTTATACAGTGAGGGTGGCGAAACACTGCAATAGGCTGCCCAGAGAGGTGGTAGATGTCCCATTCATCAAAATATCCAAGGTCAGGTTGGACGGGACTCTGAGGAACCTGATGTAGTTGAAGCTGTCCCAGCTCGTTACAAGGAATTGGACTGGATGACCTTAAAGTTCCCCTCCAATCAAAACTACTCTGTGATTCTATAATTAAACACATTCAATTAACGTACGCAAGGAATTCAGCTTTCCAAAGTAACCCTGATCACACAAAATTCTCATGAGCTCCTCAAACCAGAAGATCAAATGTAGAGGAACATACATACTCCAAATTTAACTCTGCCCTGCTTTCAGATGGAAGAGGAGAGCACAATGCTGCTAAACCCTAAAGGGTCTATGCACTAGTAGCGTTCTGAATTATTTCTGGGTGTTTTATTATGACAGTGACAGACAATGAGGATAACAGCAAGCCTCTGGTCTTTAGATGGAAGCTAAGACTCAAAAATGCTCCTATTCTGAAGGGGAATGGCAAGTACCATAGGACTGAGCTACTTGATGACCAGATTACTTATGACTAAAGATGATTGAGTTTATAACAAATTCCCTTCCACTGACTGCATGTTGAACACACTTATACACTTACTGAGACCACCCTAAAGTTAACTTTCTGAATATGCTATGTAATATTCTAGATTACGCATAAGCAAGAATAATCTCTTAGCAAAAAAACACTCAACAATATAAGTATTTTTTGTATGGCTTCTATTCCTCAACTTAGTTTAAATGCATTTAGCATACAGGTTATCTAAAACCCTTCCCCTACCACACCAGCAAATGTACAAACACACAAGGCAAAGCTCTTTTCTCCCTTTCTTGGTGTGCAAAAGAGCCTTTCCGCTTCAGCACAACCTTTTCAACTTGTCTAAGTTATTTGATCATTTACTTTAAATGAACATTATTTTTAAAGGATGTGGATGAATTTTCTGAAAATAGTTTTGATGACATACCACTTGGAGCCTCATGCTCTCCTCTTAAGGGGAAGCCTGCGCCTATCTGTAGGAAGCACTACTCTTATGCACCGGGGATAAGAAAGCCTGCAAGATGCCTTGCAGCTTCAGGCTACATAAATGTTAGATGTCAACCATTTTTTTTCTGAACATAATGTAAAACCATTCATGCTTTAGTGGCATTTGAAACACTAAAGTTGGCCCAAGCCATTTCCCAATGAATGCCATCTAGATAGGTATCTCACAATTAAATTCATGTTACAGTGTTACAATTCATGTAACAGTAAGAAATTTTGCAGGTCCTCTTTTGAGGGGAAGGGTCTCAAAAAAATCAAGAGCACAATATCCACATTCTCATATTACCTCTGGGAGGTCACATAAGCACTCTAGCAGTACCATTTAACACTAATTTGGAGAACAAGGACGTAGGTGAATGTTCCTTTCTTTCCTTTGGAAGGAAAAAAGAATACCTGGTACTTGACTAGGGAAAAACCCAGCAATGATGTCCCTGAAGATCGAGAAAACCAAGATGCATGCTCTCTGCTGTTTTGTAACTGCTGTTTTATCATCTTACTTACCTAACACCTTATACACAAGAAAAGGTCAAAACTGTTATTAAGGTTCAGGTAACCAGCTTGAACTCTTTTTTTCCCCACAGTCACACATGCAAGTTTGCCATTGAGGACAACAATGCTTTTCATAGATGACAAAGAACAGAAAGAAACACTTAAACCAATTCTATGACTTGCTTCTTCACATACATTTAAGTTTTGTAATGAATGTCTCTGCTTGCACAGGAAAAGAAACCACAGCGTGGTATTTCAGTTAAGGTGTCAAATTTATCCTACAAAACATTTATTCAGTTCTTAAAACAAAATAACTATATCCTTTCCATATCCTTCAGAGATACCAAAGTAACACAGAAAACTTACATAAAATGTTTTACAAATTTACATCAAAGTTAAACCCCTATATAATGCTAAACCACTCTTAAGAAACAGAAGTGTTCATTTTCCAGAAGGAAGAAGAATTATAAGAATGTAGCAATGCAGAAGCAGTGTCCAGCTGTTGAGACAAAGAAGCAAATATTTTTTTTGTGTGTGCCTCCACACAACTATTCACTAACAGCTGTTAAAACACTGCTGTTCCTGTGCATTATGATGTATTTCCTCCTGGAAGACCTCTCTCATCCTGCTGGAACTGCTCCTACTTCTTGAGTGTTTGCAATACTGTTCCCATCGTTAGTTCCCCAAAGCTGTAAGTTAATTCCCATTCCCTGTTATGATTTTTTTTCCCACTTCTTATACCACTGTGTGGAGCCTTCAAATCATGCCTGAAGGACAGGATGCCATCCAAAGGGACCTGGACATGCTCGAGGAGTGGGCACGTGTGAAATGCATGACTTCTTCAGCCAGATCAGGTTGTTCAAAGCCTCGTCCAACCTGACCTTGGATGTTTCCACAAATGGGACTTCTACCACCTCTCTGGGCAGCCTGTTCCAGTATTTCACCACCTTCACTGTAAAAAAATTCATCCTTACATCTAATCTAAATCTTCCATCTTTTAGTTTAAAACCATTACCCCTTGTCCTGTCACAACAGGCCCTACTAAAAAGTCTGTCCCCATCTCTCAAATATTGAAAGGCCTCCCCAGAGTCTTCTCTTCTCTAGGCTGCAGAACCCCAACTCTCAGCCTCTCTGGTGCTCCAACCCTCTGATCATTTTAGTACCTCTCCTCTGGACCTTCCCCAACAGGTCCATGTCTTTCCTGTGCTGAGGATTCCAGAGCTGGACGCAGAACTCCAGGTGGGGTCTCACCAGAGCAAAGGAGAGAGGCAGAATCACCTCCCTCAGCCAGATGGCCACACTTCTTTGGATGTAGCCCAGGGTATGGTTGGCTATCTGGGCTATGAGCGCACATTGTCAGCTCATGTCCAGGTTTTCATCCACCAGTACTCCCAAGTCCTTCTCTGCAGGAGAATCTCTCAATCCATTCATCCCCCAAGGCTGTATTGATACCTATGTTTGCCTTGACACAGGTACAGGACCTCACTCTTGGCCTTGTAGAACCTCACAAGGTTCACACATGCCCACTCCTCGAACCTGTCCAGGTCCCTCTGGATGGCATCCTGCCCCTCAGGCATGTCAACTGCACCACTCTTCTGGTGTTGCTGGGGATGCACTCGATCCCATTGTCTGTGTAATTGATGAAGATATTGAACAGCACTGGTCCCAATACAGACCCCTGAGGGTCACCATTTGCCACTGATCTGTATCTGGACATTGAGCCATTGACCACTGCCCTCTGGATGTGACCATCAACCAATTCCTCGTCCACTGAACAGTCCACCCATCAAGTCCACAGCTCTCCAGTTTAAAGGGAAGAATGGGAGAGGGTGCAGTCACACTGCATCAAAGGCCTTACAGAAGTTGAGATAGATGACATCCGTAGCTTTTCCCTTCTCCACTGATAGAGTCACTCCATCAAAGAAGGCCACTAGGTGGTTCAGGCAGGACTTGCCCTTGGTGAGGCCACGCAGGCTGTCTCAAATCACCTCCCTGGCCTCCATGTGCCTTCACATAGCTTCTAGGAGGCTGGGTTCCATGATCTTTGCAGGCATAGAGGTGAGGCTGACAGGTTGGTAGTTCTCAGCGTACTCCTTCCTACCCTTTCTTAAAATGCGTCCAGTGTTTCCCCTTTTCCAGTCACCAGAGACTTCCCCAGACTGCCATGACTTTTCAAATGTCATGGAGAGTGGCTTGTCAACTATATCAGCCAGCTCCCTCGGACTGTGGGATGCATCTCAGAAGGTCCCATAGATTTCTGTATGTTCAGATTCTTCACGTGGTCACAAACCTTGATCTTTTCATACAGTGGGAGGGACTTTTCTCCCCCAGTTCCTGCCTTACTGTCCATCCACTCAAGATGTGTGGGGAGATAGGTTGCCAGTGAAGACTGAGGCAAAAAAGTTGTTGAGTATCTCAGCTTTCTCCTTGTCTGTTGTTACCAGCTTGCCAATCTTGTTTATTGGGGGAGGGTGGGTATATGCTTTCTTTGACCTTCCTTTTCTGGATGACATACCTGTAGAAGCCCATCTTATTAGTCTTTGCGTTGCTTGCCAAGTTCCGCTCTAGCTGCACCTTGGCCTTCCTGACCTCATCCCTACACAACTGGGCAGTATCCCTATACTTTTCTGAGGATACATGTCTCTGCTTCCACTGTCTGTGCATCTCTTTCTTGTCCTTTCATTTGACTAGGAGGTCTTGACTCAGCTGTGCCAGTCTCTTGCCCTCCTTTCCTGATTTCTTGCACTTGGCAAAATCTGACAAATCTAACTGAAACCTCCATGCTCACTGACATCTGTTAGAAATTAAGCTGCAAGATCAGCTATTCTTTCTGATAAATATTTAAGAACCAACATTCTTCTAGAACACAGTATCTACTTATATCAAGGTCAATTAAAAACAAAGCTTATTTCAGTTCAGGCCTTAGAAGTAAGCAGGTTAAGCAGGCTATCAGTAATATTCTGCAACAAACAGGACATACAGGTTTTATACATGTCTGTCTGTGTGTACATATATATATTAAACATATATATGTATACACTCATATGATCTAGGATCATAGAACCATAGAATAGTTTGAGTTGGAAGGGATCTTAAAGATCACCTAGTTCCAGCCCCCCTGCCATGGGCAGGGACACCAGCCACTAGACCAGGCTCCTCAAAGCCCCATCCAGCCTATTCTTGTACACTTTCACGGAAAGGGAATCCACAGCTTCTCTGGGCAACCTGTTCCAGTGCCTCACCACCCTCAGAGTAAAAAAATTTCTTTCTCATACCTAATCCAAATCTCCCCTCTTCCAGTTTAAAACCATTACTCCTCATCCTATCACTACCCTCACTCATAAAGAGTCCCTCCCCAGCTCTCCTGTAGGCCACCTTCAGTTACTGGAAGGCCATTACAAGGTCTCCCCAGAACCTTCTCTTCTCCAGGCTGAACAACCCCAACTCTCTCAGCCTGTCTTCATAGGACAGTTGCTCCAGCCCTCTGATCATCTTCATGGCTCTCCTCTGGACCCATGCCAAAGATACTACTAGTGGATAAAGCATTAGTTTGTACATGTATGTATGTGTAAGTATTATATATGAACATACACAAATTTTTGTGTGTATATATATAAATATAGATACATACACAGCACATATGCATAATACATATAGCAGATGAATGCAACAAATTTTTTTTTAGGAAATTTTAAATTTTCTGCTATTTTAGGAAATTGTTATAAAGAACAAGCTCATTTCTAGTAGCAGGAAAAAGAAGTTAACTCTAATAATATGTCTGGAAGAGCTTAACTTAGTCTTTGACTCGAAGATGGCTCCTTCAATTGCCTTTTAGATTTCTACTGCAAAACTGTTGGTTCTTTATATCAGTTGAGCCTAAAGGGAAAGACTAGCAATGAGGTATGAGCCAGTCTGTTCTCTATTACAGGCAGCTGTTAGGAAGCTCTACTTCATGGTGAGGCCACGCAGGCTGTCTCAAATCACCTCCCTGGCCTCCATGTGCCTTCACATAGCTTCTAGGAGGCTGGGTTCCATGATCTTTGCAGGCATAGAGGTGAGGCTGACAGGTTGGTAGTTCTCAGCGTACTCCTTCCTACCCTTTCTTAAAATGCGTCCAGTGTTTCCCCTTTTCCAGTCACCAGAGACTTCCCCAGACTGCCATGACTTTTCAAATGTCATGGAGAGTGGCTTGTCAACTATATCAGCCAGCTCCCTCGGACTGTGGGATGCATCTCAGAAGGTCCCATAGATTTCTGTATGTTCAGATTCTTCACGTGGTCACAAACCTTGATCTTTTCATACAGTGGGAGGGACTTTTCTCCCCCAGTTCCTGCCTTACTGTCCATCCACTCAAGATGTGTGGGGAGATAGGTTGCCAGTGAAGACTGAGGCAAAAAAGTTGTTGAGTATCTCAGCTTTCTCCTTGTCTGTTGTTACCAGCTTGCCAATCTTGTTTATTGGGGGAGGGTGGGTATATGCTTTCTTTGACCTTCCTTTTCTGGATGACATACCTGTAGAAGCCCATCTTATTAGTCTTTGCGTTGCTTGCCAAGTTCCGCTCTAGCTGCACCTTGGCCTTCCTGACCTCATCCCTACACAACTGGGCAGTATCCCTATACTTTTCTGAGGATACATGTCTCTGCTTCCACTGTCTGTGCATCTCTTTCTTGTCCTTTCATTTGACTAGGAGGTCTTGACTCAGCTGTGCCAGTCTCTTGCCCTCCTTTCCTGATTTCTTGCACTTGGCAAAATCTGACAAATCTAACTGAAACCTCCATGCTCACTGACATCTGTTAGAAATTAAGCTGCAAGATCAGCTATTCTTTCTGATAAATATTTAAGAACCAACATTCTTCTAGAACACAGTATCTACTTATATCAAGGTCAATTAAAAACAAAGCTTATTTCAGTTCAGGCCTTAGAAGTAAGCAGGTTAAGCAGGCTATCAGTAATATTCTGCAACAAACAGGACATACAGGTTTTATACATGTCTGTCTGTGTGTACATATATATATTAAACATATATATGTATACACTCATATGATCTAGGATCATAGAACCATAGAATAGTTTGAGTTGGAAGGGATCTTAAAGATCACCTAGTTCCAGCCCCCCTGCCATGGGCAGGGACACCAGCCACTAGACCAGGCTCCTCAAAGCCCCATCCAGCCTATTCTTGTACACTTTCACGGAAAGGGAATCCACAGCTTCTCTGGGCAACCTGTTCCAGTGCCTCACCACCCTCAGAGTAAAAAAATTTCTTTCTCATACCTAATCCAAATCTCCCCTCTTCCAGTTTAAAACCATTACTCCTCATCCTATCACTACCCTCACTCATAAAGAGTCCCTCCCCAGCTCTCCTGTAGGCCACCTTCAGTTACTGGAAGGCCATTACAAGGTCTCCCCAGAACCTTCTCTTCTCCAGGCTGAACAACCCCAACTCTCTCAGCCTGTCTTCATAGGACAGTTGCTCCAGCCCTCTGATCATCTTCATGGCTCTCCTCTGGACCCATGCCAAAGATACTACTAGTGGATAAAGCATTAGTTTGTACATGTATGTATGTGTAAGTATTATATATGAACATACACAAATTTTTGTGTGTATATATATAAATATAGATACATACACAGCACATATGCATAATACATATAGCAGATGAATGCAACAAATTTTTTTTTAGGAAATTTTAAATTTTCTGCTATTTTAGGAAATTGTTATAAAGAACAAGCTCATTTCTAGTAGCAGGAAAAAGAAGTTAACTCTAATAATATGTCTGGAAGAGCTTAACTTAGTCTTTGACTCGAAGATGGCTCCTTCAATTGCCTTTTAGATTTCTACTGCAAAACTGTTGGTTCTTTATATCAGTTGAGCCTAAAGGGAAAGACTAGCAATGAGGTATGAGCCAGTCTGTTCTCTATTACAGGCAGCTGTTAGGAAGCTCTACTTCAAGTGAAATAAGAGGGAATCTCTACTCTGTGATATGATTTGTCATTTATGTCTTTCTTGGTTGGTTTATATATGTTGGCTTGCACATCCCTGAAAGGTCTTGCAGTCCCACTACTGATGGTATTTGGAAGTACTGAAACTTTCCAGCTTCCGATGTTGCATTTTGGATTGCATAGTATGTTTCTTTAATCTTTGAAAATTACTTTTGACTGCAAGTTAGAAAAATCTAGTACAGAATATTTATCAAACTGAAAGCAATAACAAAATTTTTCAGTAACATTTCTTTTACCTCCAGGAATTCAAGTTCATTCAGGTATATAATACATACTTTTTGTCCCAAAGCCTTTAAACGTTTTCTCCCAACCCTTTAGCACTGCATAAAAAGTACTGCTTATTAGATGCCGAATGTGATGTTTTCATTATTCTCAAGAGAAACAGAAGTTGAATATTTGTCCAAACTACAGGTGAAAACTAAATCCATAAATTTGGATATTACATATTTTATGGTATAACCCACACATTTTCATATAAATCACAGAATCATAGAATGGTTAGAGTTAGAAGGGACCTTAAAGATCATCTAGTTCCAGCCCCCCTGACATGACGGGTTCATTTTATGCTGAAAATTGCTATGCTACTAGAAACCTGAATAGCACCACATAAATATCCCCAAATTGATCCATACTAAGATGAAGGACAGGCAGCAAGGCATAGCTTTTATTTGATGGCATAAGGCATAGCAAAGTCCATTAACTCCTTGGCTAGTGGTTAGCCAGAAAAACTTTGCACACTAGTAGTTCAAATTTATACATATTTCCAATATTACTGGAAAACAAAAAGTGAACATAGATGACAGTTTTCCCCTTGCAAAATACAGAAAAAGAAGAAGCTATTTAAAGCCCACAACTCCACCCTCTTGCAGCTATAATTTAGATGAAAAGTACTGTCTCTATTGACAGGTGGAATAAAGAACTCTTCCCCCAAAGGCACAAAAGACGAATCCAAAAGCACTAAGTTCTACTGAAATATCTGCACAAACTTTCTCATCAGTGTGGAAACAGTCTTTCACAAGATCACAAGAGCATGAAGGACGTGGAGTTAAAAGACAGGATTCAGAGAGAGCTGAGTAAGTTTTCATCAGGCTAAGAAATTTCAGACTTAGCAGATTACAGAACTGGTAACACAGATGTATAGCACACTTCTAAATTTAGCATAGCTTGCAGTTCAAGTCTTCTCCATTTCCAGGATTTATATTTCAGCATTTTCTTGAACTTCATAGAGACTATGTAGGTATGCTGAACTAGATTTTTTGGACGCTGAACAAATTGCATGATTCCTTAAGAAAGGCAGGAGCCACCATGGTTGCATGGTTGCCATCTTTTGGCATTGTCCATAAAATAAAATCAAGTACACCATGTCAGAGTGAACAAGTCCTGATGGTTTGGGTTTTTTTGTAACCACCAAAGGGACAGTAGAAGTGATAATACAGCCACCATTTCTGTTGCAGTTAAACACAAACTTATTTCTACTTATTCCAATCCTGGAGTAAAACTATGGATACTTTGCTGCCATAGCAAACAAGTTCACTCAAAGTTTTGTCTTATGTAATCCAGCAATGTAGGAAAGGCTATAACCCATTTAATACTTTGCAACTCTGCAATTAATAAAATATGGATGCTTATTTCCCAGATCTAATGTCCCCAAAACATACATCACATGGCATGGGAACACCTACTTGTTTAGCTTAAGTATCTAAACCTAGCTACTCTGAGAGATTTAGCTCCAAACAGTGAACGGGACTTTCAGAGAGGACACAAAGCAACACTTCCAGTGTAGAGTTCACTTGCAAAGCAAAATGGCATGAAAGAGGCCTATGAATTCTAGGGCTGAAGCACATTATCATCAGATTTACAATGCATCTTTTTGTGAAATACTTGCTCCAGTATATGCACTACTCCAAAAACACTTCCTGTGTGCCCCCTTTGAAAAGCTTTGTGGCCCCAGATAGTCCACTGAAACACAACTCCAGCTTTGTATCCATTCAGAAGCTTTTGCCTGCCCAATGCATGAGCGGAGTGCTGACTGCACTCCCCCTGCCTTTAACCTTAGGTTTTGGTGGGGGGAAAAGCTCTCTTTCTCCTCCTTTCCATGCTGTTTCTTGTTCATTGTCCCAAATGAGAAGTACTAACTCACTCATGGGAATGACTAAGTCGTGTACGGCAAAGTAAGACAGTCAGGAATACAGCACATGCATACTCTGCAAGGCAGGAAACCACTACAAGTTTGTTGGGGAAGGAATTAATGCCTTTCCCTTTCCTATGCGGCAGGACCTGTCAGGCTGCTGGCAACAAAATCCACCAGAGGGGCACTACTACCCTCTTCCCCTCACTTCCAGCCACGCATTTCTGCCTTAACCTTGTCCTAGTGTTACTTGCTGTGTGGCAAATAACCTCGTTGTTTTTGTGTTGTTTCGTTATTTTTAAATTAATGACTAAGACTTGCAAATTGATTAAGCAACCCTGGACTTAGGCTCTGAAGCTGGAGGCAAACAGAAGTTAGTTAAGTCTTTCTAAACTATCACAGTACTCAGGAGTCCTCACCTCAGTCAAGAAAGCAGACAGCAGCAAGCACAATTGAGCCTTGGGCCCTTCTTCCCCTGCTGCAGAACTTGAAAGTCTGCAATTGCTCTACAGAAGTCAAACACCATGTAGCAAAGACTTTTGATGGTCCAGGAAGAATAGAATGTCAGAATATTATCTTCCAGTTCAAGAGCCTCAAAATGGTCCCACAATAAGAAAGGCAAAGATAAATTGTGAATTTTGCACAACTGACGACTTCTCTTTGAAACAATTGTTGAAGTATTTCAAAAAGAAGAGAGAAACAAGTTTCTTTCCTTACTTCCCACCTTGAGATTAACAAGCTAACAGAAATGTTGCTTCCTTTATACTGCTTAAGGTTCACTGTTGTCTCTTCTCAAAGCACCATCTTGCAATCCCCCCCAAAAAATGCAGGGGCAAAACTGGGAGGTGAAATTGAGCACATAATCACATCTAAGTGTTTTTTCTTCAGAGAACTAGCAATAAATGTACCACTGCTATAGAGCCACTCATCAGAAAGGAGTAAACTGAAAGAAGACAGAATTTGGGAAAAGACCCCAAGGCATGAAAATAAAACACTATGCCCAAATGCACACATGCCTGCACCTCCAAATTCTGTGTTAAGCCTTCCTTCCTGTTGTTGACTTAAAGGGGGGGAAGGAATACATACAAGCTGTATATTACTGTCTTTAATAATAAAGTGAATAATATATGAATAACATATATTCATATATTATCAGCCTTATATCACTTGCTCTACAATAGAATCTAGAAGAGAAGTTCTTCTGTATCTGCTTACCTCTCAGATCAAAAATGCCTATAAATTAATAATGGTGCTAGACACCCCAGCTCCTTCAAACACAGTGAATGACATGCGCAGAACATCGCTGTCTTAGACAACTACCCCCAAAAAGACTGGAGCAACAAATTATTTACCATCTTAGTGAGAGGTCATAAAAAATAAAAAATGTTGCTCAACCTGCTGGTCTGTAACAGTAGATATAGGGGCTGTGATCTGATAGATAACTCAGCCCATGCTCCACAACTGCTGGCAAGCTCAGTGTTTTTTCCCTTTTGTCTGCACAGCAACGTACTCGAACAAATCTATCTTCTTGACCTGCTGTCATCACCAGCACAATCAACCACTTCTGAAATTTGATGTTTTCTTCAAGAAGGAAGAGATGCTGATGCAATGATATCAGAAGAAAATGAAACCCTACAGTTTTGTGATCAATGATCAAGGACTGAAAGAACAAAGAGTTTGAACAGGTTTATCAAGTCTCCTACAATCTTTGCCTCTAACAAGACACCAGAGGAGTATTTGAAACTATAGATGCACAGGGATCAAGAACAGCACAGTGTAAAAAGGAAGTAGGAGGAAACGGCTTTCCTAGTAAATTCCAGCAGAGTTGACCCTCTCTCAAAAGGGTGCCTACAAAGCATTTACAAGCAGCCTTCTTGCAGAATCAAAACCTGTTTCAGCACTTGTTCATATGGTTTCTACATTTCAAACTAACACAGGCAAATCCTTCCAGTTGGGATAGGCCACCACACAAGAGAGATACACTGTACCAAGAAAATTTTTCAGCCAAAAGGAGAAAGGTCAAAGGACTCATACCATATAAATGGTCAGACTGCTTTTGAAGTGGAGGGTGCCGAAACTGGGGCCTTACACAGTGTTTACAAAATCCTCACATCATAAAAGTTGTAACATGTCTTCCACAGGAACTATATTTGGCCTTGAGGGTTCAAAGAGAAAGCAAGCAGGCAAGACGCAGCTTGGTGGAGGCAGCACATGGCAAAATAAGTGATATTTATCATAATGAAGGAAAGAAAGTTCATGACATCTCCACAGCAATCTGCTACTTACAAACAGAGAGCGGTGACCTCTTTGAGGAATCCTGCTGTTTACATGCCAATGCAAAGCAATCTTTTCAGTATCACATCTTAGCTCTATGTTAAAAAAGGAAATGTCTCAGATTGCATAGCAAAAGCCTGTAGACACCATACTGACTTCAGATATAGAAGTATTAAAGTATAACTGCCACATGCACGTTTGACAGCTCTCTATGTTCTAAGAAATGACTCAGTGATGTATCTGAGTTAAAAGCACTCCTGACAGTACACACAAAGTGGAAAAAAATACAAAAATCTGTGTGTTCGTATGTGGACGAGGCATAAGTTTTAAACGGAAAAGATGATGTGAATCTGTATTAGATATGCTGAAACAATTTTAGTATCATTGCAAGTTTACCTCACAGCCACATTCTTCTAAACTGCTTTGGTTGGCTGCAGTGCAGCTTGGATAACTACATCACAGCACCCAGAATAGCCTCAGAAGAGGCTTCTGGGAGATTTTTGGTAGAGTAATAATTCTGCAATTACAGTAGGCTGAAAACACTGCTAAAGTATAAATATCAACTTTGAGGTGTCAGTAGTTGGGCTCCAGTCCTTCTCTTGGTTTCACTCAAGTTACCACTACCCTAGTTGCCTCAAAATAACATCATGGTCAGCCACTAAAGACACAGGAAGCAAAAGCTCTCCTGTCTGTTTAACATCTTGAAAAAAATTATTCAGGAACCCATTTAACAGTGTTGTCGAAGAGGTAAAAAAACTGATAGTTACACCAAGCTAAAGCATAACATCAAAAATGCGGGTGTTGGTGAAATATTAAAGAATAAACCAAAACGTATTCACAGGTAGGCAGTTTGCTCCAGCTTAAAGATATCAGAATAGGAATTGCAGGCATGCAAAGGAAAAGGCTTGAGGGATATTCTCATTCATTATAATAATGAGTTGGCAAAGGGAGGAGCAGTTTCATCTCACCCTACATACATCCGAGCAAACATTCAGCTTAAGCTGAACAGGTTCTCATACTTGTGCAAAGCCTTATCTACTCTACTTAAAACACAGACAAACCAGTTGAAGTACTTCTGTATGAATGCGAAGCAAGCAATCTGGGAGGTTAAACCAGTTCTTAAGAACAGTCAGCTTCTGTGGCGTAATGGAAAAGACTGGCCATGCCAGGTATGCATAAACTGTAATTAAGAGAGCTCTATTCTCCCAGCTAAATGAACGGTTTCCCGGGAATCATTATAGGACTTGAGAGAAAGACAGGCAAAAAAAGCATCTTGTTTACACAGCCAGTTTCACTCATGACTAAAAAACTTCATTGACTCTTCTGCAAGTTTCATGTATCCTGGAATAAATTGAAAAGTCCTTTTTTCATTTTTTTCAACTGAGCCTGTTTCAAAGCCACAAAAATACTGAAATTGTAAAAATTACCTGTAACTCCACATATTCAACTAAGAAACATGTTGACTAATTCTAATGCTGTTTAAGAAGGATTTACTAATATTTTTGCTAACCAACTTTATTAACTTAGTATCTGAGGGGGTGCAAAAGTTAGAAATGTAAAGGAATCTGCATGGACGATTACTACAGACAGGACAAGGCTCCACTGGACAGGTACAGTTTCAGGACCAAAGATTATAAATACTAACTACTGCTCAAACATGACCTTATGACTGAGTAATAATTCCTACAAATGGTAAACACCACAAGACTTTTTCTGTTGCTGCAATTTCTCTGTCTAAACTTTCCATTTTTATGCCAGCTTTTCCAGGACAGGTTTTTGTGCCAAAGTAGTTTTTTTTTCTTTATTATTTTATTTTTTTTTAGCTTTTCTAAGAAAGTGCAAATTATTTTCAAGGGTAACAGTAAAGTTTTGCCACTCTACAAATCAGTTGCCTCAACTAGCAACCTCATACATGGCAAGGAAAAAACAAACAAACAAATCACTAGTTCTTTCCATTTTTTTTTGTTTGCTTATTTAATGCAAGAAAATCAGTCGAGATTTTCACTATCACTGAACAGACTTCATACAGATACACTTGCATTCTTCATCTCCACAAGCAAGAACCAGTGACTCTTATTTTATTTTTCTATCAAGACTAATCCAACTTCCACTGCATGTGAACATGTGCAGAAGTTGATAAAACAATCCTTTTGAACTCATATAAACCACTGGTTTGTACTATATTTGGCTGTATAAAGAATTCTTTTGGGCAACAGGGAAGTAGCCACTGCCTTCTGACTCTGCATTTTGTGATTTCCCTTGTTAGCTAGCAAAAACCTTAACCTTACGAAGTTTTGAAAAGACCTTTATTGAAATATTACCACCTCAAAACCAAATTTGAACAGAATACTTAAGTAACAATGTTGCAACATTTTTAGTTTTGAAATGTTTTCAGACTTGACATAGATTTCTGCACAGACACTGTATTTCAACAAAATATTCTCGTCATTAACAATTTTGTCCAACCTGCAATTGGATAATGGGCAGGATTAACAGGTCAAATCACCCCTAACAAGCCAATACCAAACAAAAGAAACTTCTACCTCTCTCATTCTGCAGCAGTGTACATGTTTTAAGAACAGTAGTCTCATATGCAAAGGAAAGAGCTAGTCTGTTGGTTACTTGGAAATCTGGGGAGTTAGGAATGCATTGGGACTGTGACCACTTGCTAGGTAAGCTTTCAAGCTTATGCTTCTCCCAGTTGGCACATTCAACCTTTCTTTGCCAGGATTCATACACATTGACTTCCTCATGAATTCTATCAGTAAGAGGACTTTCATTCCTAACTCCTGAAAATGGGAAGCCAAAAGAAGAACAAATGGCCAACCGCAACAAAGATTAAAAGATTGACAGGAATGTGAAGGAAAGATAAACTAGGTTACTTATTCCAGACCTGTATGAAACACTGGAGGACACCCTTCCCCAAAACATCTGCTTTCTGTACTTTCCTGCTCACCTATAAAAATCACTGAATTTCCCTTGCTCATCCCCTTTTGACTTTCACAGAGAAACCTAACCCATCATTCTCCAGTAACTTATCACCATCATAGCTTCAGCCAGCTTTAGCCTTGCACTGATTAAACATCTAAAAGAGAAAATCTGTTTCTCTTCAACAATCAGTCATTGCGCTCCAGAGTTTCATATAGTGGGTATTTCCTTGGCAATTTTTCTTATGGAGGGGAAACAAAATAACTACACATCTCCAAACCCGAAATCTAGTGGTTCCAAACAGCTAACCAAGAAATTGGCTGCTAAAGAAACACAAATTTCACAGCTCTGTTACAGTCAATGCTCAAATTACGAAGTAGCTGCAAATCCAGGTTCAACGTCCACTACATTTTGGCTGCTCTGTGAATGACAGCACAACCTGATGATGTTTACAGGCCAAGCTCCGAACTTTAAAACGGGAAAAGGTAATTCTTAGGTTAGTACTGTACTGTCTTCGACTTCACTGGTGAATTTTGTCTCTTGAGGCTCAAGCACTACTTAAAAATGCAGATAACGAAACCGGCGAAAAGTAAGTTTCTGGTCGGAACGCCTGCCCAAGCGCAGCCTGACACAGCAGGGCCACACCGGGAAGGGCGCGGGCGGCCGGGGAAGGATCACAGCTCCGGGCAGCACACCGAGGTCAGCCGCACGGCGAGGGGCGGGGGGCACACCTGGGCGCGCTTCCTCCGGCCGCGCCGGCGCAGGCCCCGGACCCCCGCCCTTCCGATTCGCGGCGCGGCGAGGCGCCGGTTCCTTTGTTCCCCCGACGCGGGGGTAGAGCTAAAGCGGCGGAAGGCTCCCAGGGGGCAGCTCCCTCCCCGCCTGCCCCGCCGCGGCTAGACGAAGGGAGGCAGGTCCGCCAGGGGTCCTCCGACCCCACAGCCGGGCTGGAGCCGGCGCGAGGGCCAGAGCGCGGCCTGGGCCGGGGCTGCGGAGGCGGGGCGAGGCCCACCTCTCCCGCCGAAGCGGGGCCGCCGCGGTGGGGGGCGCGTACGCAGCCGCGTCGCTGCCAGGTGGCCCAGCTGCGGGCGGGGGGGGGGG
>NW_015091111.1:2538025-2589581 GCF_001431845.1 Calidris pugnax
CGGGGGGGGGAGGTGGTGGGGGGGTGGAGCGGCGCCGTGGGCGTCCGCAGCGTCGTTCGCGTCTCTTCCGGTCTGGCCTGGTCCTGTTTGGTGGCTTGTAACCCCGCTGCCGGAGGTGGCAGCGAGCGGAGGCTGGCGCTGAGGGCCGCGGAGGCCTTTGTAACGCCGCCGGGTGTCCGTCCGCACCCCCGCCGCGGCCAGGCGTGCTGAAGGGGCTGCAGCCCTCCGCGGGGTCGTGTCGCCGGTGGCGGGTGGGAGCTGGTTAAGGAGGGTCTCTGGCAGGGTCGGGAGGGACCTGCAGCAGCACCCCGAGCCCCGGCTGTCCCTGGCTTCGGTAGCGTGGGCTTGTGAGGACGCTGCACCAACGTTCTCTTGCTAGTAAGTAATACGGCTTGGCTTGTGGAAGGAGCCACCTCTACGAGGTTTTCCTCTTATTTTGGGATAGAAAATGACATTAACTTCCTCTCAGCAGAACTCTGCTGTAGTAAAAAAATTAATATAAAAGTTACTTACTTAGCATTAGCTGCAGGTAATTAAATTAATTTTTAATCACAAGGACAAGGCGTGAGTTTCGTGTGTGGCTAGAGCGGCCTTACTGCCCCAGCCAGAGTAGCTCTCCATCATGGTGCAAACGGATTGCCTGAAGACTTCGAGAAGCTCCTTCTCAGAAGTCAGTGGAATTTCTGCCCACCCAAAGCTTGCAGTGAGAATATTGGGTGTTACAATAAGCTGTATAGTTCCCGTCAGTTAGCAGCTGGCCTAACTTGGGACAACATGGAGTAGCAAGCACAGTGCACTGGTAACATTTCAGAGTTGGATAAACAACCAAGAAAGGAAGGGTTGCAAATCTAGTAACTGTCACTTTGTTCCTGTTTTCTCACGGTTCTTTCATTAAATAAGTTAGTAGCATGGACAAAATCTGAGTGTTCATTTATGTCAACCTGTTTTGAACTGAAGTGTGTTGTAAAAGCTGTGAAAATTCTCATGTTTTCCCAGTAAAGTACTTTCTCACTGAGCTCATTGTACAACCTCTTGTTTTCATTCTTAAGTTGATCTCTCTCCGTTTAAAGGTAGCTTTCACATTTAGGAATGAGTTAAAAATTGTTAGAAAGCTAAGTAAGCTGTGCAACTATAACTTTTCATTCCAGGTTTTAATGCGTACTTTAAGCTATGTGCTTGGTACTTTTGACAAACAGTACTTCCACATGTGTATTTCAGTCTTTAAGAGTTTCTGCCACATCTTCCTTGATGTACCCATTTCCCACTCTGTTTTGCCTATTGTTATGATGTGTATTTCATTGCTGCAAACAAATACAGTAATGCTTTTGTCTTGCTGTTTATTTTAGTTGTGAGGTTGTATATGGAAGCATTGCTTTCTACAATAAAAAAAATCTTGGATACTTTTCTTGAAGGAAATTTAAAGCCTTTTCATTCATAGCTGAGGTATTACTATATTTCAGTAAACATTATTATTATTAACTGACATAATTTCCTTTCTCTTCTTGTCTGATCAGAAAAGTCAGATATCCAAACTGAAGGCATAGGCAGGCTCTTTCTCATGTACCTATCTGCATATGATTGCAGTTCCACCCTCGGGTTTGTTGGGTTTTTTTCAGAACTCTATACCTTTCAGTATGTTTAACCTCTTAAAGCAGTGGAAGACTTTGTTGGGGATTGTTTTACACACGTCATGGCATCACCCAGTCAAATATTCCAAATAGGAATGTTATAGAGACCATTGAATTTGCCTTTTTTGCTTCAAGCCATCAACATGATTTCAGGCTCATGAGAAAAATCATTGGAGGCTTTTTGTTTTCCCAGTAGAACAGCTTATTAACTTGGGATTGTTTTCCCTTACAGAATTGCATCTGGAGTTTGCATCTGTAGTATTTTTAACTTTTAAAGCATGATTCCACAGCAAAAACAAACTATCTACTTTCTTTTTTAACTCTTTAGGAAAAAATGTACCTCAGAGACTGCTGACCTCAGACCTTGCAGAGACCTGCTTCACCAGGCAAGTGCCTTAGTTGGTCAGTTATATTGAAAAGAATTATTAGTAGCCTACTGAAATTGCCCTCTCCCCTATTTTGGCAAGACTCCATATGCTTTTTCCTTTCTCTTTTGCAAAGAACATGCGTGCACATAAATACAATCAGTATAGTCCTGAAAGCAAAGGTGGTTTATGGTGAAGAGATAACTGAATATGATAGAGCTGAGTTTGGCTATAATTTTGCTGTAGCAGTTGAGCTGATTTGTCACTGCAGAGTTTCTGCTAACTCATAATAATGCTGTATTAACAAACTGCATTAAATCCTAGTAAGGTATTCTCAAGTCAGTTTTAACAGCCTTCTCACAGAATGTATCTTGTATGTTGCTATAGTTGATTTTTTTTTTTTTATTTCACTTAGTAAATCTACCCTTTGGGTGATCTCCTGATTTTTAAACTGCATGGAGATACTTAATACTAGAGATGTGCTTTATTCAAATACGACTGTGCTCACAAAAATGAAAAGCTAATAAATCCTGTCTCCTCAAAACCACTTTTTCTGAGTATAATATACGTCCATTTCCTTATTTCTGTTTTTTAATGTTATATATGTCTACACTGCTATTTCAAAGTCCAACTTCAGTACACAAAAGTACCTGGATAAGATATATCAGCTCAGGATTTAGCTGATTTAGGATCTAGGCTAGGAAACTCATGCTGGAGTCTTCAGTGCTGTTATACATTTACTGGTCATCATGCATCCTTAGTGCCTGCTGTTGTTAATGCTTTCTGAATGCAGTCTGGGCATTTGAGCTCTTCGTGAAGCAGGGTAAAAATAACTGTAGGATCCAGTTTGCAGGGTCAGATCTATTCACAAAGTCCAATTCTCAACCATAGACAGTGGCTGTCACCTGCTGCTACCTTGAAGTAGGAAGTAATTGTATAACTTCTGATGAGAGGAGTCTCAATTATTGCCCAACGTTTAAGAATTTATCTAAAATTTATTTGGGGAATTTGTCTGTTTTTCTCTTAAAGAAAAACACTAAATTATGCCTTAGATATTTCAATATAAGTTTATATGCATGCAGGGGGTGGGTTACAGAATAAATGTGCTCTATTATGGTATGCTTAAGTTCTTAGAAGTTGATTTCTTTTATCTAAAATGGGTCAATCTTATTAAAAACAAATGAATTGATACAAATGAAACTTTTTTCTTCTTCTTTTTACCATGGAGAAAAATTTTGAGGAGTTAAAGCCTTTTTGGTCTTAAAACAATGTGACTCCTAGTTTTTTACTAGTTGGAGAGGAATTTGGTTATCCTGTAAAACACACAATTTCTATAAATATAGCAGCATTTTTAATGCTTCTGCAGGCAAAAGGTATTAAAGGTTCTGACTTACATCCTGGCGCACCACCACTGTCTTCATTTTATACTTTTTTCGAGCACTGGGGGTGGTTGCACGTACTTTATCAAGAAGAAAGTACTCAAAAATTTAGTTAAAAAAAACCAACCAAACAAACAATAAACAAAAAAAGCCCATACCCAAGAAACCAAACATCCACCCCCCACCCCCTCACGTTGTTCACATCCGGTTCACCCCCAGCCCATCCCTGAAAGGACACATTGTTATCCAATGTATCTTTTCAGATTGCTTTTCGAAGCAAATTGTACCATGCTCTTTAAGTCAATAAAATGTTGCTCTTGATTACTAATTTGTATCTCACAGCAGTATTACTTGTGTGTTATCTCATTGTTTACTTCTCAGACCCGAAGAGAGCCTCTTTTTCTTCTTTTTCACTGTGCTTGCATATTCCTTTGGCAATGGGTCCTAAAATCTCTGTGGTTTTGAGAATATATTATCATATAGTGCTTCCCTGATAAACTTGGAAAAGTTCAAATATTTCAGAAAGCTATGGGGATATTTTGACTTTGGATAGCTGGCAAGAAGCGTTTAATGTATCATTGCAAATGCTGGATTGTTTTTCATTTTCTTATGAATCATGCCATGGGGTATTATTCTAACTGTGCTGTATGTTGAACACAAAAAGTCTTCACAATACTTTGCAAATCTGAAAAATGAAGAAATAATACATCCACACTAGTGTATATCCTCATGCCCTCACATTTCAATGTGATCTGTATGAGTTTCCAAAAATAAAATATATTGTAATTGCAGTATTGCTTGTTATGGTTCTCCTTTTTTTGCATTGTACATACTTAACCATAGAAGAGAAGTGTAACCTTTAAGGCTTGCAGATTCTTATTTGAAATGTAAGTAAATTAGTGTTGCTTTCTGTCAGTGATCACTCTCAGAAAAACTGAATAATAATAAAGAGATTTAAAAAAATAATAAAATAATCAAAATAAAATAAATAATAAAGAGGGTGATTTTGTGTTCAGATTGTTAGTCTGTGGATTTACAAACAAAACCATGCAATTTTACAAATGATAAATTCCATTCCTTTCTATTTCCAAGCATTTTGTGGACAATTCAGTCTCAGGTTGTTTACATTCTGAAGCTATCAAGACTCCTAATGTAGATAAAGCTGATTCCCATCTAAGTACTGTGCTGCAAAGTCCAGCTGTAACTTAGCTAGCCCAAGCAGAACAGAACTCTGTATCTTTTTTCCCCTCGCTCTACAGTCATATTGTTTTACTTCACACAAATGGCAGTAGTTTGAAGATGAGATTAAATGAAAGTGGGAATTAAGTTTTGCACTCTTTAGTTATTGCTTTTAATGTAGGAAAAAGCCCCAGTGTTTTTGTCAGATTTTTAAACTTTACAGCTGACAATTTTAGCATTCTGAAGTTGATTGTATAAATTCCAATTTTGGTGTGAGTATTTTTAGATGTGTTTTGGATTTTATCCCCTAATTGGAACACTGGGTAGGGTTATGCTTTAAGAAACCTATCCTTGTTAAATGGCTAAGAAGAGGAAAAAAAAAAAAAAGTCTAACCAGTTCTTAAATCAGTTCTTAAAATCTTATCTGTTTTCAATTACTGCCTTTTTTTTCCAGAAGTCCAAGTAATTTGGTACTTTTCTTGGAGAGATAGTGTAGACAGTAATTAATTTCTTGTATAAAAGAAAAAGAGACACAGCATTAAAAAAGTTCAAACTTTTGTAATTATTAAAAGAAACAAAAGTAGCATAAATCTACAGAGAAGAAAGAACAGTTCTAAAATTATTTAATATCTGAAAAGCCTGTGCCGTAGAATGCTGATCCAAAAAAGACTATATGATGAAAAGGTTTATGAAATACTGTTATTTTTGCATAACCAGACAAATCTAATGGATCAACATAAAAAGTTTGAATTTAATACAAACCCACATCAAGTTGCTATGAAATGACATCAACTTATTACCAGTTATTATTTTCTGTGAAAAAGTCTCATTCTGAAAGTCTTCTCTAACATGCACTTAGTCCTTGTCAATGTTGGCTGTCTCTGAAGACTGATGAATCTTCGTTACATCATTTAAGAATTAAGTCTTCTGTAGCTTGCTTATTAGTTGTACCAACTGAAAAACCACCACTACTGAACACATGCAGTGGGAGGCAAAGATTCCTTAGCAGTTTTTTAGGACTGTTAGTTAGTCTGTTATGCATTCAAACCACCGCAGATGTGTTCATTGCCTTTTGTGGTTGCACCTGAAGAAATATGAGCTGCAAACTTGCAGTTCTCAATATTTTTTTTGTTTGAAAATGTTCAAAACAGACTTGAGATCAGAAAATTCCTTCCTCCTGCAGTCAGACAATTTTCAAATAGTGTATTTTAGCAGTGTTATCCTTCTAACCATTGCTTTTTTTACGTGCTAACCCAGATAAGAGTAGGAGGACATTGTTACTGTCTCTATGGAGGCTTGAATGACTATTCTGAGAAATTATGTATTGATCTTTTGAAGTTAAACCCTTCTGTTGGTAATTCCTAGTCTACACAATTAATCTCAGCCCTCCTGTGCAATGGTCTGATTCAGAAAAAGTGCTAGAGATAATGAGGGGAATATTGTCAGCACTTGTTGGCTGTCCATAATCAGCAAGTTAAAACATGAACAACATGAGCTTTAAGTGGCAATAAACTGTCTTCTCTAGAATGTAGTAATAGAAGCAGCTGGAAGGAAGGCTAAGGCAGAGATTCTACTCCCCCTGATATATATCTTGGTGGTATTGATACATAAGTGAAGGCACTGTTTGAGGGAGTGGCCTTTTATGTAGCCAGAGAGACTTTTCAGGAATTTCTTTTGGATACTAGTTTCAATCAAAATGGTTATTGGGAAAGTCACATGTGGTTAAGTGGAGGGGTGAGGTAGATACACGTAACTGGCATTATTTATGGGAAGAAAGAGAAGGTGGGGATCTTTGTATTTCTTACTCATTTTCTGCTACTAACCTTGGCATCACAGTTTGGCATTTCAAGAGGAGTACATGAGCAGAAATGAAGCCAAGCAGATGTAGTGGGTGTGATTAATGGTAGGTCGATAAAGTTTAAGAATGTTGTTGCTAGGAACATGCAGAGAGGGAGAGAGAGCTCTACAGCGGATGTCGTGAACACTGTTCAGGGAAACTGAGTTAACTTTGTGTGACACTGACAATGTATGTGTTGGTTTCAGAGTGCACCAAGGAAGCAGTGACACAGGAAGCCTTTCGGGTGTCAATGTGAGAAACACTTGCCTTCCAAAAGTGCCATTAAATCATCTGTATGTCTGCCACAGTGTGTAATACCTAATGGCATGTAGCTGTTATTAGCATGTTGGTCTATTCTAACAGAGTAGATGCGGGACAATGGAGGAATTATCATATACTGGTTCCTTGCCATTTATTTCTGGTTTTGTACTGAATGGTCAACCCAGAAATGACAGTGTGACACAGTAAATATTAGTGGACAGATGATGGTACTTAAGGAGGGAAAATGTAGGAGTTGAAGATACAAGCACACTGCCTGAGACACAGTTGTGGAAAATAAGTGTCCCAGAATGATGCATTATAAGAGAGAAGCTTCTTGAGGATTGGATATGCAAAGAAATAAAGTATATACTTTGGGAATGTGAAGCTGAGAAGGCATCACAGCACACCTACCAGTCCAGGTCCTGAGCAGCAAGGAACTGCTGCTCAGAAAAATTCCACAATGTCTTAGCCTCATGGCTTTAACTATGGCAGTATAATTGTACAACTAGCTACACAGAGAAATGCTACAACTGCTCATGTAGGCTCTTGTGCCTATGTAATACCTTTCCACAAAGATTTGGTCTTTTATTCATTAGTATATATGAAACATGTCAATATTGACCTACTTTAAACATGGCTCTTAATGAGTCATTGGTGTTCCACCTTTGGGAAAAGTTACTCTTTCCAAATATTAACTGACATTTCAGTAGTTAGACCATGACAGAGTTCCTTCTCCAAAGTTCCAGAGTAGAAAGCAAAAATTATGACTATAGTTACAGAATTACTAGTCTTAGTTCAGATTGGGACACACTTTCACTTCATATATGGTTTATTATTTCATTTTTGTTTCACAGTGGAAGACCAAAAATACAACAACAATTAAAGAAATCTACCCTTCATTCTCCATGAATTTTCTTTGCTCTTATGGTACTTAATTATACAACTTACACGTTTTTACAATAAAGTTAGAATATACCAGCTTCTTTTGCATTACTGCAACAGGGAGCAGCTCCCACAAATGTAAGGAGCCTTGGGAAAAACTCCACAGCTTGTACAAGAGAAGAGCTGGAGGGTCAGAGTAGCTATCTTATGGAAAAGATGACACTTTTATATTAGCAGTAGACTGGCATGTTGAAATCTTGCCAGAGTAGTCACTACAGGTATCCACTGAAATCCCAATGACTTGTATTCCATTTCAGTTTTGCAATTAATTCAGGGCCAGGCAGTGTTCGGTGATGTTTGCTAGACAGCAGGGTTCAAATTAACACATGACACTTCAGCTGTGAATTAGAGAGAAACACTGATGAAAGCTTGCAAGCTTAAGGCACACACACTGTACTAAAAAGTAAAGTAAATTATACCAGTCCTACCTGACCTCATCAACTGGTGCTGAGATTTGAAAAATATGAAAAATACTTTAATTGTGTATGGACACAGCTTCACTATGACTTTTTTGATCATGTACCAGAATTAGCTTCACTCCCCTGCTTTCATAATATTCACAACTTTAGTTCATTTCACTGCTTGACTGCAACAGGATTGATTTAGCAGTGTATTGGATACTATTTTATTTTACTTGTCTCCAGCTGTAGGTTAATAAATGTTAGCTTTGGCAAGTCATTCTGATTGTTGCGTATGTTAAATGAATATAAAACAAATTAGTCTAATGAGGGAAACCTGATAATACTCTTTCTTTCAAGTTTTTTCCCATGTTTCCAGCTGAAGGTTGGTAATGCATAGAAAAGACAGATAAAATATAAAGAGCATCGGGTGATTCCTGTGTATCCAAACGGGCATTTAACATTCCAAAACCAGCTAAGCTCCAAATGTCGTTCTTTCTTTCTTCACATAGGTCGTGAAAATTAGGCTTCAAAAAATTGTGTTGTGCCTGCAAAAAATTGCCTGGCAGCAATGGTGTGTTGTGTAATAGCTAAAATTCTTGATAATGTCGTCGTCTTTTTTTATTTTTTTTTTTTTAAATGAACTGTCCTTACACTATGTCTAATTCAACAATGACCTCTTCACAGGCAAGTTGTGTGGTAAAGTTTCTCAGGTGGAGTATATAACTGATGTTTAAAAAACGTATCTTTGAATCACACCAAAGTCATTTAAGTTGTTTGCTGCTGTATAAGACAAATGATTTGCTAGTCCTCTGCAGCAAGCTCAGTTTTTGGTAAAAATGCATCTATTCCCTCTTCTTTTGCCATTTTTTCCCCCAGCAATGGCTAATCTGTTGCTTCAAGAATTTATTTTGTGTATGAAGAGACATGTATACATATTATTTTTAACTATGTTTAAAACATATTTGTGCACATGGATTTTTTTATTTTCATATATATATGTATATATTTCTTTTTATATTTTAGAGCTGTGATGGCCAGTCACCAAGCAGAAGTCCAGAGTTTGAAGCTAGATAATGATTCAGTTATTGAAGGAATAAGTGACCAGGTACTGGTGGCAGTTGTGCTCAGTTTCACTTTCATTGCTGCTCTGGTATATACACTTTTAAGGTGAGAATATGTTGACAGGAATTAATGAACATAACTGCATTTGTAAAATTCTGACTTTCTCAACAAATTTTTGCATTGCTATATAAAACAGCTGTGATTTTGTGACATTAAGGAAATGATTGATCACTTACTCTGTTTAACTAATTGCTTAGTAGAGTTTCATAATTTAATTCACAGTTAGAATTAAGTATGCATTTCTCAAAAGTGGTTTAACTCTTCGTTATCTTCAGATGGTCAAACTGAATAATGTTCATCATTCCTTAAGACTGAAGGTGGCTGAATTCATGGTATATAGGGCTGGTGTGCCATATTTGGTTACATAGTATAGGTAATGACTCCACAATTAAGATTGGGTATAATCCTCCAATGTACATTCTAGTTGTAGTCTCCTTCCAACAAAAAAGAACCCCCCCACAAAGACCCAAACCTGAATAAATTGACTAATTGGTTTACAAATGAATACAATGGAAAACAATGGACTTTAGTATGCTTTCCATAAACCAAAATGTTAAGTTCAGAATTCAATAACTTTAATGGTCAAGTAATCAAAGATGATTATTCATTTCAGAGTTTTTCCTTGCAACCTAACAAATATCTTAGCCTATATCTTTTGGGAAAATAAGTCTGCACTTCAGATTGGCTCTTTTCGTTTAATGGATGTCTGTAGACTTCTGAACACAGAAGAGTTTTAACAACTAAGAGAACTCAATTTTGGTGATGCATTGACATTATCAATTTAGTGAGGAGGATCTGTCAACATGAGAAGTATTAGCAGGTTAAGAGTTATTTGAGAGCAAGCTACAAAAGAAATCGGAAGTGGGAAAGTTTGGCTGGACTGCAAGGCAGTGCTGTAGTTCAGGACCAGGAGATAGCAAAGGAATCTAAGAAGTATGCACTTCACCTTACCTTTCTTTCCAAGGCTGTTTCAGTTATTCAGAAGGCTTCAAGAGTGCTTATTTTTCCTTTGCTCTCTTATGCTTTCTCTACTCCCTACATTGACATTTTCAGCATTTGTGACTTGGATTTTAAGTGTTTAGTTTAAAAGTAAACATTTTACTTTTGAATTTTATACAGAGAAGCAAGGTAGGAACGTGAGAAAAAGTGAGTGGAACAAGGGTCAGCAGTGCACAAGAGCAGCAAGGGTTCAGTCAGGAGTTCAGGGAGATGATACTTCAATGATGAAGGGTTACTTGGGGAGGGAGAAAAGGGCTAGTTACTTCTGCAGTGTAATGAGCTAAGTAAAAAGTGTCTGTGGATCCTGTTACATGCCCAGATGGTTTATTTTCTGGAAGGGCAAACAAACTCGGACAGAAAGCTTCCATATTTTGGAAGTCTTGAAGCTTGTTTTCTTCTGTGTTGTATGAGTGACTACTGAAAGTCCGAACAGCATCCTCTTAGCTCTCCACTGTGCCTTCTGCTACTTTCTGAAATTGTTCAGCAGCATTTTTCCTCTACCTCCTTTGTGTTGTCTCCATCAAAATCTGCACAGTACAGTGTAAAATCTCTGCAGTATAAAAAATATAGTAATTTTTATTTATTTAGCAGTGAAGGGGGAGTGAAGGAGGAAAGGAGAATTTTACTTTTCTTTTCTAGTTATCTTAGACAGTACAGTGGCCTGTGTGTTCCTTATACTGTGTCCCCCTACCCAAGTCTCTTTGCCACCTATACTTCTGTATGCAATATCTGAAATACTTAGGTTGGGTAGGAACAGGTCCTGGGTGTGAATATATGAAAGAAAGCTTAAGGTAATTAATAAGATTGCAGGAGCTGAACAAAAAGGGAAAGTAGGCTACAAGGAGTATATGTTGCAGTAGATTTTGTGAGGCAGAAGTGAAATATGGAAAGAACTGTTGTGAGATATGGTTAGTGTGCTTGTTTCCAGCAGGGGAAATTCAATGAGGCATCACATCAGGGCATGAGCCAAAGGTCTCTGTGCTTTTGGTGGAGAAACTTATTAGCAATAATTAACATATATAGTAAGTTTCAGATGTTTAGTTTAGTCACAATAAGATACTTTTGCAAAGCCTGTATGTGTTTGAGTTATAAATTTTGACAAAATGCAGCCAGATTTTTTCTATTATCTTTTAAACTTGTGAGTAGGTTGTCATGTGAGACTGAGAAAATTTAGTTTGTCCAGCAAATTAAGGCAGCCTGACCCTCCAGTGTTCCGTATCAGAGATGCCCTACTTGTGCCAGATAACTTACCCATGTTTATAAATCTGCTGTTTTAGATCTTTTCCTCTATTTTTCTACCCCATCATATGGTTTGATTAGATGATCTAGTCAGTATTTTCAGCAGAAGTGAGATCTTAATCCTTGGAAATTAGCAGTGGCCACCATTGCACAGTGGTAACACCAATCTCCATAGGTACTGTCTCTCAGTACTGAATGAGTAGGCAGCCTTCCTCTTTGTGGTAATGATGACTTGGTGGCACCCATTGTGATACACATGGAGACCTTTTCCCTCAAGTACAGGGTGCTAATGCTCAGAAATGGGGAAATTAAAAGAACCCACATCCTAACTATTTCTTTCTGGCTTGTGATTGATAATGCCTTTAATTGCATAGCACCATACCATTTTTCAGCTATTTCATTTATTTTCTCACACTAATCACATGACAAGTTATGAATTGGATATGTCTTGAGCTCTGCCTGTCCCCTCCTGGAAAATATGCAGTGCTCTGCTGCCTCAGCATTTTATACATAAATGACAGATGTTGTACATACTGTACTTCTACAGCTCTACAAATACTCTCACGTATTCATCATAGTATGTGATATCAAAGTCATATAAATCAACACAGCAGCAAATTTGCAATTAGATGTTTCTGAAAGAATCAGAATAAACTGGCTTACCTTCCACTTGTTTATGATTTGAATTGGATTTCAATATATATATCAAGTTTCTGGCAGACTGAAGGTGCAAAATATGCTCATTTGTAGCACTTAAAGAGGAAAATTCTTTTATACACGTAACATGTATGACAGACAACATCCACAAAATCTGACTCATGGAAGACCCAGGGTAGGCAAGAAGGGTTTTAATGTAAGCTTCCCATCATATAACTTTCATATGTATGACACACCCATTAGCAAAATTTACTTTTTACAGATAACCATGTAATTATTAGTATGAAAAATATGCTGTCTGTTCCTTTTTGAAGAAAGCATGAAGAAAACAAAATGTTGAAGGTATCCATAATGCATTGTGAAGGAAAATATTGCAGAAGCTCCTAGAGCCATTGAGGAAATTACAGAAATAGAATTGCAACCAGAAAAATTCCTAAAAATTCAGCCAGTCCAGCCCTCAGCTCTAACAGAGGATCAGCTTTGCCTAGATTATTCCTGGAACCAATGCAATCTGGTTTTAGATTTTACTTTTACTCAAAGATAGATCCCAATACCCTGAGGTTACCTGTTCTGATTTTTTACTCTTAGCAGTGAGAAATGTTTTTCCATCAACTTCAACTGTGGGAAATAATTGCTCATATTTATAGAATGAAAGCCTTATCCTGTCCCCTCTTCTCTCCATGAGTGGTCTTCTACATGAACTAACATTTCTTCACTCTTTCTGTAGTATTTAAAAAACGTGGCCAGTAATTTTTATTCCCTTCTGAACTTTCTTCAACTTCTCTGTGTTGTTATGCATTTAGCCCAAAGAGAAAGCAGAACCCAGCTGAGACCTCAACAGTGCTGAGCACGATATTGAGCACATGTTGAGTGAAATCCATATGAATAAGTAATGTATAAAAATTGAGAACTTTGAATATGATGCTGTTGACTTATATTTATTGTAACTCAACACCTCTTAATGTCAACATCATTTTCAACTCTAATTCTGTTCCCATTGTGCTTTTGAATTTCAAACTTGTAATATATCCAGTCTCCTTTCTTCAGTGAGTCTCTTCCCTATGATTCCCCTTGGCATCTCCAACCTGTAGTTTTCTTGCCCATACAGTCTTTCTATTTAAAGACTGATTAAAAAAGAATGATTTCTTTTTATATCCAGTCTGCTGATACTTACATAAATTCAACATTCTAAATCTAAGAGTTTGCCTACCCCTTCTTATGTAAATGGTGCGTCTTAATCTTTCACATAGCAGATGAAATTGAAATTATTGGGATTTTTCAACTCTATAACTTAAGCAGTGAGTGAAAAAATAAGAAATTTATGAGTAGACCAACAATACAATAACTAGTAGTGGAGACAAAGATTAAAAGTATTTCTTTATGATGAATATAAAAGCTTTCAAGCAACTTAATTTTTTGCAGGCTAATGGCTTAATTTTGTTTCAGATGAAAATCTAGTTTTAACATGATTTAATGATTGTTTATGGAGTCTTTCTGAAAAATCTTGCTGCTGCTGTACAGCTTTAAGTGTGCAGAGTAACTTTAGGATCTAGAATAAATGTCCTGTTTCCTTAATTACTTGTGTACTTCCTTTAAAATCCTTTATAGCAGGAAAGAATTATTTTTTGCCCTTTGTTCAAGTTTTGGGTTTTTTTCAATCAGTTATTTTTCAGTGTTGGGTCACAGTGTTCAGTTTTCCTTATTGCTTATGTTTCCTTTCACAGAAATGAACATCAGAACATACACCCAGAAAATCAAGAGCTAGTGCGGGCTCTTCGTCAGCAGCTTCAAACTGAGCAGGTGCTGTGCTAAGTGTTTGTGTCATTGAATTGCCTGGTTTGGGGTAGCATAGACTTCTCTGAGATTCTGGAAGAAGCTGGTCTTGAAAGTTATGGAAGCTTACTTACTATACAAAGGCATCATTGAAATCTATTAAGTAATGAGATAATGGGGGATGGGGGAGGTGTATGGATAACTTAAATAATTAAAATTATATATTTCACTGGTTCTTTTCTTAAACAAATTTTTGCCGCAAGGTGGAGTATCTTATCCTGAAATGTTCCTGGGAACTTGGTGGTAAAGGAAAGGAAATCTGGAGTACGGCTTGCTGCCACAGGACAGGGGTTAGATGTTTAGACTGATAATTTGTGTGTAGCAGAACAATGGCACAGCAGCAAGAGCCAGGCAACAAAGATTGACGCAGATAAACTTTTTACCAAAGCCTCTAGTGATAGGATATAGGGCAATGGTTTTAAAGTGCAAGAGGTTACGTTTAGATGGGACATAAAGAAGAAATCTTTTACAATGAGGGTGGTGAGACATTGCGCCAGGTTGCCCAGGGAGGTTGTGGATGTCCCATCCCTGGAAGTGTTCATGGGCAGGGATAGGCAGGGACTTCTGTCACTAGGGGATTTTTATTATATGATCTTTAAAGGTCCTTCCAAGCCAAACCATTCCATAATTCTGTGATCGCATCCAGTTCTGACATGGAGAGGAAAGGATGGGAAAGTCTACGCCAGGTTACTTGAAATTGCTGAGTCACAGTACCAGGCTCTGGACAGAACTGCTTAGAATAGCAAAGTAGCAGTCTAGATCTGACTTGTTATTCATGCTTCAGCATGTCTAGCCTTACTTAATGTGAAGGACCAATGAGGTTCTTTTCTTTGTGGTCTTTAATGGGATTGGAGCACACACATAACAGATGAAGGAAAAATAACGGGCTTGTTGCAAGAAGAACTGGCTTAGTGAAAGAGTTTTTGCATTTCAGTACGTTTGATTTTTGAATTTAAATCTATTTCTTCTTCATTTCGCATAGCTTATGCATTTGATTGACTTCTAGTAAAGAATACTGTATTTATTATTTTTTTTTTAAACTCAGTAGACTTATACAAAAATTGTATCTAACACTTTGCATTTCTCTTCTTTTCTAGCAGGATGCTTCTGCTGGTGATAGACATCGCTTCTATACAGATATGTCCTGTCCAGTGTGTTTGCAACAGGCTACGTTCCCTATAGAAACAAACTGTGGACATCTTTTCTGTGGTAAGCAGGAAAACAGGAAAAGCCCCAAGCTATAAAGATAAAACCAGAACAGAAATACAAACTTTGCAGTCACCCTAATCCAAAGCTTTGTTTGATTTTAACTGCTTGTCTTCTAGTCTGCATTAGAAATGATTTTTTATATAAATTGTTGAGAAAACACATTTGTGAATAAACAGTCACTTCGAGATTGTGCTTAATTTTTCTCTATGCTATCAGGATTGAAACTACCTTTAATTTTAAAATGTCAAGGACAGAGGGTATAATTCATTTCCCATTAGTAAAAAACTGAAGAGGCTGAAAAACACTTGGAAATATACCATTAAAAAAAAAAAAACTGATTTAAAAGAGTATAAAATTCTGCTTGGTGTTATCTTTATCTGAGTATTTTGGTTTTTTTTTAAGACTAAGTTTACAAAACTTAAAGTGTTTGCCTTTTTTCTTGAGGTCCATCTATTAAAATTTATATGTAAATGCCTGATGTTGCATTTTGCTTCCTCTCCTTCAGTAGGATCCTTTCTGTGCATTCATCTAGTTTTATGGAGTATATAATGCATACCATGCCCAGTCATTTAAACAAAAAAAAATTACAAATTTGGAAAACAGTTGAAGCACTCGGATTTTTATATATTCCTTCATTTGTTGAAACTCTGATAATAAAGCCAGGTTTTTAGGATAAACTTTACATCTCTTGACATTTTTGTCACTTCCGAATTTTAAACTGGTAAAATTTTCAATTATTTGCTTCTTCAGTTAATGGTTAAGAAGTTTTATGTCTTTTCAGGAAATAATACCTTAAAATTAATTATGCAGTTGAACCCATTCAGGATTTTTCTCATTAATAATATTGAATTTGAACACATAGGTTCTTTGGTGAATCCTGTACACAAAATTACACCGGAAAAGGTAGACTTTAGCCTAAGTGCTTGTACACTTCTGTTGTTTTCCTTGGTGTGTAATGTATTATTTCATACAACGGGTGTTTCAACTCAATGGTTTAAATGTCTGTAACTTACCTTCATCAGGTTCCTGCATTATTGCCTACTGGAGGTACGGCTCATGGCTTGGTGCCATCCGTTGTCCAATCTGCAGACAAACGGTAATATTTTAAGTAATCATGGACCTGGTAGTTTGGCTTTCTAGTATAGCTTACGCAAAAAGCACGTATATTAGAACTGCAATAGTGAGCGTGACAGAAGTCTGAGAAGCTGAAAGAATGTGGATATATGAGATGTAGATGGTGGACATTAAGGTTTTTTGAACTTTATGCTTTGGCAAATGGCTCAAAAAATACAGATTATTCCTTCAACTCAAATGTAAGTGAAGAGCACTGATAACAGTAATTTTATTTCCTGTAAAGGAATATATGAAAGCGGAAAGTTGTAAGATCTTAACTATGATTCTTTCATGCTTTCTGTTTGGGACGTGATACAACTTCTTTACCAGAACTTGCATCTGAAAGACCTGGCTGCTCTGAAAGACTGCCAGTAGGCAGTATACTACTGGTTTCTGAGAAGTACCCTCTCCATTCCTTCTCTGCCTGCCAAAAAAACCTACCCGTGTCAATTTCTTATTTTGTCCCTATTTTTAGTTTGTATGTATTATTAATTTGAACAAGCATTAACTTACTTCCTACGCAACTTACTTGCATTGTCAGTTTGAAATATGTCCCTGCAACTCATTAACACTTAGGGATTTCTGGGTCTTATAGTGTATGTTTTAACAAAAGTACATCTTTATTTAAAATGCATAATCTACAGAGCTAGTAACTTCTGGTGAATTGTATAACATGCTTCATGCCTGCCCTTGCTCATACATTATATCCTGCCTTAATTTTGTGCATCAGCAGGACAGATGACTGTGAGAGCACAGAGGAAGGAAAGAAAAATAGGTATGAGCAGAGGAATATACTCATTAGTATATTTAGAATGTAGCCCATGAGGAGAGACACACAAAATTAAAAGTGAGAAACACGGAAAAGGGCAAAATAAGTGATATTTTTTTTAGTGTCTCTTCTTACATAGATATTCTTCTGCCTTCCTCTGAGGTAAATTGGGTGGTACTGGTTGCATGGTTTGATTCATTCTCACCCTGTAAAGTAGAAAAAGTAAGGTCTGATTTATAAATGGGGAATGGCAGTATGTTCCCATAGATAACATGAGTCATACAGAAGGTTTGTGTCAGGGCTACGAGTTTAATGTAGATCTGCTTGTGCTGTCATTTGCTAAATGTGACTACTGCACAGATAAAAGGTACATATTTAGTGGCCAGGTATAGAGACAGCAGTTGAAGGTTGTACTGATTTAAAGTACTGTGCATTTTCTGTTTCCTATTGTAATCTGCATTTTATACCTGAACATCACTTCCAAATGCAAGTCTTAAGTTCTCAGAAACTCCTATACAGAACGATAACATAACATATACGTCAATATGACCTTGCATATTTTTCTGTGTTTGCATGAAAGTTAACACAGAACATAGCAGAATTCTCTGTGCTTACAAAAGAGATGAAGGTCAATATATTTCTTCTGTTAACTAATTATTCTGTAGTATTCTCCTTGGTCTTGGTATGAATGTCCATGTTGAAAAGTATGAGTTCTGCTTCTTTGCTGAAACGCAAGACCATTCTAAAGATGGAAGAAAAGTGGCCTCATTGCTTGCTTTATATGATTTTCAGTTTAAGAAACAAAATTATATTAATTTGGTAAATCAACTTTATTCTCCAAGTCATCTGTTGCACTTCGGAAACATAAACCATTTAGGTGTTTAGAAAAAGCATCTCTTAGATGGAGGGTTCTTATGTTTAACAATCTTTTAGAAAATCAATATTCTGTAAAGAGTTGTAAGCAATTAATTTTTTAAAACTTAGCAGCAGTATCCATAGATACTGCTGCTAAATATTCAACTAAAACAAAGTTTGTTCTATGTAGTTAACTGAAGATTACTGTTTCTATTTATACTTCACAATACCTGCATTTAAAAGACACATGTAACAAAATCTCCCTGCTGTACCCAGGTAACATTGTTTTTACCACTCTTTGGTGAAGATCAGCAGGATGCAACCCAAGTACTTCAAGATGTTAATGATTACAATCGGAGATTCTCAGGACAGCCCAGATCTGTAAGTTTTGGGTAAATTTGGGTGGAAGTCAGTTATTTTAGGGGAGATAAACAGCATTTTTGTGATTTTTTTTTTTTTTCCCCTTCTTTTTTTTTCCCCCTGGATTATGATTTTTCTCTTCATGAAGCTTAGGGACTATGAAAGTTTTTCTTAGGAAATTCATGTTTATTTTCTTATAGTTAGGGCAGACCCATGACTTCAAAAATATTTATTTGCAATTTGTGGAAGTGTATAGAAACTTGCATTTTTGTTGTGGGAACTGTTAAGAAGTCTTGAGTTCCCAATTCATATGTTAAACTCTTTTTTAATTATGACTTGTTAATTTGAAAGGATTGATAATTAGTCAGTAAAAATACTTAATGAAATACATGACCTGCAAGAAAGAATATTCACTTGATTGGTATCTTCACATTGGTTAGAAGATTATTTTCCTCTGAGATTATGCTACAGTCTTTATTCTGCTTTCTGAGTGAAGAAGACAACATTTTTTGATAAATAGCTAAGAGAGACAGTTGAAGTTCTATGAGCTTCAAAAATTCAGCTTTTTTAGCCTGTCTTCTGTGAGCATGTTCTGATTCACAAGGTGAAATGCACATGCGTGCATACTAGTAACTTCTCTGCTTATCTTCATCTGTTCGTTGGATTTGAATATAGTAACAAAACATTAGCATGAAAAAGTTACAGTCCGGTAAGACAAAAGAAGCATGAGATGGGATTTTTTTCTTTTTCATGTTCTAAATTGTGAAGCAGTTACACTTTTGATCCAGAATAGATTGAAACTACCTTTAAGGCTTCATTAGACTTCTCTGTGGCCCCAGTAACCTCTCTGAGATCGTGCCAGAAGCTGCATTAAAGCCCTAATCAGACTAGATAAAATTGACTTTGGTTTATACACGGTGTATTGCCTTAACCACAAAAAATTATTTTCTAGAGAATATTTTCAGCTCAGCAATAACTCATTTTAATGTCATAGCTCTGTGTAGAAAATGTGTACAGTGGAAAAGGAAAGAGTATTAAAAAAATTTCAAAGTTCACCCCTCCCTATGCTTCACAACAAAGCCCTGCATGTTTCCTACTTCAATAAGATGGCAGGATCATAGTAAAAAAATGTAAATGATAGGAGCAGGGATGGATTAAATTAAAGGTTCTTTAGTTTCCTTTGAAGCTTGATCCATCCTTTGGAAACGTATGTGAATCACTGGCTAAATGCCAGGGGAGGGGGTGTTGTGGTTCTGAAGAAATGCAACCTACTCTACTTTGCCTATTGTTTTTTTTTCTCACAATCCCTATTTGTCTTCCATTCTGATCAATATGTCACTGCAGGTAACCTGTTTGCTATTTCTCACTTTCTTAGTCATTTGTTATTACTCTTTAAGTCATTACTCTAGTAGATGCTACTTTTCCTTCTTAATAGAAGCCAATGTATTTTGTAGTGAGTTGAATGTATGGTTTATGGTATAAAATAACAGTTTGACTGTTTTCTGAAAACATATATTCTAAATCTGACTTCTTACCCAGCAAAACTAAATCCAGAAACTCTTATCTTACTGTTTATTGTAAAAAAACCACCCAAAAACCAAAAAAAAAAACATTTAGCATGGGCCCCTTGCTAAAGCAAAATACTAATATTTTGTTTCTTTCTCCATAGATTATGGAAAGAATTATGGATCTGCCCACTTTGTTGCGGCATGCTTTCAGGGAGATGTTTTCTGTTGGGGGCCTCTTCTGGATGT
This sequence comes from Calidris pugnax, assembly GCF_001431845.1. NCBI lineage: Eukaryota > Metazoa > Chordata > Aves > Charadriiformes > Scolopacidae > Calidris > Calidris pugnax. The sequence goes on from NW_015091111.1 coordinate 2,557,928, forward strand.
TTCGCATCAGAATATTCCTCTGCTTGCTTGGAGCCTTGCTCTACCTGGCTTCACCTCTGGATTTTCTTCCTGAAGCCCTCTTTGGAATTCTGGGGTTCTTGGATGATTTCTTTGTCATTTTCCTTCTGCTGATATATATTTCTATCATGTACCGAGAAGTGGTAACACAGCGGCTGAATAGATGAAATGGATGAAAATGACCCAAATGCAGAGGCAGCTGTGGAATGTTTTAAAAGGAGAACTATAACAGAAGTATGATATAATAAGGCACCTGTGTACAGTTTCAGTAGTTAACAATTCCATAGCTGGCCATCTTATACAAATACAAAGGGTTAGTATGTGGTGATGTTTAACTGGAATCTTTAATTTGTGTATTACATACACTTCATGAGGATGAGGTTAGTTTTATAATGTAATAAACAACCTTCATCTACTTCCACCTGATGAACAACTGCATGTAATCAAAGCAGAAAACACCTTTTCCGGTGTGTGGTTTGGAAAAAGGAGTTCTAATAAAGGACTTCTAATAAAAATTCCCTTTTGGTAATCTAGACGTGTATAAGGAAGTTCAGAAATTCTCCACAGTCCAGTTATCACAACTAAGTTGTTTAATGTCTCCCTGTTGTGGGCTAGAGTTTTTTAAAACCTAAGTAGCTTTGTGTGTCTCTATGGAAGAAGAAACCCAAGGACCACATTACAATTATCACCCTGTAGTTTGCTGTTGTCCACATGTGTCACAAAACCAAGGAGAACAGCTCAATATTGCTTGAACAGCACTATGTACAGCTGCATGAAATTCATACAATTTTATTTTTCTATTTGGGAATATACACACAGTATCTGATCTAGATAGAGAAACCGGTATTATGCACGCCAGACTGGTTAGTGCTCTATTTTTAAACAGGAGCATGTTTTTTCTCCTCAGGCTTATTTATTTGGTAGATATGTATCTTGGAATCGGGGATTTGGGCTGCTTTGGATCAATGCAATGTATCTGAAGGGAGCATTTGCATTCCTTTAGTTGCATTAAAGCATTGAGCCAATGGGGAGAACCCTCAAGTTTTAGGTAGTGGTTGAAGAAAAGAAGTCAGAACTGGATGTTTATAGTACAGAACTTTACCTGAATGTACATCCTGCAATACATGTGTTAAGCAGCTTAGGTGTTGGGGCATTTGATTTTCAGTTGGAGTTCTTTTTTTGGTTGGTTGGTTGATTTGATTGTGGCTAGAGGGTGTTCTGAATTACTTGAAAAAGATGTCATAAGGGACCACAAAAAAACCTGGAAATAACAAGGGAATAATTATCCCTAAAGCTGATTTGGTTGGGATTTTTTTTCATGCTGAATTTGAATATAGGCTATCATAGCTACAGAAATAATTTGAAAATATTTTCATTTTAAGAAATGAATGCCACTGGAAAGGTCAAGGACATGATAGACCTATGTACTTTTTAACTAGAAGAATGATAATTGCCATTTTATTTAAACTTCCTGAGTACTTGAAACACAGTGATTAGACAGGTGATTCTTTGTGTGTTTACATATATGGGATGAGACTTACGATTAAAGGAACTTTTTTACAACGTCTGTGTTTTGCCCATGCAGGCGTCTTTCCATGCCTTCTAGCAACTGGGCCTGTGCAGGAAGATCATAGAGCTGGCACCTGACATGTCAGTGGTTGGGGTGGAGATTGTCCTTCGGTGTCAGTGTTTTAAAATGACATTCATTTAAAAGTAAATTCACTGATTTGCCATCTGAAAATTTGCTTTTGAAAATCCAAAGATGTATTTCAAATTAACTGAAAAGCCAAATTTTTCCGTGTTGCTGTTTGTTAGAGATGGGCAAGAGGAGAAACAGGAAGTGAAACAAGGGTGGGAGGAGGAGAGCAAGACAGAAAATTATCTTTTTTGGAAGTGAATGCTATTTGTTTTTGCAAACTAACTGTTTTTGAGTGTCTCAGTTCAGCTTTTCCCTTTCTGTTGGCATTGCTAATGTATGGTGATGGTTAGTGGCTACCTCAGTTAAAAGTCATTAAGGTATTATTGAATAAGCATAGGATATTCATAAACTTTTAGGTATATTTAGAAAGCAAGATAGTAGTTAGGATGTTAGGTAAAACAGGATTTTGCAGTTTTGCTTTAAGCACTGTTTTGGTTTGGGGTTTTTTTCCCCAAGAGATCCAGCTGAGAGCAAACTCCAAAAAAGTATTTTTAATTAGTAAATTTAAGACCCCTTTTCTCCTGGAGTTTAACTTGGGTGTTTGCTTAGAGAAGAGAATGAACTGCTGTTGTAGAACAACTGGAGTCTGTTCATAGAATCTGTTGATGTGGTACCTCCTCCATATGTTTATCCTATGACTGTGTGTATACTTTTTCCCATGACTCTCTAAATCCAGAGTGGATATAGATGTACATGAAGCTGCTTACTGATTTGTTTTTATTGAGCTCCCAAATTCCACATGCTACTGTGAAGTTTATGCAGAAATACCCATCTAAGGGCTCTGCTCCCGAGGTCATGTACAAGCCATATCTGAGTAGCTATGTAAAACTTACCTGTGTTCTGCTTCTTCCTTCACTAAATTTCTGCTAGCCAGAAGGGTTTCCCTTGGAGGCTTCTGCTTACCTTTGAATACTGAGTAACATTGTAAGCACAAAATCAACACATGAAATGCTTGACAGAATTAGGACCATCCTTCCTTTTCGCCAATGTGTGTGCTTGCTTGTGGAGACTTCCTTTTGCTCCTGCAAGCCACTGATAAACAGTATTACGACTTGCTTAGGCCTTTCTGTGGACAGCTGTAATGTGAAGATGCATCTGTCCTGCGGCATCTGGCTGCTGCTTCTTTACACAGATCTGAACTAGCTGTAAGTTAGCTACCTTGGGTACTTAGCTTGAGCTTAACTTAAGCTCCAGAGCTCCCAAGAAGCTGGTGATCAATACACAAGCACGTAGTAGTATTCCTGAGCTGTGGCAGCCGTGCTAAAGGTGAGTGCTAAGCACTGGCTTCAGAATGTGAAGGAAATATGTGATGCTGTGTGGAAACCGACTGCAAACATCGCTGTGGTTTTGTCTCCTGAAATGGGGCAGCCGTGTTACTAATGGGGGAAAGGAAAAAAAGGAAAACTTTAGCAGCAAAGAAGAGGTACAGGGAATAAGTACAGTTCTTTCTTAAAGATCCTTACTTTTTCACCAAAAACTGTGTGGAATATTTGATTGTTCCAGCAATATTAACAAAGGGGAAAACTAAAGTTATACTTAATAGCTCTTACAGAATAACTTGTAGCATCTTGCTGCCTAATGATAATCGTTATGACAAGTGCTGTATAGGGCAATCTTTCTGTGTTGTGTGTGTCCCACACCATTGAAGTCTATGAGGGTGAGGCAGAGTGGTGTGATTTGGGGATACAGTTTTGCTATAGGTTTCATAGAACTGTAGCAGTGACCTGTGTGTTACACTAGATTTTTAAGACAAAAGGATTTAAAACTACTTGTTGTTACTTTTAATGATAATAAATTGCTAATTAAAGTAAGAGTTTCTCTTGGTTTATTTTATTGACTTTCTGGGTGGCAAATGGTTTTAATCTTCCTCTTCCCCCTTCCCTGGGCTAGGGTTGGTGGTAGCCCTGCTGCAGTCTTGATTGATTCTTATCTTTGTGTCTGTCGACAGGCAGTTCAGAGGTAACTCAGAGATTTTCATCTTGATTATTGACATTATAAGGATTACAAAATTTCTAAGATCTTAGTACCAAAAGTATATTGTATATTAGAAGTCTTTTCCCTGAGCAGTCTGACCGCTACCTTCAGATCCATGGGCACTAAGCTTTCAGGATGATAAACCAGTACAGATGACCTATCAGTCCTCCAAGCCAACAAAAGCATGAAGCAGGTGGATGAGAATCCAGTTGGTGAAGTAAGTTGAAGGAAAGAGCATATAGTCTCTTGTAGGTTTACAGGAAGCATGAAGGCTGCAGTGGGGCAGGGAAGAGCTGGATGTGACGGGCCTGTGCTGCAATCCTGTGCTTTTCCTGATTCATGCTGGGAAAGGCCCCTGGGGTTCAGGAAGATGTGATCCATTCTGTGAAGAAATGTCCAGCAAGTCTTAGCTGGGAAGTCCAGGGCCAAGTTAGGCCAAGTCTTCTGGACTTGTAGGTGCACTTTTTAGCTTGCTACGGTACACAGTTCCAATGTTTGTGGAAAAACATGTAATGACATATGTGGTAAGACGCTATTAAATCATGTTGAAAGTCTGATGGGTACACGCTTGTCCTTCCATCTGATGCCTCTGTGCTTGCTGTGAGAGGCTCAGCTAAACACTCAAGAGTTCATCAGCCAAGGCTGCCAGAGTAGGTGGCTATTTTAGAAGGTCTGTTGTACAGTTGCAGTTGGAGCTAGGGTTTCTGCTTCCAAGTGCCATCCAAAGAGGAAACTGCCTGTTAATCACCAACACTGGAAGCCACGCAGGCATTTGTTCCAAGGAAACAGAGCAGTAAGTCTCATTATCCCTGTTTCTTTGAGATGTAGCGTCCTAATGGGTTGCCTTCTTCCCTGCTGTGGGCACTGGGATTTTGACCTGGGGAAGCAGCTGCTAAATTTCATTCCACCTATGATTCTGTCAGCTCAGGGACCTGCAGATTTTTAGGGCAGAGAGAGGGCTGCAGGTGCTGTTCCTATGTGGACGGCACATCATTAGACACTGTGGTAAGTAGAGGTGCTTTCTGTAAATCAGGGTTTTTGTTCATTCAAGGAGTGAGAATTCCATCCAAACAACAAAATAAATAATTAATACTGCAAAATGAGGCAAGCAGAAGGTTAGAGTAGAGTTTCCTATACTACAGCTTGGATTCAGTCTCTTTGTATGCCCCCGCTCTTTATCACATTGCCTTATATAAGATGTTAGTCACTTCAGCATCCAGATAAAAGTTTATCACAGATATATTTCGTTCGTGCATGGGTAATCTCAGATCGTGCCATGGGTACTTCTAGTGCTACTTTCATGGCAAGTGTTAGGGCTGCTCTGTTGAGTGGATTAAAATAAAGGTTATAGCAGGGTGGGGGGAAATGAAAAGAGTCCTCCTAAAGAAATTCATAATTTTGTCATCTACTCTTATTGGTACTGCATGGCCTTGTATGAGGACATCTAAATTCTTGTCTCTGTTTATGCTGATACTAGATAAGAGGCACAAGCATGAGGAAAAATCTAGAAAATAAATCCAGGAGAAAAGGTTGGAAAGACAGGTATTTTGCCTATAGGGCAGACTGAGGAAGACACGAGTCTTTAAATATGTTAAAAGGGGATGCTATTGCTTGCATAGGGTATGACTGGGGAAAGTAGCGGTGAGCTTGAATTGCAGCAAATCACAGAACAGTTAGAGTTGGAAGGGATCTTAAAGATAATCGAGTTCCAACCCCCCTGCCATGGGCAGGGACATCTCCCACTAGAGCAGATTGCTCTAAGCCCCATCCAGCCTGGCCTTGAACTCTTCCAGGGATGGGGCATCCACAGCTTCTCTGGGCAACCTGTTCCAGTGCCTCAGCACCCTCATGGTAAAGAATTCCTTCCTAATATCTAATGTAAATCTCCCCTCTTTCAGTTTAAAACCATTACCCCTTGTCCTATTGTTACACTCACTTATAAAGAGTCCCTCCCCATCTCTCCTGTAGGCACCCTTCAGGTAGTGGAAGGCCGCTATCAAGGTCTCCCCAGAACCTTCTCTTCTCCAGGCTGAATAACCCCAACTCTCAGCCTGTCTTCATAGGAGAGGTGCTCTAGCCCTCTGATCATCTTTGTGGCCCTCTTGTGGACCAGCTCCAACAGGTCCATGTCCTTCCTGTGCTGAAGACTCCAAAGCTGGATGCAGTACTCCAGGTGGGGTCTCACCAGAGCCGAGTAGAGGGGCAGAATCACCTCCCTTACCCTGCTGGCCATGCTTCTTTTGATGCAGGCCAGGATACAGTTGGCCTTCTGGGTTGCCAGCATGCATTGCTGGCTCATGGTGAGCTTCTCGTCCACCAACACCCCCAAGTCCTTCTCCTCAGGGCTGTTCTCAATCCATTCACCCCCCAACCTGTATTTGTGCCATGCCAAAGGTGCAGGACCTTGCACTTGGCCTGGTTGAACTTCTTGAGATTTTCACAGGCCCACCTCTCAAGCCTGTCCAGGTCCCTCAGGATGGCATCTCTTCCCTCCAGCATGCTGACCACACCACACAGCTTGGTGTCATCAGCAAACTTGAAAAAAAATGAGACTTAGATTAGAAGCAACTTGCTAAAGTGAATCAGGAGAGGACAGTGTCTGAGGCATGGGTGGGACCTCTGATGGGAGGCTTCTGAAGGCAGGCTAACATCTGAGGTCTGGTTTCTGCACAGCTAGTCCTGCCTGGGGAAGGGGTGGATGAATGAAAAGGTGGCTGCTTTCAAGGCAGCTGGTCTGGCCCTTAATAGACACGGGACCAGAGAAGTCCCGATCTGAAGAAATCTGTCTTGCTGCTGGTGTTTCTGACACATGCTACCTGTACATATCAGCTGGCGAACCCAACCAGCTTACCTTTCTCCAGGAGGTTTCCTAAGTAGCAGTGCTTAAAATGCCTGGGGTAACAATATGGCTCCAACTTATTTCAGGACATCTTAATGATTATTTACAATAATATTCCATTTTATTACAAAAATTCATTGTTTGTCCCGTATTTTCCAAGAAGAGGATTATTTCTCATGATTAACAGATGCTTAAATTGGTGGGAGGGAAGGAGAGGAGAAAGGAACATAATTAATAATATTGAGTCAATTGCTCATTGCTGGCAGGTAACTGATGGGGGACCATGGGTGTATCAGGTGTTACTAATAGCTTGGCTAGAATATGTTGCATGGAAAGCTGTTCAGCTTCACGCTAGCATATGTTGTGCTTCACAGTCGAGAATAATTTTCTTCCCCCTCCCCCTTTCTGCCTTCATTCTGGAAACTTGGCTAAGATGGGGGGGCAGCAGAACCTCAAAATATTGCATGCCACATTTTATAAAGGGCAGTGCAAGAATTCCTGAGTAAATCACCTTATTCAGGGAGAAACCTCTTATCATTGCATGGGACATGTCCTTACTCTCCAAGGCGGAAAGTCACACTTTTGTCTTTCTTGCCTTCTTCACCATCTGGGTGCCAGGGATTGGTGTTGACTGATGCTGTTGCCTTTGAGCCCGGGCTCTAAGGAGGTCACATTATCAATTTAATGCAGGTTGACTCAAAATAACTATTATAATATGCCTCATCAGTGAGCTGGTTTATGACTGTTTATGGTTTATGTTTTCATCCCATCTAGGTTCTTCAGCATCCAACCAACCTGAAGCTGCTCTAGTCTCACTTCTTTTTTTCCTGGCAGGTCTAGTTTTATTCATTCTCCTCCCACTTTTTTATTGTGCTGTGTGAAGACCACAGTAAAGATCACAAAGCAAATTTTGATGAATCACTTGCTTATATACCACAATAGTTCACACCTAACCCCTGAATATTCCTTCCAGTCAACCCCTTTACTCTCTTGCATCTTATAGGCTATGCATCCGGAAGGAAGGTAGAAAAGTGTCTGATTAAATGTTTAAATTCCTCATGTAGCAAACTGAAAAAGACAGTTTGGTATAGCTCTGTGGTTCTGCCTCCTCCCCATGCAAGGAACTGAGCACCCTGGGGCTGCTGCCTTTTCCCAAGAAAGATGAAGGATCTGAAGTCCAGCAATCTTTTGGCTTATGCCTGTAACTTCCTTCAGCAATGCCTCCTGGTTTGACAACTGCAAGTGGGTAATGAAGACCAAAAGAAGCACAGCACCAAAGCAGACTTCCAGCTAGGCAGGGCTGGGAGAAGAGCTGTTGCATATAGTTTCAGTCAGGTCTGGAGAGACTGGTTTTTCTCTGTTGCTGAGGTTGTTGGGTGCAAGTCTTTTCTTGATGAAAAACAAGGCATTGCTTTGAAAATATGTCTGTGGTGTTACCCTATGTTTATATACAGGTATTTTGAGCCCCTGGGGTTCTTGTTCTCATGGTTTTGTTCAGAGCTCCCACAAGCAAGGACTGTCTCAATATGAAAAGAAAAAGAGAGAACTTGGTAATCACTTTCCAACTGCAAGAGCCCTAGAAAAAAACCCTCATGATTAAAACCACAAGCACTGGCAACACAGTGTTGGAAAAGTTGCTTCTCTGCAAATCCCGCAAACTTCCTGTTCTAGGCTGCTAGGCAAACCCTTTCCTGGATTCAGATCTCTGCTGTTGATTCATTTCACCTTGCTCAAAAGAAATGGGTAATTGATAGCAGCAATTTTAGATCTCCAGCAGAAGTATCCATGCTAGCAGAACTTTTCCTGTCCTTCCCGCTCCACGGTGGGCTGCTACCCATACGGAGTGCCTCACTGACTCACAGGGGCACTGCAAAGATCAGGGTAGATCTGGGGCAAAGGGATGTAGGGAATAGCTGAAACATCTCCTCATAAGCCAGGAGATTGCTGGTATCTCATTGCCAGGAACAGGAGAAAGAAGTGGTCAGAACTTTACCCTTTGGAGGAGAAAGAAGGACAGAGTGAGCCAGGGGACCACCTGCCTGCCAGGAAATGCCTCAAAGAACAGTTCTGATTAAGGAATGCCGCCTTGCAAAGGGTGATGAGATCAGATCCTAACAGAGGCCCATGCTGATTCCATGAGGAGTATGCAACAGCCAAATGCAAGGCCAGAGAGCAGCTGCAGCCTGGGCAATGGGTCTCAGCATCAGTGAGCTGATGGAGGAGAGCCATAGCAAGCCAAGATCTGCCCCACTGCATACTCAGTGCTGCAGAGCAGCTTCACCACATGCCAGAGAGGCAAGCTGATCCCTGGGGCCAGTGCTGAGCTGGAGGTGGCAGGTGACCCAGTACCCCTGGGAGCCAGTGGGGTTGTTATGAGGGTGGGTCTTCTCACAGTCTGCTCCTTGAAGTGTCTGCAGGTCCCTCCAGCTTTCTTGAGGGATGCCTAGCTTCTCAGGGTGTCTGTTGCTGCCTTTCTTTGAGCTGCTGCAGACAAAGTAACCTGAACCTAGCAGGAATTGGTTAGTTGCACAACTCTTTATAAAAGGAGCATAGCATCAGCTGGTTTGTGTCCTCTTTGCTTTGGCCAGGGGTGTGACTCCTGGATAGTGTTGTTTCTGGTAAAGATGATGGCAGGTAAGTGAGGCTACATGGCCCAACCTGTCCCTGCCATTATGGGAAGCTTCATGAATAGATCCTGGATGGGTGGACTTCTCAGGGTGGTGGACCTAGTCTTGGTGTCTCACCTGATGTCTTGTAGGCATTTGCCATAGTTTCTTTTGCAATCTGTTCTTTCTGTGCATTTTCTTTAAGTATTTATGCTTTCTTGGGAGGGCTGTATCTTATAATCTCCATTCCCTTTGCTTTTACCATAAACTTGGGATTTGCTGCTATACATAAGCAGTATTGGGGTACTGCCATAGAACCAGCCACTTGTCCTTATAGCATGTGAAAAATCACAACAGGTAGACCCTAAATGGTTAAATTTTATAAAGTACCAAAATCTATTGAAAATAAAATAATCCGAATGGGAAAAGGGAATCAACTTGGGGATTAGTCATTACTGAGTAGGATTTACAGAGGAGTAAAACTAGCGCAAAAATGTAAACTAGCTTTGCATCCACCCACCATACCATGTTTACTTGCTAAGAAACACCAAGCAAGAACCAGTAGGCACATAATTTGATTTACCTCAGCAAAGGTCCATGGGTCAAAATAATCTTTCAAAAGAATGACATCTCAGACAGGAGATGTACATGCCTGAGCTGGGAAAGACCTCCTTACAAATGTAGCACCCATGGGTCCTTTCACCACCTGGTGAAAAGTCCTGCAGCCTTTGCCCAGAGCTCTGTCCACACATCTTGGTATTACCTGTGTGGTCGGTCTCCAAGAGATGTTTCTCAGGGATTGTTGCAGTCAAAAATATTTTCCAGATATACCGGAAGCTATACTCTTTTCCTTCCTGTTGGCGCAAGGCAGATCAGATACTCGCCTATGGACAGTACTACAGCATTGATGAGGCTGTGTACAGATGCACTACCCCATGGAAGGCTTCCTTCCCTCTGATACAGCCCTTGGCAGTAAGGATGCAGATTAAACCCCCTGTGTCCCAACAGCCTTCTCAGGTACTCCTCTGACAACCCTCTCCAAGCCCCAGCCACCTCCCAACAGATGGCAGCAGCCTTTCACCCTGCCAGTGCATGAGGCTTCACACCTTGCACAAGGATGATGCTTGCATACGGCAATTTTTGGGATGTTTTTCATCCCTAGTCAACCAAAGACCTTTGTTTTCCAGGCAAATGTAATCTGATAAAGAGATCTCAGTACCTTGGCTGCTCTTGGTCTATTCTGTATCTTTTCCCATGGCCTTAATAAATACCTCTTCTTTTTTCTGACAGCAACGTACTGTTAAGTCAAGTGAAGCTTGCTTACAGCCCCAGCTTTGGGAGTCATGTGAGGATGGGAAAGTCCTGGTTTACATTAACCCTCCTCCCCACCAAGCCTCATATTTCCTGAGAAAAATTTGATAGCAGGGACCCAGTACCTACAGCCTTATATGCCAGAAGAGGAACAAGAAGAAACCAACTGTTGAACTCATGTTTTACTAAGTTTTATATTTCTGAAGCATGCTCATGCTTTTGTAGGACTTGAGTAGGATCAGCTTTTGAAGGTAGGGTTTATCAGCACTAACGTTTGTCCTCTTCCCCTCCCCTCCTACTACTGCCCATAAATCCATTTCTTCTCCCTCTTGTATTTTTTGCTTCAGAGCTGCCTTTTCCTCTCCCCTTTGCATGACTAGGAGAGTTTCTGCTTTCTTACTGTGATCCTCTCTACCTGTTCCTTTAGTCTGACACCTCTTCACAGAAGGCAATGGAAGGATGAGAGAGGTCCTCTTGTTAGAGACCTCAGCACTGGTGCTGTAAGAGTAAAAGCCATAGGCTCCAGATAATTCGTAAAGTTTTAGATACATTTTCCCCCTAATTTAAAAAAAATAATTATGCCAAGCCATCTGTTGCTAATGTAAAAAAAGATGTAAATAGATGATACATAGTGTACAGAGTGTCACATGAGTGCTCCATCTGCTGTGGGGAAAGTCACCACTCCCCAGCAACAACACTGGGTGCTGAAGTGCAATCCAGGGTTTGGAGCAGCTTTAGGTTTTACAAAGGCATAATCAGCTCCAAAGGCTGCCCTGAAATGAAAGCAACTCAAACAAGAGTGGATGGTGTAGATCTCTGCAAATCAATCCTTCCTCCCTGTTTTTCTGACAAGTAGCAATTTTGGCTGTGCTGGGGACAGGGTAAGTTATACCTTTATGCTTTTGTTTCAGACTCTTTGCAAACTCAGGGATCCTGCTTTCTTACTTCTGTTTTCAAGCTTTACCTGGCAGCCAGAAAACTATCAAGCTGTATCTCTTTACTTAATGACAGCAGAAGGCTCCCAAAACATCAAAGTAATTGGGAATTAAAGTGGCAGGTGAAACTCAGCTTTGACGAACATGAAGTAGTGTGCATGGGGCAACAGCAGCCCTTGCCATGGCTGCAGACTGATGGACTTCACGTCAGCTGTTGCCACTCAATAAGGAACCCAGGATGTTCTGTGAATGGTTTGATATGCCCAGTAGTGGTCAGAAAAGGAAACAAAAGTTTGGGAATTACAAGGAAGGGAAATAAGGTAAGTAATAAATTCTCTGGTGTGTCTGCATCACGAGCCCTCCACCTACTTCTGATCTCCCCATCTTAAGATGGGTGCAGTTACAGGACAGACTCCAAGGAGCTGGAAGTATGGAACAGCTCTGTGCCAGGACATGGCAAAGGTACTAAGCCTCTTAGGTACTAAGAAGGTACAGCAGAGGAGAATTGCAGGGTTTGGAAGGGACCTTCAGAGATCGTCTAGTCCAACCCCTTGCCAAAGCAGGTTCACCTAGAGCAGGCTAGACAGGAATGAATCCAGGGGGGTTTTGGAATATCTCCAAAGGCAGAGATTCCACAGCCTCTCTGGGCAGCCTGTTCCAGTGCTCTGGCATCCTCAAAGTAAAGAAATTTTTCCTCAAGTTAAGGTGGAGTTTTCTATGTTCTAGGTTGTGCCCGTTGTCCCTTGTCCTGTTGCTGGGCACCACTGAAAAAAGTCTGGCCCCATGTTCTTGACACTTGCCCTTTAGATATTGATAAGCATTGATAAGATCCCCCCTCAGTCTTCTTTTCTCTGGGATAAACTGACACAGGTCTCAGCCTTTCCTCATAAGAAAGGTGTTCCATTCCCTTGATCATCTTCGTAGCTTTCCTCTGGATTTCTCCAATGGTTCCCTGTTGTTGAACTGGAGGACCAAGAACTGAACACAGTACTCCAGATACTCCAGATATGGCCTCACCAGGAAAGAGTAGAGGGAGAGGATGACCTCCATCGACTGGGATAAACTGACACAGGTCTCAGCCTTTCCTCATAAGAAAGGTGTTCCATTCCCTTGATCATCTTCGTAGCTTTCCTCTGGATTTCTCCAATGGTTCCCTGTTGTTGAAGTGGAGGACCAAGAACTGAACACAGTACTCCAGATACTCCAGATATGGCCTCACCAGGAAAGAGTAGAGGGAGAGGATGACCTCCATCGACCTGCTTGCCACACTCCTTTTAGTATACCCCTGGACACCACTGGCTTTCTTGGCCACAAGGACACACTGCTGCCTCACAGTCAAGAAGTTGTTGAGACTCCCAAATCCCTCTCTGCAGAGCTGCTTTCCAGCCGGTCAGCCCCTAACCTGTACCAGTGTACAGGGTTATTTGTCCCCAGGTGCAGCACCCTACACTTGGCCTTGATTAATTTCATGAGGTTCTTCTCTGCCCAAGTCTCCGGCCTGTCCAGGTCTCACCGTATGGCAGCACGTATGGCAGCCTTCTGGTGTGTCAGCCACTCCTCCCAGTTTTGTATCATCAGCAAACTTGCTGAGGGTACATCCCATCCCTTCCTTCATCCAGGTCATTGATGAATAGATTGAACAGGACTGGACCGAGTACTGACCCCTGGGGAGCACCACTAGCTATAGAACTCCAACTAGACTCTGCACGGATCACAAACCATCTGAGCTCTGCCATTCAGCTGGTTCTCGATCCACTTCACTGTCCTCTCATCTAACCCACGCTTCCTAAGCTTACCTATGAGGACATTATGGGAGACTGTCTCAAAAGCTCTGCTGAAGCCAAGGTAGACAACATGTACTTCTCTCCCCTTATCTACCCATCATAGAAGGCTATCAGGTTGGTCAAGCATGATTTCCCCCTGGTGAGCCCATGTTGACCACTCCCAATTACCTTCTTTTCCTCCATATGCTTAGAGATGACATCCAGGATGAGCTGTACCATCACTTTTCCCAGGATGGAGGTAAGGCTGACTGGTCTGTAGTTCTCCTTCATGCCCTTTTTGAAGACTGGTGTGACATTGGCTTTCCTCCAATCCTCAGGCACCTCTCCAGTTCTCCGTGACCTTTTCCAAGATGATGGAGAGCAGCTTTGAAATAACATTTGCCAGCTCTCTCAGCACTCATGGGTGCATCCCATCAGGGTCCATGGATTTGTGGGTGTCAGATTTGCCTAAATGATCTCTAAGCCGCTACTCTGCGACGGAGGGAGGGTGTTTCTTACTCAAGGCTCTCTCTCCTACGTCCAGGGTCTGGGGCTGCTGGGGGGTGGCCTTAGCAGTAAATACTGGAGCAAATTCAGTAACTGTGCCTTCTCTGCATCCTCCAGCACCAGGGCACCTACATCAATCAGCATCAGGCCCACATTTTCCCTAGTCTTCCTTATTCTGCTGATGTATTTGAAGAAACCCTTCTTATTGTCCTTGACATCGCTTGCCAGGTCCAGATTGGCCCTAGCCTTCCTTTATATATCCCTTCGTACTCTGACAACACTCCTGTATTTCTCCCAAGTGGCCCATCCCTTTTTCCACATTTTGTAAACTACTTCTTCCATCTGAGTTTATTCAGAAGCTCCTTGCTCATCCATGCATGTTTCCTGACTCCTTTGCCTGATTTCTTGCTTCTAGGCATGCACCAATCTTGAGCTTGGAGGAAGTGGTACTTAAATATTAACTAGCTCTCTTGCACCCTGCTTCCTTCTGGAGCCTTGGCCCCTGGGGTTCCTTTAAGCAGGTCTTTGAAGAGACCAAAGTCAGCTCGCCTGAAGTCCAGGGTTGTAATTCTACTTTTTGCCCTGCTTCTTCCATGCAGAATCCTGAAATCCACCATCTCATGGTCACGACAGCCAAAGCTATCCCCAGCCTTCACATCCCCAACCAGACCTTTGTTTGTTAGTACAAGGTCCAGCAGAGCACCTCTCCTCCTTGGTTCCTCCACTGCTTGTGTCAAGAAGTTATTGTAAATTCTTTGCAGAAATCTCTGGATGCATGCCTGGCTATGTTGTCTTTCCAGCAAATGTCAGGGTGGTTGACAGGGCCTGTGATCATGAGGCTGCTTCCAGCTGACTGTAGAAGCCCTCATCGACTTCCTCTTCCTGAACCGGTCGTTTACCAGTAGTAAACACCCACAACAGTGTCTCCCATATTAGCCTGCCCTTTAATTCTTACCCATAAGCTCTCAGCATGTTCTTCATCCACCCTTAGGCAGAGCTCGCTACATTCCAGTTGCTCTCTTACATAAGGAGCAACTACACCACCACCGCCCACTGGTCTGTCTTTCCTAAAAAGTGTGTAGCCATCCATGATGGCATTCCAGTCATGCAAGCTATCCCACCATATCTCTGGAATTGCAATGAGGTTGTTGCCCTGCAACCACATACAGACCTCCAGTTCTTCCAGTTTATTCCCCATATTGCATGCATTGGTTCACAAGCATTTCAGAGAGGCAGTCGAGTGTGCAGGTTTCCCTAGAGGGGTAGAAGGGGATCCACCACAGTCATTCATGCCCTTGAGGTGGCTGGCTTTCTGGATCTCATCTTGGGAGCCAGCTAAGGAACATTTGTCCCTGTTCTGGTTGGCCTGGCTTATTCCCCAGTTGGCTAAGTTGGCGTGAGCATTGCCACCCTGGACCCCACTCTCAAGTCCTCCAGTTTAAAGTCCTCCTTACCAAGTCGGCCGGCCTGCTGACGAAGGTCCCCTTGCCACTTCTAGACAGGTGGATCCCATCCCTCTCTAACAGGCAGTGTTCATTAAAGAACATCCCGTTGTCATAAAAACCAAAACCCTCACTATGGCACCAACCACATAGCCAAGAGTTGATATGCATTATCCATCCATTTCTGGATGCTCCCTTTCCTCCAACTGGGAAAATGGAGGAAAATATAACTTGGGCGCCAATTTTTTTCACTTGCACCCCCAGGGCTTTATAATCTTTCTTAATTCTGCCCAGGTTCTGGCTTGCAGTGTCATTCATGCCTACATGAAAGAGTAACAAGGACTGGTAGTCCATGTTCTTGACAAGTTGTGGCACCCTCTTGGCAACACCTTTAACCTTAGCTCCTGGAAGGCAGCATACCTCAGTGACTCCCTGTCAGGACGGCAGATGGGTGCCTCAATGCCCTTTATCAGGGAGTTGCCTGCTACTGGCACTTGTTGTTGTTTTTTACCATATCTACTGTGTGCTGCTGGAATGTGAACAGGGAAATGACGATTCACTGCTTCTCATGCCACCAGGTCTAACACCTCACGGAGTTAGCAGAGAATAGGTCCTAAGCTCAGTGAAATAATGAGCTGCTTCACAAGCTGCACGGTTAACTTCTGCTGCCAAAGCTGGTGACATCAGGAGTTTGTAACATCAGCAGCTTCTGAAAGCTTCTAAACAAATCCGTGACACAAGTTCCATGGGAACTGTTAAATGTGGAGGCCCCAGAGCAACCCTCCCATCCAAAAGTTCCCAAATGCTCTTCAGCAGGAGAGGGAAGAAGATCTTTTATCCCACCTTACTCTTTTCTGAAGTGCTGGCTGCTGTCAACCAGGGAGCTTGTGTCAAATGGCCCCACGGACCAGCAGTTTCCCGAAGTCTGTTATCATGTTTTCAGCTTGCAACAGATTTGGGACCACGAGGGAGTGAAAAGAAACAGACAAAAATCCTTTGCATTACTCTGCAGGAAGCACTGCTTGGTTGAGAAAATGACCTCCTTCCCCACAGTACCAACAGCCCTTCCTCCCCCAGGGTTCTCCCTCGGGGCGTGTGGGATGGATGCCTGCAAGGGCAGGATTTTTCCCTGGGGCAGAACCTGTTCTGCCATGGCCTTTGTGCAGCCCAGAGGTGGTGAGAAAGACAACGGCACAGGGAGTGGGGCAGGTTGTGTTGGCTGGACCTCACGTGGGGCTCCCCACAATGTGGTCTCCTCCTACCCCCAGCAGATACTGCAGGGAGGAAATATTCTCCAGTCCAGGGATGGAGGGCGAACCATCCCTCAGGGAAATAAGAGCATTTCTCTTTTTTTTTTCAGGTGCTGGAGAGTATAATTCTGCCCCTCTTCATTTCCAGAGGGTCCAAGAGGTTTTCCTCCAGGGATACAACTGTACATTAACAGCTTTTCACCCCTGAACACAAAGGTGGTGACTAACACGATGTGGATTTTCACAGTGAAGGGATAAGTGGGAGAAAACTGAGAAATGTATGAAATCTTTTCAGAGAGGGGCAGTTTCAAACACAAGGTTGCCTTTGTGTTCCCTGCCTGGCCTGGAGCCAGGGGTCCTTTGTCCAGTGGTTCCTGGTGCTGGGGGGCACAAGGACACAGACACATCACGACACCCACTTCTGGGGCCATGACAGCCGTTACCACCAGGATGAAGCTTCCCCTGTGCTACCAAATCTGTCTGAGGAAGCAGGATACACACAGGTTTTGCAAACAGCAAAACCAGGTCCAAAAAAGGAAGAAAGTCACCCTTTCACTGCAACCGGAACATTGCTGATCCAGACTGAGCCCAAGTTTTGCTATTTCTCAGAAAAAGACACTACAGAATACAATTTTCTGCCTTTTAAATCTGATCCCTTGAAGGTCTAACTCTTCCTAGTCCAGTGCTTTTTTGGGGGGAGGAGAGGGACAAGCAGGGTAGTGATGAATGATCTGCCCTTGTACCTTACCAGGTAGCAGAAAGGTTTTCAGCTGGGTGGATCATGGAACACTCAATGCCACAGACCCAGCAGGAGGTAAATGCAGTTTGTTTGATCATGCAGTAAGCAAACAGTAGGTTTGGAGGCTCAAGATGGGATCAGGAGCTGGCTCCAGCTTGTGTTACTTTCCACTCCAACCTTCCCAGCCGGAGCTCAGTGATGTGCAGCTCCTGCTGAAGACGTGGAGGAGGAGAGACAGCACAGGAAGGTCTTTTCCCTCCCTCTTCCTGCTTGGAAAGCTGCTTCTCAGAGGAACAAGGCAGCAGACCAGAGGCAGGTGAACCACCTCCAAGATTATGCTCATACATGTGCTTGGAGGGCATTTAGGCATTTAGTGTAGACCAGCTGTGACTGGCCCACTCCTGTTTTTCACCTTTTATGGCTGCTTGAGAGGTCCCAATGGCCCTGGCTTTGCATTTCTGTCCTCTGCATGGCTGAGAAAACAAGTAGTGCCTTGTCTCCACTGGACTTCTCCACCCTTTGCTGGCTGCCTTTCAGTTATCTGCCAAAGTGCATTACAGGCAAATATTTGCTCTGTGGCCTCAGACGCTACCTCACTCCTGTTTGCCCAGGTTCTCACTTCAGTGCCCTGAACATTGTGCCTCCTCCGCCCACACCCCCGGGGTGTTCAAACAGATACCGAACCAGAAGGGCACGGTATCCCTCCCTGGGCACTGCCCTCCTGCCTCCCCACCTTCCCCAGCCCTGGCAAAGGTGGAGGAGGAAGAGATGACACAGGGACAGAGATGACCAAGCTGTCGAACCCACCTTTGCAACAAGCGTGTCCTGGCCAGCCATGCCCAGCACAGGAAGCAAAAAGAAGGGGGAGACACCAGGCCTGCTTTCCGTGGACTATTGTGTAAATCCTAAGCCCCTGTGCTGGGACTCTGGTCTCTACTGCAAGCCCAGACGAGTGGAGGCCTGGGGCTGCAGCTTTTTCACTGGCCTGCAGGTGCCTTGTGAGCAGAACTGTCTTTTGGGAGGGAGGGCTGCATTTAATTACGTGCGTAGATTTATTCCACCAGGCTGTGCTTCCATGAAGAGATTCAAGCTAGATAAAATGGTTAGTTGTGGACCATGAGGAGTGGTGTGCCTGAAACAGCCTGGCAGGCCACCCGGGTCTCCCCTCAGCGAAATTGTGCAATTAAGGCAGCTGCAGGTCCATCCTTCCCGTGACTCTCTCAACAGAAGGTTCCTCAGTTTGGCTGGGTACCTCTTACTCCCCTTGGAAGAGCCCTGATCTAGTGAAAAATGAAGTTCCCTGTACTCTTTTCTCCTTTTTTTTTGAGGAGCTCACAAGTGCAAAGCCTCAGAAGTGCAGCCAGGTCCTTCCTAATACACAGCAACGGGGCAAAGACGCCTGAAGTGCTCCCTGTGTGTCATGACAGCAACGATGGCCCTGATGCACCTGGGGCAGTTTAGGCAGGGCTAACACCAGCGCTGATGCAGACCCCAAGAACTATAGGTGTGGAGCAGTGGCTTTGCAGAAGGCCCCACATGATTTCAATTTGGCCAGCACGGGGGAAGAAGAGCAACCGGAGTGGTCAGGCTACAGCTGCTGCAACAGTTCCTGGCCGGGCAGACACAGTCTGCTCCAGGATGCCTGCTCGGAGGAGGCGGTATGGCTGCTGCAATGGAGTGAGGCAGTACAAAAGGGGAAATACCATGCTCCAGCCTGGCCCCCAGCGCTGTGGTGCCCCAGCAGTAATGACTACCAGTCTCTTCAAGAAGGAGGGACTCACCTTCCTGCAGCTTCTTGCAAAGCTGGTGCATGCAAGCGAGGAATCAGAGTGTGTTTTAACACAGCAGTGCCAGCGTGCAGCTTGACACGCAGTGAATTCTGCACTTCAAGCAATTTCTCTTTCTAGCCCAGTACATTCTCTTCACATAAATGCAATGCAGCCCGGTTAGAAAGCCTCTCCTGGTTTTGGCTTTCAAAAGGAAAGTACTGATGCTAATTTTGAAAGTTGAAGGGAAAAGGAGTGAGGGCAGGAGGTGGCTGTGCATCAATCCCAGCTGCACAGCACAAGGGGCACTCCCCTGGGCCACACTTTGCCAATCTGTCATTTCCTGAAAATGACAATGAGTCACATTTGCCCCGTGTCTCATTTAAAGAAACTGAAAGTATTAACCGGTAAGGCATTGGGAAAGGTTTGTCATGAGTCATGCTGCCAGAGCCACAGCTACGCAGGCACTGGAAAGCCCACACGGCTTTTCCAAGCAGTGGCCTATGGGCAAGTGTCCCTTAAAATCTCCAGAGTCTGTGATCAGTGAGACCCCAGCACATTCAGAAGGGCACAGGGCAATCCAAAGGGGATATTGAGGGTTGAAGAAGTTCAATGATCGAATAAAATGGCCAGTCATTTGCACAGCTGGGTTTTGGCTTGGGTCTGTCTTAACTAGAGTGCATGCTCTCAGGTAGTCTAGAAACAGACTTCAGAATAGTCAGTGAGCAAGCATTTTGAAAGAGAAATTATAGATGAGGAGGGGCAGTTGTTAATCTCCCAAGATCAACACAGCTGGCCAGCACCTGAAGTTATATTTCCATCTTTCCTCAAAAGAATACAGTGAGGAGAGAAAAAAGCTGGAATACACACACACACACCCCCTAAGCCAATTCTTACTTAATATCCAACTGCAAACGCTGGAGAGCCTTGCCCTGTGGCAAAACAGCAGAGGTAATCTGGCACCTCTGTAGTGCTTTCTTAATTACCTTCAAGTTGCTGATTTTCTAAAGCCTGTTTTGGGGAATAGTTACAAGTCTCCCCATGCTGGTGTTTTACCCCAAAGCATTTACATTAGTCTCAATTTTCCGTAATTTTCCTTCTGGGATTTTCCTTCATTTTCTCCCCCATTTAAGTATGCTAAACAAAAACCCTCAAGAGAAGCGAAGTCCAAGAGTTCCTTGGAGCCAAGGGGCAAGTCTGCAGAGCCCACCCAAGTTTTTAGGGCCACGTTCTCACTGTGGCTTTAGCCTGGTCCTGACTCACAGACGACAGCACGGCATGCTGACCTTGCGTGCCCACGGCACTCACTTGCCAGGCAGTGTCCTTCCTCTCCAGCTGTGATGGTTGGTCAGTTTGCCAGTTCATGGAACTGAGGTTTTCCTCTTTTGAACACCAAGAGGTGAAACAGCGGAGGGGAACGCTCCTGCCGGTAGGCACTCTCTCTGTCCTTCTCGCTTCAGGAGGGTGTATTCAGCGAGCTGCAGAGCAGAGGAGTACCCCCACACACCTGGGCGAGGAGCGCAAGGAGAGAGGGAGGGGAGCGTGGAGCTGGGGAGGCTGCCAGCTGCAGCCGGCGGGAGCAGATGGAGACGAAGCGTTAGGGTTAGAGAAAAGCAGTGAGTGGGAGGTACTGAAGGAAAGCTCAGGCACAGAGGAAGGATGGGAACGGGGCGCAGAGGAAGGCAAGGAGCTTCTTGCTGCAATTCTGTATAAGCATCAGGACTTGCGGAGCATCTGCAACCCTGGAGGTCCAGCTGTTTGCTGAGAAATTGGGTAATGCAGGGCAACAGCTCTTCCACCATAGAGCACAGGCCATGGGTAGCTGGAAACCTTCTTCGGAGATAAGATTAGCTTAATAAGCATTGCTAAACAGATGCAATGATTGCAGTTAACAACCCATTTCATACTCCTTTCAGTTGGCTCACAGCTCAGGGCCTTGGAGTTGTTCACTGTCCTCTCTGCCAGCCACCAGGAGCAGCAAGCTCCCTGTGGAAGCTGCAGACACACTGCTCTACCAAGTCCAAAGGAAAAAACTTGCTTGACCAAAGAAAAACAAAACCAAAAACCCGCAACAAGCTGAGGAAAGGATGGAGATTGAACCCCAGGCTTATTTAGCTTAGTTATTGTGGTGTTCAGAGCTGATGTGTTGCAGGTTACAAGTGCACAGGAGATGCTAGGTCTGAGCACAACAGGACACTATTCAACACAACACTATGGCTCAGGGAGTGGCTGTCTCTTAGTGGGTCCACAGATTAATAAAAGGTGCAAGGAGATGGTAAGAACTAATGTGACCTGGCTGCCCTATTTGTCTCCTCCTGTACCTCCTGGTCCAGGTTACTTTATTTCTGGAGAATGAGCTTTGAGATGATACCCTTCAAAACTCAATCATTAGGACACATTACCCATAGCAGTCAAACATGAGACATGACACATATCCAGGGAGCTGTGACTGGCCTTTGCAACTTGGACTCTAAGGAATCAGGCCTCCAGCCCTGTCCAACGTCCAGACCACAAGCTGACAGTAGGAAAGAACCTCCATCCATCCAACCACCTCTCTGAACTGACTCACTCCTTGGCTACAGTCTTCAGCTCCCCACCTCCCATGCAGCAGGGTCTTTCTGAAACTGACATTTGAGAACTGCAGCAAAAATGACAAAGGCATGAATTTTGGATTCGGCAGGATGGCTCAGATGATGAGACATCTGCCCAAATGTGCTGAAATCTTGTCATTTACACTTCCTGACCTCATTTACAGTTGGTGGGGGGAAACCCAATGCAACTTGTGTGTCATATCTTGCACATTGCTATGTCACACCAGAGAAAGGGAAAACTTCTAAAAATCACTGTAATGCAGCCAGCTACAGGTGAAACAGAAAGTAACCAGCCCACATGAGGACAAGTGAAAGAAGTTCATAGCTTTTGTGTGTCACTTACTATTTGACTTCTGGCAACTGATGCAATTGCCTGAGGGGCATATGCCAGAACCTGAGTCACCCAGCCTTGAAAGAAAAAAATAGTAGACTGCAAGAGCACCATTGGGCCTTTGCCTCACTTAGTCTAGAAGATGGGCAGTGCCCGGGGGTAAGTGATGACTTGTTGAATTACTACCGAAGGCCACTGGTTTTGGAAGGGCTGTGTCTGTTCCACTCTTGCAAGTACCCCAGAAACAGAGGGGGAGGAGAAAGTGACCATCTCAGAAGCAAAAAAAATGAACAGAATTCTTCGGGTTATTCAACCAATACAAAGCACCCAGCTTTTACTCCACACCCTGTGGGTAATATAGCACAATCAGTCTGAACTATCTCCTCCCTGAGTACTTCTGAAGGCACCACTCTGAGACACTCAAGGCCAGAAGAACTGAAATCTTAAAGAGAGCAAGCAGATCAGTTCCTGTACCCCATATTCAAAACATTTCTCAATGGAACTAGGCTCTGAAGCTCAGATAGACATCCAAAATCAGCAACAATACCCTCAAGATTCTATCAAAGTGTTAAAGGCTCTCACCATCTTGTTGTTCTGCCTCCCCTCTGTATTTGGTATGGAAAGCACCAAGATTTTTGCAAGAGAGCTGCAGACTGTCCAGGAAGTAATCTGGATTAGAGCAGAGTGGAAATCTGAGAAGGAGTAGTCTGCCTAGCATGTGTGAAACACAGCCTGCAGTCATGCACGACATGGAGATTAAACAGCATTAAGTAACTCCCAGAACACTGAAGGAGGCATGGTTCACATTTAGAAGTCACACTAATCCCACACCAGAATGATTATGTGGTCATAAACCATAAGTGCCAACATATAACAGCTTGAATACACTGTGCTCACAGCTTCCATTTTTTTCCCCTCTCTAACTTCTGCGTGTTTCTGCAATCTTAGTACTCAAACCAGAAGAAACCAGTCCCTCTAGCACTGATTCAGAGTCAGATCTGGAACCTATGCACCCCTGGAGAACAAGCCAGAGTCCAGCCATGTGCTGGGGCGTGAGCTGGTGTAACCAAACACCACCAGCTCTGCCAAGCTCCTCGACTCTTGCTTGAACTTGGCATCCTCAGAGCATTCTTGGTGGGGCTTAGCACTCAGTCCTTCCCTTCGTCACTCAGTTTGGAAGGATGTATCCAGAAGGCAGAGCTGCCTTCCCAGAGCAGGGGAGCTTTCTAACTGGGACTTCAGAAGTGTTTCTAGCACGTGGCAATGTTTACCGAGTAGCTCTCCTGTGGGAATGTGTCAAGACGTAGCAATGAGCAGAAGAATGATCATGGGAAAGAAAAATAGTTGACTTATTCAACAGATTTGCTCCAGATGTGGAGCAACAGCTTAAATGGCAAAAAGTTTTTAATGTCGCTCATTCCTCTGAAACAGAAAAGTCAAGACACGGGCAACTGGAGTCCCATCCCACAGTGCTGACAACTCCCGTCAGTGTTTCCTTAGTAATGGCCTGAAATCTGATGTCACCAGAGCTGGAATTTCTCTTCTCCTCTTTTGCTCTTTTAAAAAGTTTACTTTTTGAGTTGCGTCTGCTCTAGCATATAGGGAAGTTAGCCTGAAGAACAGCATTTTTACAAGAAGAAATTCTTCCTTCCTCATACTTCAAAATATTGATACAATTGCAAGAAGCAGCATATTAAGCATGATTAAAAATACTTTTTAAAAAGCCCAGGTCAACAAATTCTTGTTGGATTTTCCAACAAAATGACAACTATGCCTTAAGCTAACTTTCAAATTTCTTGCTGAAATAATGAAAACACAGCCAAAAATATGAATATAAAGCAGTTTTAATCTTCCTCTAGATATTTATATCAAAGAAATAATACTCATGTCCAAGTACTGTACATACAATATCTTCCTTATAAACTCTTTAGTTTAAAACACATGTACAAAATTGCACATTGCAGTTTGCAAAAAATCATAAATACCTTTTTGCATGTAAACAATTCCAGCACAAGGATCAATGTTATACATTCCAAAATGTTTAAGTGTCTGTTCAGAAACAAACAAAACCAAAAAATTCACTGCGATCTCCACAAAGGTCCTAGTGTTACAAATCAACCATTAACAGATTTCTAACTGATGTACTACACAAAGGGATACATAAATGAGCACAAGGCAAGTCGCCTTTTAGTCGTAAGTACTTAAGACAGAGGCTTGAAATACAATTCTGCTGCCATTTAAACCCATGGTATCCATTCCACGTTATTTAGTGGTAGCAGCACTGAGTTAATTTTTCCAAGATTGCCAATCGCAGTACGCCTTACTTTTAATTCTTAAACAAGTTGGCTACCACTGAACAGTAGGAATTGGAAAATTATTGTAAACACAGTTATCACCGTTATATATTCTGTAAGTTACAGTATTCTTTTAAACACATCACTAAATTAAGAAAATGTTTTACATTTAATCAAGTGCAAGATGCCAACTAATATTGTCCACTTTGTCTCAGAAATAAGTATTTAAATATAATACTATGTAGTTCGTAAAAGTAACATAAAAAAATTACAATGGACATAATCCTCAGTTGTATATTATTAAGCCCTGTAGCTTCTGTTTACATTAAAAGAAAATCACCGTATCAGAAAAAAAGCTGTCAGAAGTGCCCTTGACAAACCTCTCCTGACCAAATCCAGCAAATTAGTAGCTACTGAATTTTGTTTTGTTATTATTACCTCCATCTATGTGCAATGTCCTTGCCAGCACACCTGTTTGAAGTGTTCCCCAAAATAATCAGGTTTAAAAAAAAGGGGAAGTATTTCTGTATCCATACAAAGTTCATTTGTTTTGTTTTTTGTTTTTTGGTTTTTGGGTTTTGGTTTGGTTTGGTTTTTTTTTTTAATCTATTCAAATACAGCAATTTTAAAAAATTCTTCCCCAAGCAGAGATTTTGAAAGGGTTTCTCAGAGGCTTCCTCTGTGCCAGCTAATTTAATAAGGCAGAATAAGAAGGTGCACATAAACCCAACTTACAAGAACCCGGGAAAGGATGTAGGCAGACAACCACCCACCGACTAGTGGCATGTAAGCTGCTGGAAAAGCAAAGCCAAATCTGAACTGCTCTGTCTCCACCTTTCGTTTTGAACAGCTACCCTGAAAAGGAAAGTTTCAGCGCCATGCCTGAAGGCCTGGGAAGAACCAGTTCAGATTTCAGAGCTGTAGGAAGTGGCAGTTTGCTCACACTTCTCCTTTTGAACAGAAAGAGAGCTTGGGGATGCTGGTGGCTACCCAGCAGGGAAGGGCTGGTTCTCCTTTTCAGGAGATCCCTTTGGTCCATTGATCAGCGTGTGGCACAACTGCAAGCCCAATGAGGACCACCAGACTTGTGTGGTCCTAGCAGCAGCCCCAGCCCACAATACTGCAAGGCTTATGACACTGCAGGGCATTCGCCATTTTCTGCATTGCAGAAATTCAGCAAGAACCAGGCACCAGAAGCCACTGAGCGGTTTCAAAGCTGGGTCCTATTGCCCAAAAATTCTCTCCTTTTTAGCTGATGGGAGTTAGTTGCTCTGTTCAACAGGTTCAAAGACGTATGGCTCAAAGAGTGATAGACTTCAACTTGCCCGGTCTGCACCTATCTGGAGCTGCTCCTTTCTCAGGGGGTCTGAGTGTTACAACATCAGCCATCACAAACACCACACAGCACATGTATGGCCTCCTAAACCTCAGAAAGATTTTCAGCCAAGGCAGAAGCTGTGGTAAGAACAAGCCAGCCTTAGATGAACCACTCCAGGAAACAGAAACTGCCCTGGAAGAATGTCCTACAACTCTACAGACTGAAAAACATGGAAAGCTGAAGAGCTACTTCACTGACAATACTTATTCAGTAATACAGACCCAGCTGCCTTTCCTGATAAGACCCTGTATCTGAAGCCTAAGGATTACCTTCAGACATCATAAACTAGAAGTAATCTAACAGATTAACATGAGTTTTAAGGCCCGGGAGCCTCAGGGCCTCTCACAGCACAACTGGCAGCATACTGCCTGCTCTCAAGATCTCTACCCTTCTCTTCTTCTGTCCTTAAGAAGCCAGTAGACCCATTCCTAATTAAGAAGAGAGGGAGTGGTAAGAATCAGTGGCCAGATTTTGGTGGGTGAGAGGCCTATGCAGACTTGCTCATCATTTTCTGTTTGAAAGCCAGGAATTGCACAATACTATATTGCAACACTTATTCCCTTCCCTTTGTCCCCTACAAAGTAGCTAGGCGCAAACCAAAGCAAAATCACTGGTGCAAGTAAGTGTTTACATTGATGGCTCACAAGTCAGAACTGCACTAAGTGTCTCTGTAATTAATGAATAGCACTTTGCAAGAAAGCAAAACAATTCTCCAAGATTTGCTTGTGTTGCATCTTTTGTTCTGGTTTTTTTTGTGTGTGTGTGTGTGTGTTTTTGTTTGGTTTTTTTGTTTGTTTGGTTGGTTGAGTTTTTTGTGGACTTTCTTTGGGGCGGGAGGGAGGAAGAGGGGGAAATGAATGAAGACTGAATATCTAATCTATTACATGTGGATGAATGCTCAAGGGGCTCGCAAGAACTTGTTTTGCTACATGTTGAGCAACACCACATGGGAAAGCCTTGAAATTAGAGCAAATGCTTGAAGACAGGGCGTAGCTGTCCTTGGGAGCTCATCCTTCATGGGCCACATTTTATTAGAGAGCAGACCTTTGCATCATCAGTAAGCATTCAGACCTGGGCTTCACTTGATGACATTTCAGTATGGTGGTTGCCATGGCTTTAAATAAATAAGGGTAAGTGTGAAATTACCAGTCATTGGGCCAAATAGGGAGGGGCAGAGTTTCCAAAGAAGAGAAGTTTAGAAGGCACTTAAGCAGTAGTAACAAAAAACCAAAATAAGCTAAAAAGCATTATGAAGAGCAATCCTAATTTTCTGCCACTTACGCATACAGTAAATATTATCATTAAATACTGTATCAGAGAAAGATTTTATTTCTTCATTTTTAATTACTGTTGCTGATTCCCCCAACTGTCATCCCTATTATCATAGGGAAAGGAATAAAAAAGTGGAGTTTATTACACACTTTTAGCCTGCTGGGAAAGTGGTATCATATCACAGACATACCAGCTTGTGCTGTGATTTCAGTTGCAATGTGTCCAGAAAGACTTTCAAACATTGTAAGGACTTACAGTTACATTTTAGACACTGGCACAAATGGTTTGGACTGGTAATGATGCTTAGGCAGCGTTGTAGGAATCTCTGTTCTGAAGCTGTCATGATGCAGATTGTAAATAGAATAGGCATATATCTATAGATATAGAATAAATAGCTACTTATGGCCATAGCTTACGTGACATGTTATATATAACAAGATTATTTAACCCCACAGTAGTCAGTGTGTTCCCACTATTTCTATCACCATTCTATGAAGGATATTATAAAAGACAGAAAGGTAAAAGCTGGAAGAGACAACTGTTCGACCTCTGGCCCTATTAAGAAGGCTAAGTTTTATAACAGTGGCTTCTACTGGTATCTTTCCCTAGCAGTTACCAGGGAAAGGAAGGAGGGTATCCTAAACATGCTCTCTGGAGCAGTTCATTGACTTTATTCTATGCTACCACATTGCTTGTGTCCCGCATTACATGAAAATCTGGAGATTTATGAAACAGAGGTGTGGGAAATGTTCTCAAGCTCAACATGTTATCCTTTAAAAGGCTCAGCATGAACCACAAGACTACCTTTACAAGCCTTTTTTTAAAAGACTTTTTGTTCTTAAAGGTCAATTTTCCATGTCGGGCAGGAGGGCCCCACATCCCTCAGGGCAGTGGGAAGCTGTCTGGAAGGGACAAGAAAAAGGTATAAAACAGTTCTACAGAGTTCAAGCTACTGGTTATGATTTTTCAAATGTTCAGTCCGTGGTCTGAGAACTGGGTTGCAGTGAGAAGCCTGACTTATAACAGCTTCAGCTTTCTCCGTCCATGACAGAATACCACAATCTCACTGATTGTAACAGAACATTTGCAAGAGATATTTCAAGGTACTTAGCAGAAATATTTTCAAATTTATTTAAACAAATTTCAAGGGAAGAGTGAAAATTTAGAGAAGTAACCAAACTTGCAAAACCAAAACCAAAACAAACAAAAACTGCAACCAAAGATATTTTTTTTTTCCCTGGGGCTGGATGGAGGGTCTGTTACTGATCTCCAGTGACACAGCTCTCCAGACTGCGTGGACCTTATATAGGTGGCTTAGAATTCTACCCTAAACTAGCTCTTAACCTGTTACTTAACAGTATAAGTAAATCTTATCAGCAGCGTGCTAAATATCAGAATCCAGCAGTGTATTAGTGCACAGTGAACTGGTCATATCTATTATCTCCATGTGTTAGCAAGGCTTCATAGTCAACCATCACTCCAAAGCATTCCTACAGCAATCATAATTCCTCCAGAAAAGCCATTTAGCCAGCACACATACTCCTTAAACTATTGCAGACCATGTTTGTTACTAGTACTAGAAATTCAGAGCAAAGCTCAATTTACAGCTAGCTACACTACAGATACAGACCTTCAGATAACAAACAACAGAGCAAACAGCAGATAAGTAATTATTTAGGGTGACTCCCTTGAGAACATTATTTATAATAATCCTCCCTTCACTTTGCAGCAAATTATTACATGTGAACTGCGGGACTCAGATTACCCTAAGGCTAAATGTGACTTTAAAATAAATGATCTTTTTGTGTTAATTTAGCATTGCAGGATTTGACAGTCCTCCAATTTGACTGGAAGTCTCAAAAATCACCTTGCAATCACCCAAAGAATTGCAGCTTAGTTTTCTTCTGGGAGAACTCAACCACGACAAAGGATATGAAGATGACACGTCATGTACCGCTGCAGGTAATAAATTTCCTCCATTTGACCATGCCCTTCTCTACGCGTGCTAGTGTCTGTGCACATCACCTTGGCATGTGTTTGTGGGTATCTGTGTGCTTTAGAAGGATTCGTTTATAAAGTTTAGGTTTGCTGGCTTTTCCCCTATCAGTGGCTGGCACTGAGTTGAGAGGATAGCACCCAAACCAGAACTCCAGCACAAGACCTCATGTTCCCAGCAGGCACATGACCAAGATTCAGCACTTCTGTATCAGTGATACACTTTTGCAAAGGCTACTCAATAGAAAGTTGCATTGCAAAACACAGCGTTGGTGCGAAGATACAGATCCTAGACGGGTTTCCTTCCTCTCCCCACCACTGTTTCCTCAGCAGGACCCTGTGAAGACAGCTACAGCATCGCAGTCTGATTGACCTACATGCAGTGGACTGTTTCAACATCCAAGCAGAGATCCAGTTTGTGACTATGCTGACGCAGGAAGCAAACCTTCTGGTAACTTAGGAAAAGCACTTCCAGACTAAAGCAAGGAGGAAGGATCAGTGCCTGTAGCCAGTCAACAGGATGCTGTCTCAGAGAGCCACCCTCGTTATGAATTAGGTGCAAACATTTCTAGACTCTCTTAGCAACACACAGACACAGCAGCTCTCCACCATGCATTCACCGTTGCCGTGTTTTTCAGAAACCTACATTTATTTTGTCACACACGACCACTTTGCACAGAAGTTCCTTCTGTCCCACCTTGGAGTTACTACCACGCATTACGAGAAGTTTCACAGCATAAACAGCTGCAAGCCACTTCATAGGCAGGATAAAAAAAGAGAGACCTTTGAAACACAGGACAGAAGTAACTGGGAATGAGTAAGACCTCTTGTCTCCCATAATGCACTGCAATGGCCTAAGTCTCCATAAATTCCAATTAAATTCATCAACACTGTCACAGTATAGATTCACCATCTGCAGTAAGGCTAACAACATTGTAAGAAACTTCAGATTCTGCAGTTTGACACAGGAACATTTATCATACTGCATCAGCTACAGCAGACCCTGATGCAGCCCCACAGCAAGTGACTGTGGCATTAGAAAGATCAGTAAATTTTTTTCAGCATTATTGTGCACTGTGAAAGATTTCAGTTCAAGGCTTTTTCTGCTGATACAGGTCTTGTGAAATGTTAAAAATGGTGAATCTCTGGCAGATTTTACTGTCTACCTCTGCTGTAAGATGCACATTCACTGCACACAATACTGATTGGATGAAGCTATCGAAGGGTGTCAAAACAGCCTAGGAACTCTTCAACATTCATTCTCTGTTACAGTAAAACTCCAAATAAAATTCTTGGAAATTGGTAGTGGTTTTGTACATATAAAATATGTACACAGATATGCCATACTCCAATGTGTCTTCTTGCTAAACATAGAAACTAAGAGAATCAAGTAAGGAGAGAGCAAAATTACCCAGCAGCAATTACAGCTGCACGTAAGAATAAACAAAAATGTAACTAATCCCTTTTCTTTTTTAACTTACACTTCAGAAGAAGAAGTACACATAAAATGCATTGAAGAATTACTTATGTTACCAGTAGATGGGGTTTTTTTCTTGCATATTAATTTCAGACATAGAGAAATTTACTCTAAGAAGCTACTGCATTCAAATGGCCAAGAGTCAGGTTATGGCAGCCAAGCCACTACTTTCAGCACAACTAGTAATTCAGACATAGCATGCATCTGTACTTCAGACACCACGCAACAACACTATACAACCATTGGGAAAGTATTATCATGCTATGTAACTGATTAGAAATTAGTTGCCAAATAGAATTTCCACTTTAACAGCTGCAAACTGCAGAATACCTCAGGGCTTAACTTTGGGAGATGACTCCTTTGTCAAAGGTGAGACAGATGCAGTCAATCAGATATTTAAATGAACAAAAAAGGATGCCTCATGACTCTTCCTTCATTAAAGAAATAAGCACGAACCAAGATAACGGAGAACTGTAGTAGGGCCACCCTTTGATCTTGAACAGTGCATGACCAGCAGTAGTAATTTATGACATGGAGTGAAATGTCCAAATCCTTTGAGGTATTTACTTCTTGCAAGACTACCAAAGGCTCATGACAAAAATGTCTCCACCACCACTAGAATCACCCCTCTCAGTAATCAGGACTTCTCACCCCCGAACACCTACGTTTCTCAAAGTATGCAAAGTACTTCTGTTTTGGGAATTGCTCCCTAAGACTGCCAAATGGGCTCGAACTGGAGTCACAGTGAAAGTTGCAACCATTCACCAACCACCCAGACATGTCTGGATACCTTGTGACACTGACAAATTTCACTACCTGTTCTATGCTGGTGAGTAAAGTAAGCAACTTTTCTAGTAGTGGCATCATTTTAATCAGTCGTAGCAGGGTATGCCCCCCGTACTCACAGCAAGCAGGAGCAGATCTGATGGAAGCTCCTCCCTCTGCCCAAGGAAGGAGTGAACAAGACTTCTCTCACCACAAACTCTCCTCCTCCCACTCTCCAAGACAGGAAAGATCTGATAACAATTCAAAGAAATGAAAGTCATTTATGAATCAAACTATTTTGCTGTAGCACCTAAATAGGAAGGCACTTTACATCTAGATCAAGACATCGGCTCAAGTGTATTCTAAATTGGCTGATGAGCAGCAATCAAGATTTGCACAGAAGCAAATCCACCAACCAAAACTGACAAAGGAAGGGATTGCATAATCTTCAGAACAGAAGATACACCTAGGGCAAAGAAACAAAGAGGGATGTTTGTTTGTCATGGGTTTGCACCTGGAATGCAAAACCAGATCAGAAGGGCAAGAAGGCAGCCTGCACATCAAGTCACGAAGTAAGAATCCTTGTAAGGACTAGTGAAAAGTGTGCACAAGTATAAAAAAAACATGGTACAGTTTTGAAGGATGAAGAGTGATGTTTAAAAGCACTGAGGTTCCACTGAAGATAAACTGGGGGGGGGGGGT
>NW_015091111.1:2590196-2593816 GCF_001431845.1 Calidris pugnax
GAAAAGAAAGAGGGGGGGGGGATTGTTTTGTTTGGGGTTTTTTTTTGGTTGGTTGATTGGTTGGGTTTTTTACAGTGACATTTATACAGCCAACTTGCCTGAAGTTACTGAAAAGGAGCTACATTGATGCAAATCATATAAACAGTCTGGAAAAATTTTACCCAGTATCTTATCTTTTAGGATCTCATAGTGACCAACGTTTTAGGCAGAAAATCAAAACCTAAAAGAAATAGACATGAAAAAATGCTACAATGAACTGAGTAAAAATGGCAGGACAAAATAAAGAAGCCATATTTAAAGATTTAGGAACACTGCAGGGGTAAAAGTCAGAGTACTGATATGTTTAAAAGACAGTAACAATCAACCCTGAAAGCTGCAGCAGGCAAGCACTCCTGAGTCTTGCTATATTGTTTTAAAATGCTAGGTGCTTAGGCTATCCACCCCTATCTCTGCTACAGAAGCAGCAACCTCTACCAGAATCAACAGGGGAAAAAACCACAACCACCCTGCACTATTCTCAGATTTTGGTCATGTCAGTGTTACATCCCATGTCTTAGCCTAAATACCAGATAAAAGAAGGCATTTAAGGAAGGTAACCTGCCACTTTACATAAAACACGTTTCTTTCGGACAACTCTACTACCAGAATAGCAGTCTCTGACAGAGAGCGGAGCCACCAGCCCCGCTAGTAACCTCTCATCAGTCATCAGGGTAACTGAGCTGGCCTGTCAAGCACTTCTACCACTTAACAGATGTCAGCTAGAACATAAGGCAGGCTATCAGAGAAGTTACCACACAAGATCTTTGAGAGGTTGGACGCAGGACTGCTCTTGAAGAAAGTTAAAATGGGAGACAGGTAATGTGTGGTGGTTTCCAGCTTTAACACTACCATGCTGAAAAGGGTGAGGTCACTATAACCCTGCCAGGTTATAGCCCACTGTAACCCTACACTTGGCTGGGAAGGGCAATTGCACTGATTTCCTGTGTCTTATAGATCACCCACTTCTCCTTGCACCTTGCTAATTTATTCTGACCAGAAATCATAAAATAAGTAAAGAACAAGTACTGAGTACTGCACAGCTGCATTTATCACTGTCCTGTGTCCTACCACAAGATCTTTACCTAGACCTACACTCATTTGCAAATACAAGAACTGAAACAGCAGTGTCAACCGATGTAATTTTCATGAATTTTACCAGGATTCCTTAAAAAAACCCCATCTCACTATGCATACAGTAAAGCTAAGCATCTCACATGAATGCGTTTTCCAGGCAGCACTACCTCTCTCACTAGGGAAAGTGTGTAAAGTGTGTGTGTGGGGGAAAGTCTTTATCAGTTGCTCCAGTCTTGCAGTATCTTTGCAGATAGGCGATGCCTGCCACATAGTAAAAACCCTTTATTTTTCACCCAGTTGTTATATAACAAGCAGTGCTACAGATTGTATGCTGTCTGGTTCAGAATGCCTTTAAGAAGTCTTTAAACCTGTGTTAAGATCCAAATAGGTTTTTTTATCTGTTCATTGGTATTTCTAACAGCAGAAGGTACTGTTACAGGCAATCATTTCAACCACCGAAAAAGGCTCTGGTGACATGATTAAACAGTTATACAATGATTAATATGGCTTCTACCTAATTTGCATATGCATTAAGAAAAGAAATATCCTCAGAGCATTTCAGCTACAATAACACAATTACTATGCATTGTCATGTCATTTCACACGTGTGCCAGGAATGACTATGCACTAACAGAAAAAGCTCACACACTTGACTGCCACAGCTCAACTTTCTGAACAGATAGCGCTCACGTATCCCCAATAAGAGCAAGAAAAACTGTGAGTCTATCCCATTCTTCTTGAATTTCAAAGCATCAAGTGTAGCCTTCAGAAGAAGTAAGAGATGTTTAACAGCTCCTGAGTGGGTTTAACAGATCTGAGCAATGGCTTGTACACATAAAGATGTCTATGCCCTCTTGGTTCCTCCGTACAATCCCCCATTTTCGCTAGCTGGCACAGACACATATCCCCATGTTAAGTTTTGCCTCTGAGTTGTTTTTTAGCACAGTTTCAAAGAGGGGAGCGGGCCCCGCTCTGCAGCTGGATCTGCTCAGGAGAAGCCCTGTCCTCCCCCAGCGGCAGGCTCCGTGCGCAGCCCCCGCGCCGAGGGGCTCCCCTTGGGGTGACTGTCACACTCCCACAGACCCTTCCCACTGCACCGGGCCACAGGGCTCGACTGCGCTGCGCTAGCGGCTATGCTCAAAATACACGGGGGCAGCAGAAGCAAGGTAGGCAGTAGTACCAAGCAAGGGATCTAAAGCTTTCGGAAACTTATTGAGGATTATGTCTAATCAGAGGAAACAGTTCCTTCAAGATTCTCTTCTGCTAGTAAAATCTTGACAAAGAAATAAATCGCGCTAATTCTTCCGAACCAGAAAAACATTTCATGTTCTAGTGCTGACTCTTTCTGTCTCTAGAGTATTGCAGAAAGTTTCTTTAGAAACAAAGTAGACCAAGAAGCAAGATACAGATTTCTACTGAAAAATAAATCTACGTCTCCACAACATTTCTGTGATTTATTCAAACAGAGTACAATGGAATTACCACCTTTATAGCTAACCCACCCCGTTATCTGAGCCCTTTTCCGTATAGCACTGAATTGTTACTATACTATGTAAAGAGCAAATACTACTGGAATGTACACAGTGAAGGACAAAAAAGTAAAGCTCTTCTTGCCAAAGTAACCATTTCCACTACTAACGTGTTATCTAGAAAAATAAGGTCTAGCCAACATCCAAAAGTGTTCAAGTTTCAATAAATAACTATCAATGCCCCAGTTTCGCACTGGTACAAGAAATATGAAGCATACAGTTTAGAAAAGTATTTTCATATGACTGAGTCAGCAATGCATTTCATCCTGCATAAGATTTACAACAAAAATCACTTCCCTCCAGGGTTTGATTTTCAAACCGAAGCAGTGTTAAGTGCAAGAGCACCCACATAGTTGTCTTAACTCTCAATGGCAAATTAAAGCTCTAGAGAAAGACAGTATTTTAAAAAAAGTTCTTTATCAATACCAAGAAAATATACATAGCCATATTATGTTTTAAATATATATATACACGCACATCTTTTCAAAAGGGTACGATTCTGGCTTTTTTTTTTTTTTTTGAGTTTGAAAAGCTTATCCATTGCTATACAGTTCAGTAAGGTGTATTAGGAAACACACTTTTTATATCCCCCATGAAAATAAAGTTGAATCTCTCTGTAAACAGGAATTTCCGTAATTTTCGAAATCTACAGACCTCAAGTACTTCACTGAAAAAAAAAACCAACCACCTGCCCCAAAACCACCCACGGAGACCCTTGCTGCTCAAGTGCAACATCGACAGACCTCGGGAAAGGCTTTTAGCAACACCCGGCTCCTGCAACCGCCTTCATCGGGCGCAAATAAATAATAATAATAATAATTAATAATAATAATAACAACAACTGAAGAGCGCCGGCGGGCGAGCACCTCGGCCCCGCGGTGGCCCGGGGACGGGCCCGGCGGGCGGCAGGCCGTCCCTCCTCAGCAGGCGCTGGTCTCCGGTGCGGCGGACGCCTCGGCGGGCGCCTCCCGGGGCGCG
>NW_015091111.1:2595030-2597841 GCF_001431845.1 Calidris pugnax
GGGGACTGAGCCGCCTCCCGGCCACCGCCGGCCCCACGCCACGCCACGCCCCGGGCCCGCCGACTGCCCGCCCCGCCGCCGCCTCCGCCGGTCCCCCGGCTCTTTCCCCCGCCCGCCGGGCTTGCGCGAAAGGGCTTCCCGCCGCAGCCCCGGTGTAGCTCCGGTGGGGCGCCCGTGGGGAGCCCGCGCCGCTCCCCGCAAGAAAACTCGCCCCGCGGCCGCGGTGCGGGAGAGGAGGAGCTGCCGGGTCCTGAGCCCGGGACGAGGGGTTTCCCCCGGGCGTCGCCCGGGGACGCTCCAGCCTCGGCAACACGTCCTGCGGGAGGAAGGCGAGCAGAGCCCACGCGTGGCGCCTGCTGTGGGCGGGTGTTGGTGCGTTGGGTCTGTGATGGGTACGGGGAGTGCCGGGGGTTAACGCTCCCTGACGGCGTCGGCCGGGAGGTCTGCCGGGGAAACGCTCGGCCGTCAGGAAACATGTCGACTTGTCAGAGCAGAAGCTGCTCGCAAGAAGGAGATGGACCCGGCACAGCTTTTCTTCTGAAATAATAAAAAAAAAACCCCACCACCACCAACAAAAAAGAAACAAAACCAACTTTAGAGAAAGAGTGTGAAGCAGCTTAGATGTCTTTTCGACATTACTGAAATGTAAAGTACTGTTTTTCAGTTTGGGGATGGTATTTATTTGTTATCTTCAGTTGAGACAGTTCTTCCTGCCCCTCTCCAAGTCTCCAAAATTCTTAGAGGATGAGGAAATTGCTTTCCACCCAGTCTTTTAAAAATTCCTTCTGCTGGGGCTACGATTGTGATCCTGGCAGAACTGCTGAAAGTTGGACTAAATGATCTCTAGAGGTCCCTTCCAACTCTGACAATTCCATGGTTCCGTGATTCCATGAAGTCAGCTTCCTGACTGAGAGCCTCAGTGGCTTATCTGCATGTTCACCAGTTATCCCCATACATGGTGGGACCCACGAGCATCCCCTCAGGTATTGCCCATCTGCAATCTACTTGTGCTTTCTCCTCAGATATTTCCTCCCTGCAAGATATTTCCTCCCCATCAAGACCAAGTGCCTCTTCTCCCGAGGTCTAGCCATGCTGCTGAGCTTTGCTGTAGCCTCACCCTGTGCATGGCCACACCGTGCCTCCACTGTGTTTAGGACTGCTTCAAAACTGGGAGTGGGGGAGGAGGCAGAGACACCGCTATCAAGTCGGGAAGGACTTTGCTCCAGACGTGCCACTTCAGATCTGTAGGGGAACCAGAGTCTAAGTGCACTAAGGCCTTGATGACCTTGACTCACCTACCTTGGGGCCCCCAACTACACACCCTGCCCATGGGGCAGGAGCTCAATTTCAACTCAGCACAGGGCCTTCAGTCCCTGCCCAGATATGTTGCAGGAGTTCCTCTCTCCAGCCCCGTCTTCTGGGTGAACCTTGGACCTGTGTTTCCAGTTCTGTTCCCGACACCATCTCCTGCTCCTCCTGCCTGGACTCCCTGGGTGGATCTCATACCCAGTTCATCACCTCTCCTCCTCTGGGCGTGTCAGTGGGTCCAACCACTGATGCTTGCTCTGCCTGCCCTGCTTAGGTGCTGCAGGACTCTGCCCAGGCTGGTGAAGGCCACTGCCTTGGCTCTGGCCACCCCAGCTCACCTTTCCATGGGGCAGTCCTGCTCTGCTGCTCCCTAGGGTTGTAGCAGAATCACTGTCCAGAAAATTGGTGGCAGTAGGGTTGCAGCCAGGAGCAAGCCATCGGGCAAGAGCCAGAAACAGAGGCATTTGCATGGATAGGGGAAGAGTAAGCGTGTCTTTCTTGGTGCTAGAAAGAGCTTATTTTTGTTTCCTTGTCTCTTGGCTGACCTAGCATCAGAGGGGCAGAGCTAGCAGTGCTCAGTCAACATCAAGTACTGAAAACAGCTAATGAGAGCAGCTTTGTGAAAGTTGCCTGCCATGTGGGCTTTTCCTGACGTATTCCCGTACAAGCAAATGGCAGTGACTGGTAATTTCCCTGCAGCTGGGCAAAGAGGGCTGTTCAGGCAGAAAAGCCGCAGCCTCTAAGATAAAGTCAGCGTAGCTTCTCTTCTTCTCCTTGCATATTAAGTGCAGAGAGGGAAAGTAGGCTGAGGAGAAGAGGAGGTCCTGGGTGGGGACAAAGAAAAAGCTGGGGAGGTTCATTTGGTTCTGGGGTCATTGTCAGAGAAATTCTAAATATGTGATACGTGCCAGAGGTGACATTAAAGGTAAGTCCTTTCGTCAGACCTCTGATGAGACCTGTTGGTCTGTTATTTTCGGTCAGGTGGTTTTTCTCTCTGATCTAACGCAGAGCTGGGAGGCGAGCCTGCAGAACGGGAAAAATTCAGAAGCTGCTCAAGATAAACATTTGTAAGGCCAGATCGATTTATTTAGATCGCTATGCAACATTTGCCGATGGACCTGCAAGCTGAGCCTCAGCGAGTGAAACTAAGTTCTTTTACACATCCTTAACGCGACTGTGCGGTATGCCAGTGGAGGGTTGGGGCTTTTTTTTTTTGTTTTCTTTTTCTCCTTCAGCATTATTATTATTTTTTTTTGTCTGAAGAGAGCCGGAAAACCTTCCCCGCGCCTGTGAGCGCCGCCTACCCCGGGGCTCCGTCCCCCTCCGCCTCCGAGCCCCCCCGCCCCCCAGCCCCCAGCGCGCGCGGGAGGGCGGGCCGGGCCGCCGCTGCCCAGATGTGGCCGCGGGGAGGCGGGAGAGCGGGCGGGGCACCCGCCACGGGGAAGGGGGCGGAGCTAGGAGGGCAGTCGGGGGCGGCCTGATTGGAGGGTGCGCTGGGGGGGC
>NW_015091111.1:2598293-2770992 GCF_001431845.1 Calidris pugnax
GGGGGGAAAGGCCGGGCGCGCAGCGCGTCAGCGAGGGGCGGGGCGGGGCGCGTGAGGGAGCGCGAGCGCTGCGGCCGGGCCCCTCCCCCGTGCTGGGGCCTGGCTGAGGGAAGCGGGGGAGCGGTACAGCTCGGCCACACTTTGTCAGGGCACCCCTTCTCCCGACTCGGGTTTTCAGCGGCCCCAGACCCCCCGCCCGACCCCTGTGCGGGGTCTGGGCTGGGGAAGGGCTCGGCTGCCCACGGTGAGCCCGTCGGAGGGGAAACTGAGGGGTGGCGCAGTCAGTCACGGCGGTGCTTAGCTGCGATCCAGCCCCCGTGCAAAAAAGCTCGCCAGAAAAGCTGAAAGTGCTTCTCATTTACAGGTTTCCCCTGACAAGGCCCGATCTGTGCAAGAAATGGGAGGCTGCTGTTAAAAGGAAAAACTTCAAGCCGACCAAGTACAGCAGCATTTGTTCGGAGCACTTCACTCCCGATTGCTTTAAAAGGGAGTGCAACAACAAGCTTCTGAAGGAAAATGCTGTGCCCACAATATTTTGTTACACAGAACCCAGTGAAAAGGTGAACGTGAAGCACCCGTAGCTTAAGATACTGGGAGGGGCGTGTGTGTTGCTCACATATGTTAGCCTGGCAGGGCATGATACAGTGGGCAGAAGCAGCAGATGGTTGAGGGATGCTGGCGTGTACACCTGGAGGCATGTGAAGGACTGTGGTGGCTTGAAACACCTCCAACAGCTGTTCTCGTGTGCTTTGACCAGAGCAGGGACGTAGGCTGTCCGAGGCTCTGGAGCGGGCAGAGCGTTGTACAGCTGTGCAGTAGCTCAGATTTGCTCTTGCGTGCATACGGAGAAGCCTGGGCAGTGTAACTTCAGTTAAAACCTTGTGCTGAATTGTATGGAATGGCAGTGAAGTAAGAAACTATTGCCCCATAGTTAGGTT
The DNA here is from genome assembly GCF_001431845.1 of Calidris pugnax. Lineage (NCBI taxonomy): Eukaryota > Metazoa > Chordata > Aves > Charadriiformes > Scolopacidae > Calidris > Calidris pugnax. The sequence goes on from NW_015091111.1 coordinate 2,599,232, forward strand.
ATTGAGCTGTATTTGTGGCATATTTGGAGTTTTAAGGGGCGCCTTCAATAGTACTTACAAATTGCACTGTACTCTCCCACGCTGACCAGTGGCAGCTGTTAATGTAGAATTAATGTAAGAGGTGATGGACCTTAGTTCTGAAACTTAACTGTCCTCTCTAAAGGGCTCTGTCCTCTGGCTTTGCAGAGTTAAAGTGAGATGAAACAGAGGGGCAGAACAGTAGCTGCACCTGCTCTCTGTCTGTGCTTGAAACCGTCTCTGTCTTGCCTTAACAGTTACCTTGTGCTCATAAACCAGAGTGGTCCCTAACCTTGGTCTCGGAGTTTCCAGTGGTAGTCTCCTGTGAGATGTATGTAGCAGCCTTTAGCGGTGCTGCTAAAACAACTTACTGTGAGATGCAAGTCAGTTATGAGTTCTTCCTTCTTCTAATAACTGCAAGGCAAGAATGAAAAAGATTGATTCTTAACTCCTATAAATGATAAAACATTAGATCTCTTGCCCCTCTGCTGCAGAGAAAGTGGCAAACAAGAGAATGGATATAGTAGGTAGGCCTAGGGAGTGAAAGACTGTAGGGGGATGGAGTGCATGGAGGAAAACAGGGACTTTTTGCATGTTTGATTTTGCTCTTTATATACACTATGGGATTTGATGCAGAAATTAAAAGGGAATGTATCTCAAAAATGAAAAGTGGCTAATAAGAGAGAAGAGGATATAAGCAGAAGGTATATAAGGAAATCTAAACAATTTCTTAATTACACTTCTGCACTGTCTGTATGACACACATTTTCCTTGTCACATGTAAAATAGTTGCAAAATTTTTTACAGTCTGAAAGCTGAATGTGCATAGGGGATAATCTGCAAAAGTGGGATTGCTGCAGCAGAATTAGTTGTGGGCCACATTCCCCATTTTGTTATTCCTGGATCTCCAAAACCACAAAAGATTGCCTTTTAATTATGGAGAAGGATTTAGTGCTATTTAGTGCTAGTCTCACAACACTTTTAAGTGAACTGCCACATACCTTCAAGAAATAATATAGTAACAGAGAACAGTAGTGTTTACTTTGGAATGGAATCCACACCGATTTTGAAATACAGCTTTTTATCTTTTGCATTATGCAATTTGAAATACTTTCTTTTTCTTTAGTTGTGTCTTAGGAGAACCATTTATTGGCTGTAAGAACTAATTAAAATTCACTTACAATGTGTCAGTGATACCAATCATCTATTGTCCTTGATACCTTGTGACAATAGTAACATATTTACTGTAGCATGTACTGCTTAAGCTGCAACTAGAAGTCTCTGTGTGAATTCACCTGTCCAGCAATGACCCGATTTTTGCTTGTGCTTCCAACAAGGGTGAACTTCCCTGCCAGCTACATCTTTGCCTTGTATTTTTATTAGTAGAAAAGTTTGAAAGTGATAGCTGATAGGGTCAAACTCTTTAAAATACTAATGTCTGAATTAGATAGACAAATTCTTAGCAGTGATTTCTCATAATTGAGATATAAGAATGGTCATTGGCTCACTTTAAAGTGAGCAGTAATATTTGAGCGCATATGAAACACCCCTTCAAGACCAATCACTGCTATTATAGTCCACATTGTCCCCGTCCTTATGATTTTATGTGTAGTAGTAATATTGGCAACAGGTGGGTAGTTAGAAAGTTGGTTCAGTGCCTCTTTCACTGAGAATGTCTCTGGCTTTCTTTTTGACAGGCAATATGCAAGTTCTTTTGTTTAAATGGTGCTTTTTACAAAAAATCATCCTGTGCACAGAAGCATTTCTGATTTACACTGCATTCCTTTGGGGCAGAAAGAATCTGACTTTCTGCTCTGGCCTCAAGTGGTGCGGGATCCTTGTTGTCCTGAACCATACAAGTGAACCTGTCGAGAGCAGAATTATAAAGAGTGCAGTTTCGTGTGGAGTTGAGCCAATCAATATTCTGCTGCTGCCAAAAGGGAGAATCATGCATCTCCCTTCTTCATCCCATCTGCCAGCCACGTAGTCCTTTTTCTCACTCCTTCCACACACCAGTGCAGGTGTAGGTCATACCTCGTGTTGCATTGCTTTGACTCTTAATAAAGGACAGAAGATTTCTGCAGTGATGGTGGGAGAGCAAATAGCCTTTTGGCATCTTAACAACCTACTATGTTTGAGCAAAGAGCAAATACCAGGGCTGGGAGGGCTGCTTTGCTGTTGAAGAGTTATTTATTTTGGCTCATCATGTCTCTTGAAACCAAACCCTTACACTGCAGCCCGAAATGAGTGACACAGTCCCCTCCAGTTGTTGAGTAGCAGGCCTTAGTCTGTCTACCTCTTTGTTCTAACCAGCTTATCAGCCCCCTCAGTAGGTGACTCTTATTCTACCTGAGCAGAAGATTATCCACTTCTGTTGTGGTTTTGATTAAGTTAGCTAATAGGCTCAAGGTAGATAATGGTAAGATGCACTGGAAAGAAGGAGGGACAAAGGCGAATGGGATGGCAATGACGAGCTATTATGTCAGCTGAACTTTTTTTTTTTTTTGTGGAACTGCAGCCTGCGTTCTTGTTTCTTAGCTAATCATGGTTACATATTTGACATAAGTCTTCAAGTGAGAGTAATTACTACATTCTTTGGGTTTTGATTAATGTGAGACATCAAGGACTTGAGTTTCAAAGAACCCTGAAAACGAAACTACTTAAAAATATCTCCACTTGAGAAGGCAGACAAAACAGGTCCAGAACTGTTTGTCAGTTTGAAAATGTAGGCTTTGAAATTTATTTTATTAATTTCAGTCCTGGTTGGTTGTGTTATTCTGCGACTGTAGTAAGGGAGTTGTGTTGTAAGCAATGCTCAGCATGAAAATGTACTTTTTTTTCTTGTGGCTTCTAGTCTGAAGAATTTGCAGAGCAGCCAGAAGACCCACTACCACCACCTCCACCACCACCACCACCTCCACCGCCGCCGCCACCACCACCAGCAGCAGCTCCAGTACTACCACCATCTCCATCAACTCCATCTTTTCATTTTTCTCAAATAGATGCCAGATTTGTAGATCCAAGTATTGGATTATTGATGCCTCCTCTTCAGACCCCTAGCAATCTTGCTGTTTTTTGTGATCACAACTATACCGTAGAGGATACAGTTCATCAGCGAAAAAGAATTCAGCAGCTGGAAGAACAAGTTGAAAAACTGCGGAAGAAACTCAAGACAGCACAACAGCGATGTCGGCGTCAGGAAAGACAAATTGAAAAACTGAGAGAGATCGTTCAGTTTCAGAAAGAAAAAGACATATTGGCAGGAAAAGGCTATGTGATTCTGCCCAATGACTACTTTGAAGTTGTAGAAGTACCTGCCTAGAAGTCATGAACATTAGTTTTCACTTTACTAGGCCAAGAAATTTAGTTTAAAAACTAAATGCTCTCTAATTCTCTGTATAAGACTCTCCAGAATTCTAAAACAAGAAATAAGCAGTCATATAAATGATAATCACATTTTTTCTTCATTATCGTGTCAGTTTGATACACTTTTAATATGTTGAAAATGCAAACATCTCAGAATTACAATATGCACTTAGTTTACAAAATCTGAATTGCTTTACAGAAGGAAGTGATACAAGGTTGAATACATTTAAAATCTGTTAATTTCTTTTTTTTTTTTTAATTTACAATGGCTGTCTTATACTTACAGGGGATAAGAAACTGAATCTGGCTGAGATTGAAGCTGAGGTTGTTGAACGCTTAGTGCAAAGCTTTGTTAAGGCATTTAATGTTGGGTCTGGTGATCCTTAGGAAGTAGTTTTCACTGATTTCAGAAGGAGCAGAATTAGGCCAGCTAAGAACACCACAAGTGCTGCAGAAAGATAGATAAGATACACATTTCAGCCTGGGAAAGCTTCCAACCTCAGTTTGCTATGCCTTCAAAACACTGTAAAAAGTCTAATTCCTGGATCCCTTTGGTGAGGTATGTAAATGAACCTCTTCTTTTGGAGTAACCTTTCACCATGTGTGTATTGTGAGGGAGATGAGGAGAATTCATTAGCATAGCTGACGAGAGCTGTAAGAGTCTTTGTTTTGATAGCACTTAAAAATACTCTTGAAGTGCAGTGCTGCGCTGAACATATATGTTAATGATGTCCTATTGACAGGATCAAGAAGACAGTGTTCTGTTTAGGGTGGCTGCTTTTCACAAGTACCTTGATAATATACAGTCCCCAATATGTTGGAGTGTGACGTTCCCATAAACACTGTAATGGGTAGAATGTTGTTTTCTTCTTCGAAATTGTCAATCTTAACTCACATCTCAACTGTATGTAGCTTCAGGAAATGAAGAAGTTTTTTTTTATTTATCCAGGGTGTCCAGGCATTTGTGACTTGCATTGCAGTATACTGTGATTTTCTTTCCTTTTTTTTTTTTTTTTTTTCCCTCTGCTCCCCCGAAAGCATCCACCAAAGGACAGTTGCGGAATTAGACTTTGGGAGTTGCTTGGTGCTAGACTGGTTTTTAATATCTCAAATGCTGCTGCCTCTCTTTCAGCCTTATTAAGACTCTTTCTAAAAATGAACTTAGCATGACAAAGTAGTGCAGCAGTTTGCACTTAACTGTCTAATAATTTGTTTAGTCAATAGACTCATTCAAAATCAGAGAAGATGGCATCATCCTAACCCTATTGTAGTCTTCACAGGTGAAGTTCCTGGATATATTGGACATGAGGAAAATTATTTCTCTCAGTCTATGTCAAACTTGTGTTTTGTGTGGATTCCAGCTCTGATATTAATCAAGCCCTGTTCATGATGGCTTTAAAATCTTTCCTTAACATCCTGTTAGCATGACATTTTGAAATGTTTTGAACCAGTCTTGATACTATTGACCTCACTCATGCCATGTATCTACTTTCCCTACCATTTCATATACTTAAGATGAACAAAAATGCTGATGCATCCTTTTGTGTACATTTATTGTACCTGATTAAAAATAAAAAGCAAATGGTGTGTTAGATTTTTAACTGCTCACTCTCCTGTTTTCCCAGGACTTTGCCAGAACTAGCTTGACGTTCTGTATCTTTTTTAGAGTAGTCCCTTGGTTTAGATACTGGGGTTTTCTCACAGTGTTCCCATCTTGTTGCTGTTATGCTTTATACTTAAAATAAACTTGAAAATGCTAAAATTCAAAAAGTAGCAAGGAAGAGATGCTTAAACAACTGTTGCTATGGTGTTGTCATATGTGGCCTGATAGCACATTGTTTCTGTTTTCTCTGCAAAATGCCGCTTCTTTTAACTCCCTGGGGATTTAAAGTGTGTCTTCGTGAGGCATAGTGAGCTGCTGCAGTCCCACCCCCCTCTAATTGGGGTGCTCCTGCCACCTCCCTCTTCCCCCTGCCATTTGGCTGTGCACTCCCATTACTGCCCTTCTCATTGACACCAGTTATGGTGCTGGTTGAGACCTTCTGTGGGGCAATACAGCTCATGAAAGCAGCAGTTTTGGGTCTTGGCATTGAGGCAGAGGAAGACCAACAGTATGAGATCTGGTACGAGAAATAGCAGGGCCAGGAGCTGGGGATGGGGAGAAATAAGTCCTCTCCTCAAGCTGTAATGAGCTGTGGCATTGCATCAGCTGCTTCTGAAAGGTAATTAAATAAATAAAATATAAAATAGACAAAATAAACTAAATAAAGGTAATTTCATACTCTTAACATTCATCACTGTCTCCTTCCAGCCTCGCTGAAGATCCCCATCTCCCTGCACCTTACGCTCTGGCTGCTGTGCTTGTGCCCTTCCTTCAGGTATTTTAGCTTCATAGCCCTTCAGAAAAGTAACCTGACAAAACTAAGTCAGCACGGTAAATATGAGGCACTGATAGATGGCTGGTGTGTAGGGTTCTTGTATGTTTAGGCTCTTCCTGTTCATGAAGTTGGTTTCATGGCTGACTCATGTAAATGTTCCTTCGATTGAGAGGGGTGATTATTGTTTGTCTTGAGGGTTTCAGTAGTACCAGCTTGAAGAATGGACTGCTGCCCAATTGCTGATGCTTCCTTTCCTATTGTTAAAGTTTGTTTCTAAGAAGAGGTACAGTTGATTCTGACAATGGGCTTGAATCCTGCAGCTACCCTTTTCTTTTTTTTTTTTCCCTTAAAAACCTCTTGTTAACTCCTGATGTAGTGATGCTAGGCGTGGAATCTGCTAGGCCAATGAAGGCTGTCAATATTGCAGAGCACTGAAGTGGAGAAAAAAGGCTGGCACCAAAACAACTGATTGTCTTTTAGCAGTTGACTTTTCCTGCACTGTGATGTACCATGCACTGTATTGCAATCCCTCTGACTGATAGCAGTATAGAAAGAGAATTATAGAATGGTTTGGGTTGGAGGGGACCATAAAGATTATTGACTTCCAACCCCCCTGCCATGGGCAGGGACACCTCCCACCAGATCAGGTTGCTCAAAGCCCCATCCAGCCTGGCCTTAAACACTTCCAGAGATGGGGCATCCACAACTTCTCTGGACAACCTGGTCCAGTGTCTCACCACTGTCATAATAAAGAATTTCTTCCTAATATCTAATCTAAATCTCCCCCCTTCCATTTTAAAACCATTGCCCCTTGTCCTATTGCTACACTCCCTGATAAAAAGTCCCTCCCCATCTCTCCTGTAGGCCCCCTTCAGGTACAGGAAGGTTGTTCTAAGGTCTCCAAGATGTTAAGATAAAGGCCATGTGCTACTGGCCAAGCTACAAAAGGAATTTTAGCTTTTAATGTAGAATTAACAAGCACAGTTTGTTCATCCAAGCATCTATTAGCATTCCTTTTTTTTTTTTTTTTTTAAAGTGTGAGCTCTTAAGCAATTCACACAATTAGCTGTAAAAAAGGGGCTGCATCACTCACTGTTTGGGCACACCTGGTACCTGCACATAGTGGCAAATTCATAAACATCTTTGAAGAAAGTAATTTGGAATTCAAAAGCAGAGGTAGGAACATAGAATAGCATGTGGTTGTCCAATTTCTCATTAAGTAGGTGACATTAATTTAAACACATGTAACTGTACTTCACTGAAACCTATTTTATAAAGCAAACAAGTCAAGGGAGTTGGAAAGTAGTAAAAGTGACAAAAATTATCTATCCTTAAAAGCTGGACAGAGACATTTGTTTTGAAACAGACTAATGCTTCACCAGGCAGAAACTGAAGCTGCTTCTAAAAGAATTGTTGCTTACCTCTCCCTATTGCCTTACATTCCCTTTTGCAGATCTCACCTCTGTATTGTGTTTACTTTTTTTCTTCTTAGACTTCTGCAAAGTATAAGATATCCCTGTCTAAATAGGGCAGTTCGAATCCAGAGATATGTTTTATGGGGAAAAAAATGAATAGCTAAAGACTTGGATTACGGCTTGTCATACTGGGGGAGTTCTTTGTCACTGTCCTTTTTTCGCCTCTGCTTCCAGTTGCCATCTTGTCTATATTGTTACTAGCACAGTCTTAAACAGAGATTTCCAAGAAATCTTCTATCTTACTGCGATTTCATTTTCCTTTAGCTCTACATAGGGTTTAGGGCACAGGTGCCCTGTATGAGGTGTTGAAAGAGTTCTCTTGCAGCTGAAGAAAGTGCAATGCTTCTGTGGAACCAGGCAGTTATTCCTAGTTGCCCTTTTGCTTTGTTTCTTTCCTGAGGTCTGTTTTAGGTTTTATTCTGTAGGCTTACGTGTTTCCCATCAGCTTACACCTTCATCAAGTGGCTTTGGTGGTGTGGCAGGCAGTGTTTTGACCTATTGTCTAAGTTTAACAACCAAAACACAATCTGCCAGAGCACATTGATGCTCGCAGTCTGTCAAAACTACAAGTTCAGGGCTGTGACTCCTGCTGGTTTAGGCACAGCAGGTTATTTGCCATACTTTAGCCGTGATGATGATTTATTAATAAATGGGAAAGAACAAAACAGGATGCATGATTCAAAAATACAATGATGACAGTAATTGCTCTTACAGATTTCTCTTTGTGCCTGTTCAATGCTTTCAATGGAAAATTTATCTTCTTATAGAGACCTTTTGATGGAACTGCAGCATTTTATTGCACAAATTGGGCAGAAGGGCTTACAGTGTTATACAGACTGAAGTAGCTTAAAACAGTACAGGTAAAATGTATTGCGAAGTTGTTGTTTAATCTGCTATGAATAACTTGAAACAGTTCCCAAAGGAAAGTCATCTTAAATATTCTTAAGTCAAGCAAAACATTTAAATCAGTTACTCAGAAGGAAATTTTCAACAACCTCTCTTGAGAATAGATACATTACATTGTCATAATTAAATCATTGCAATAATTAAATCTTTCCACAGTCCTGGCACTATTAGTTCATTTAGCATTGAGTATCAAGCCTTTTATTGCCTGTTGTGCAAAATGATCTAGCTATCCTCCTGTATCTGCCTCCTCCCATTGTACAGGGAAGAGAGATTGTAAGGCCTGGGCTCACACAGTCCTGGAACCTCCAGAAAATTGATTGTCCTGTGCAACTTAGGTGGTTCTAGTGGTCTATTGATGAGGTAGGAGCATGGACAGTAGTATGTGGCTAGTCATTTGGGTTTATTGCGTCTTTTTTTTTTTTTTTTTAGACTTGGGGAAGAGTCGAGCAAATTAGGCAGGCTTCTCATTTCTTTTTAGGTTTCGCTGAATGTGACTAAATTTCAGGGTCTCTGGCTGTACTAGTCGTCTATAGATGAATCAGCTCTTCAGTACTTGAGTCTGTAAAAGACATGTGATTTCCTGTTGGGAATCTTCAATTCACTGACCTGGGACAGGTAATCCAGAAGAAAAGAGGAAGTCTTGCCTTCATTAATAGTTTATTCTTTCGTCTTGGGCTTATTTACCGGCGCCCAGCCAGAGTCCACTACTCTCTAACCAGGTTCTCATGGATGTGATTTAGGACAGACATTCAGGACTGATTTAGCAGAGTGATGCAACAACATACTGAAATCACAGCACAAGCACAGTATAGCAATTGCAATATATAGTGGATACACAACACAAACGGATTGTACAAGTTCCCGTTACTGGTCTCTAAATGCTCGCTGTCATAACACTGTGTGTTCCCAGTTGCTGGAAAGAAATATGTGGGTTAAACCCAGTGCAAGCCAGTTTCTCTCATCCAAAGTGACTTTGTGAGTTGTTCAGTTTTTATACTTTATATTGGACTGAGTCGCATACAGACTCCCCTCCCATGCTTGCTCAGGAAAACATTGCTTTTGACAGGGAAGGCTATTTATGCAATCTGATTGCTGAGTGATACAGCTGTATACCTAAAACAAAGGTGACCATCCAGCCCCCCTCCTGTTGAGATTGACATTATTTGTTACAATCTTCCCTGAGCTCGTCATTCTTGCCCATCTCCTCCAGATCTTCTTCCACTGTAGGAGTCAGTCACACATCCCCACACCATGGTTTTCAGGAGTGTCCTCGTACATGCATTTTGCAGGAAGAAGGGAATTTTTGTGGCTTCAGGTGCTTTACAGTCTGGACTTGTGGCTCAGAAAGGAAGGAATTTTCAGGAGTGGTACTTTTTTTTGTTAAGAGGAAGGAATCTTATTCTGCCTTTAAGAAATCACCAGATTTCCACCTGCGCTTTTGGGTTTAGGATAACAACCTTAGGAGCTGCATCTGCAGAGAAGAAAGCTTCAGCATACCCACTTTCACAGCTCAGTCCAGAGTTCTCACTCTTTTTTGTGTTTTGGATTTTTTTTTTTGTTGGCTTGTTTGTACTTTTTTCTCCCCCCTTTTTTTTTCTTGTATTGATAGGATCAGACTCTTTATTCATCAATTCACTGATACTGATGCTGTCAGGTCCAGAGGAGTGGCACCTGCATGCAAAGGAAATCCAAGTGGAGAGGGAGTTGCTCCCAATCTGAGTCTTCTGCTCCAACTAGAGCACATGCCACGTGAGCTCAGGCCACAGAGGCTGGCCTTACTGATTACTGTTTACATTTCTAGTGTTTTAAGCTTCATCTACACTTGTAGGCTTGTCTAATAGATATCCTGAGCCGATACGGTGTTTTATCAAGTGATTTTGTAGTGACAGTTTATCTGAGGAACTCCAGGAGTCACTGCCAAGTAAATGAGTATTTGTAGTGTTATGTCCAAGGAAAAGAAAAAGAATTTATTTATCAGTAACTTAAAATTCTTTAGTCTTTATGTACACTCAGTTCTTATCTTAATTTCTATGTCCAGACGGGAAAATGTTGTTATTAGGGTTTTTCCTTTGACTGTCAGTGGACAAAAATTGCTAAGAGTTTATTTATGTCCCCAGCATGGTGAGGAACTAGGCAGGTTCTGCACTACAGGTACTACAGCATTGACAACTCCTACTCATGGACAATAGGAAACAGAATCACAGAGTAACAGAATCGCAGAATGATACAGGGTTGGAAGGGACCTCTGGAGATCATCTAGTCCCACCCCCCTGCCAAAGCAGGTCCACCTAGAGCAGGTTGCACAGGAACTTGTCCAGGCGGGTTTTGAATGTCTCCAGAGATGGAGACTCCATCCCCTCTCTCAGAAGTTTGTTCCAGTGCTCTGCCACCTTCAAAGTGAAGAAGTTCCTCTCATTAAGATGGAACTTCTTATGTTCAGGTTTGTGCCCATTTCCTCTTGTTCTGTCACTGAGCACCACTGAAAAAAGACTGGCCCCTTCCTCTTGACACTTGCCCTGTAAGTATTTATAGGTGTTGATCAGATCCCCCCTCAGACTAAAAAGGCTCAAGTCCCTCAGCCTTTCCTCATAAGAGAGATACTCCAGGCCTCTAATAATTTTTGTGGTCCTCTCCAGTGGTTCCCTGTCCTTCTTGAACTGGGGAGCCCAGAACTGGACACGGTACTCTAGATGGGGCCTCACCAGGGCAGAGTAGAGGGGAAGGATAACCTACCTTGACCTGCTGATCACACCCTTTCTGATGCATCCCAGGATGCCATTGGTCTTCTTGGCCACAAGCGCATGTTTCTGGCTTATGGTCATCCTATTGTCCACCAGGACTCCTAGGTCTTTTTCCTCAGAGCTGCCCTCCAGCAGGTCAGCCCCCAACATGTACTTATGTGTGGGGTTATTCCTCCCAAACATAGACATGTCTAACATGTCTATTCCCCCAAGTGAATGTGCATGTGGTTATTTCAGCTTGAGGAACTCTAGTTGGAAGTAATCTGTTTAAAATATACACACACATAAATCACAGTTATCATATCAGTCAAGTTATCTTTCTTTGATACTGCCATCAGCTGACAAAATCAGATTTCCTGCTAGTAACACTTCATATAACTAAAACCCTATGTATATATATATGTAATATGTTTTACATTCCAGCGTTCAAGCAAGATTATGATGACATTATAATTAATCTAATAGTATCACTGTTGACAGACATTTTTCCATCAATATTGACATTTATCTCTTGGCCTGTTGACTAAAGTTGTTATGACTTCATTTTTTTTGCTTCATGACATACCAGCTTAATAGCTGTCAAGTAATTGACATTTATGTAACTTCAGTGATAAGATATAATTAAATGAACCTAATATTCTCAGATCAGGCTTTCTTGTGTTGTTCCCAATGCTGCCTGACAGCCTGGATTCTTACACAAATTGAAAAAACAGCCTCCTTCGACACGTTTTACTCCTTCAGTCACAGAAGTCATAAGTTTAAACATGCAGCAGATCACATTGGTCTTGCTTGTTTTTCACATTACAATCACCAGAAAGTCTTGAGAGCATGCTATCTACTGAACCCACAATCTCTGTGATGAGATATAACTGTAGAAGTTAGAGTTTTCTCCCCATTAGAAATCTTTTCTAATCTTGAATGTTATCTTGTTTTCTCTTTTTCTTGTGTGCCTTGCTTTTCTTCTCTACAGCATCACTCTTCTCTCTTACAAAAGAGTATTTTGATCTATTCTATTAATACTTTTAGAATTTAAACATTTGTGTATGTTACCACATTTGCCTTTTCTGATCTTTTGTATATGGTAATGAGGCACTGGCAGTTGAACATCGGGGTATTTGGGACGTGGGGCAGTAACCTTTTGTTATGGACTGGTAGCTTTTTACTGTTTCATACTATAAAATGCGCCACAGAGATGAAAATGCAAACACCATTGGGAACAGCATTGGAATGAAAAGCATGTCTCAGCTAAAGATTGCTTCAGGGTAATGGATGAGGTTGGCCTGAGGAAAAAGGAGGCTTGCTTATTATTTCAATGCATGTTACTCACTGTGCTTTTAAGCTGAGTTTTTACTTTTATTCTACTTGTCTCTTGATTCCTATATATAAGACAATGTATGTAAGAGGTATAAAAGCGAGCTCAGCCATTTTCAAGGGAGCTGAGAGCTTTCTAAGCAATGTCTTCACCACTGGTGTAGCATTCCTCCCACAGAACTCAACAGTAAAAGTCCTGCCTGTGCCGAAATACTTAAAACCTAACTCTGAACACTCTGGGGAAAGCCTTGTTGAGCCCCATGGGGCTGGAATTTCTTCTTTGTATTGCTGAAAATGGTATTGTTGTACCGTTAGAGAGCCCGCCATAAGTTTTTTTCATCAGCCCTGTGCAGAGGAGGGGACACCAGGGCAGTCATTGTCTCAGAGAAGACTAAGCAGCATTGTTCTTTGGCAATGAGGTCATGAAGCCATACACGGCTTGAGCCGATGTTTGCTCAAAATGTGGTGGTGGGAGATGGGCTCCAGAACAGTGTGACAGTCTGCTGGGCTGCTGTGAGATCACAGTAAGGTAAAATCCAGCTGCAGTGATAAATGGTTATTTACCTGAGTGAAGATATCGTTCCTAGCCAGAGTCACCCCCATTGCCCACAGAGGAATTAAACTCTGAAGCATTCCTGCAGCCTTTTTTTTCTCCTGTCAATTTTGCTCGTTATCTAATGTATCTGGAGTTAATGCATCATGCTCTCTGGGCTTGCTGAGAGCCTCAAAACATTGCAGACCTTATGAAACCAGTCTGTTGGCTGACTGAAAAGCTGTTTGAGGCAGGCACGTTGCATTGTAAGTGAATGTAAGGAGTTGCCTCAGTGAGGACCAATAAGGGTGATCATGGGGAAAAGGGTGACAGCAGCCCCATTTGTTTTGCTGGGGCCTGAGGCAGTTAAAAAGTCTTTTGGGGCCTTTGCGTAGTTTAGTGGAGGTGGCATTTGTCCTGCAAACTCTGTAAGAGTGGCAGAACACGGCAAGTTGTTTCCTGGCACTCTTCCTTGTCATCCGTTGGCCTGCCAGGGTCTGGCCCTGCGCTTATCAGCCTTCTTTCAGAGAGCTGGACCTCTTCTTCCCAGCCCCAGTCCCCCTACACCAGAGGAATACCTGTGGAGCATTTTGGCTATGGTCCCATACCTGCTGCCTCCTCCTGATACAAACTGTTGGACTGCGCTCCCAGTTCAGGGAGTTATTCTAACCCAGCCTTTGTTTGCTATTAGATGAAGTTACCTAACTACCTTTAATTAGGTTAATTTTTGGACTAGACTCAGACAAGCCATTAAACAGTTATAGGAAGCAGAATATTCTGGCATGGTAGAAAGGCAAATCTAGTTTTTACATCTTTTGCTAGGTAACATCAATTACACTTTCTTGTGAGGTGAAGCTATAAACATTTGGGTTTTGTATTCAGCTTGCCTGGTTCATCAGAAGCAAGACAAATGACAAATGTCAAAGATGTCATCCCATAGAGATAACTTTTTGGGTTTCAGAACCTCTCAGTTTTCTGTTTAAAAACTTCAAACTGTTCAATGAATTTAAATAGTTTTAAGTTATGCCCGTTGGTTACAAATGTCACCAAATAATTACAGGACATTCTACTAGCTAACATTACCTTCACATCCCTTCTGTTACGATTGCCTAAAAGTTAATTTTTGCAAATTACATAAAAAACATACTTTGACTTCACTCGGATGCTGTGAAGGCATTCTGATACACTGTGCTTTTTTTACACACATGTTTAATATAAAATGTTTCAATAATCCCAGGTTATTTGGTAACACTCAGAACTGTTCTGTTGTAGATACAGGCTATGAAGCATGCATGTCATAGAATCATAGAACAGTTTGGGTTGGAGGGCACCTTTAAAAGTCATGTAGTCCAACCCCTCTGCAATGAGCAGGGACATCTTCAAGAAGATCAGGCTGCTCAGAGCCCCATCCAACCTGACCTTAAATGCTTCCAGGGATGTGGCATCTACCACCTCTCTGGGGAACCTGTTCCAGTGCTTCACCACCCTTGTAAAAAATTTCTTCCTTATATCTAGCCTAAATCTTCCCTCTTTTAGTTTAAAACCATTACCACTTGACCTACTGCAACAGGTCCAAGGCCTTCATTTATTCTGTACTCAATATTCTTAGACATTCAGTATAAAAACTGAAAAAACTCTGAAAAATCACTATCCATCATTTTGTTTGTGCCACTCAGAAGTCTTAACGGGGTTTTGTTTGTACATATTAATGAGCACAACTGTGAAAAACTTTAATGTAACAAGCAAATACCTGGAGTTAGACAACACTGAATTTTAAGCACATAGGTAGACATGCAAGGGGACTATATCTCCTTTTGAACTGGAAATAATGGCTTCACATAGTAAGTTATTAAGGCTAGGAAATTCCAGAAGTTATTGTGTGTGACAGCTGGTTTCTGGATGTACTTTTAAGTGTACTGTCCATGAGCGATTGAAAATGGAAGCCCAAAATTTGCCACAGATCTTCAAAATGATGGTCCTACATAATCTATCTCTTTGGTTCCTACCTACTGTGAACATTTCTATCCAACCTTAAAAAACCTCTAGAAGGAGTAAATATTGTTGCTTATAAATTATTTCACATTAACCCAAGCAACGCAGACTCAGCGTGGCAAGCAGGCATCTCTGGCTAGAAGGCTCACATCCCAGCTTAAACCATCAGGATATAGTCTTCAGAACAGCAGTGGGCTGACTTGAGCCCTGCTATGACACGAGTAGAGAGGGACAGAAGTGAGTTAGTGAGAGTTATTAAATTAAGAACCTCTTACAAACTCCCCCACCACTGTTTTGCCATGGAGAAGTTGGCTTTGCAATGCTGGTTAGGGTGACCACTGTGACAGAGGGGAGGTCCTGTCTGCCGACTGACTGCTTCAGGAGCAGTTTCTGCTTGTTAAGTGGGGATGGTCTGAAGTAAAATGCATGTACTTTGTAGGAGCTCTCCCATTCACCTGAGTCTCCTGGCAGCAATGTTAAAATTCCCACTTGGTAAAATTCTTGGCTGTAATGTAGCTGAGCGGGGAACTTTGCTTTGCTCTTGGCATGTCAAAATATAAGTCCAGACTGGGTCCAGCCCAGGGCCCAGGTGTCCTTTTTCCTGGGGAAGAGCTGCAACCATTTGATATCATGGAAAAGATGGGTGAATCTCAAACTTCAGGGGTCTTGCTCACAGGAAGAGTAAACAGCCTGGATCCTGGGTTGCCAAAGACGCTCGGCATTGCCAGTGGCTCCTAACTTAAGCAAACCCAGTCACCATTTGGAGATGGAGCATTTCTGAGCAGAGCAGGCTCATTTTCCCTTTGCAGTACTTCAGCATCTGCCTTCAGTTTTGCTATGGTGTCTCCAAGGCAGTCCGTCACCCTCCCACACCAGATACAGCAGCTCCAAAAGGAAAGTCTTGTCGGCTACCACCTTTCAGGCTGTTTGGAGGGGCTATTGCATTGAAAAAGAAGTAGTGAAGTGAACAGTGCTGCCACCAGGGTTCAGGCAGCTTATCCAGGCCATAGGATGCAACAGGAATTGCCCTTTGGGTTTTATGAATGCCTTGGGGATGGAAAGCCTGTATTAAATTGGAAGGAGGAAGCAGAAAAGATGATAATGGTGTTCCCTCTTGTCATGGAGCACTGCATGTGTTGAGATAAGGGCTCCCAGGCACCAGGTTTTAGCACTGAAAATGGGAGGCTGAGAGGTAGATGCAGAGATAGACACAAACCAGGTGCTTCTGTCATTCCTGGAGCAGTAGTCTTTGAAACGGAGTTTTCTCTCACACCCTGCAAAGTCTTGACTCTTGCTTACCCCTGAAGTCTTCCAAGCCTTGATATCTGAACAGCAAATCCATGATTCTGCAAATAGATAAAATTTGGGCTGCAAGGAGCATTTACCAAAATAGGGATGAGTTTGATGTAACGGAAAGACAAGCTCAGAAAACAGCAGAGCCCAAGCAGTTCTTCATTTGCAGTTATCAACTCAGACCAAACAGTTGTGAAAATCATCACATTTCAGAGCTAGTTAGTGTCACTAAAATGCAGAAATTGACCACAAAGCCCCAAGACACGGTGCCATATCCTGAATGAGATCTCACTGTAAAGCTAGAACTGAAAAAGGAAAACAGTCTAATGCAGAGGGCAATGTATAATTTATTAGAAATATTAATGTGCATACAGCGGTGAAGAGCTTGTGCAATTCCAAAAGGTCCATCTCCCAATGTGTCTCCAGTCCCAATGGAGCAGTGGAAAGTTTTTGTGGGGAAATGGGCAGGGTGGAATTGCACGGACTGTGCACTGCCAGAAGGCACAGGGTCTCAAAGCTGGCTCAACTCTGCTTTCACTTAAATGTGGTGGAAACAGAAGGAGGGCAGGCAGTAGTTTCTTGTTGTAGGAAGGCACCAAGGAAATCAAGGACTGGAACAGCTCCTGCGTTGCACAATCTCGTCCCTGTACTTGCAGGGAAAAAAACTGAAAAAAACCTGTCTGATGGCAGCTTGAAAGTGACTTCAGTTCTGGCAGCCTCCACGGAGGGTGTCTGCCATCCGTCTCCCAGCACCCTGTGCCAAGTGGCTGCTTGCTCCCTAGCTGGCACCAAGAGTTTGTTCCCCTTGCCCACTATGTGAGAGAGGTTCAATCTCTTCAGGCCAGATGCAGTTGCTGCCACAAACAGGTCCATGCACAAAGTGCAGAATTCTTACATGTTTTTTGGGCTCCTTACCCAGCCCCTGTTAACATCATGCGGAGCTCCAGCATCATTCAAAGCACGACATTTTTCCCAACCACGCTCCCAGACAAAGCAGACCCAGCGTGTTATCTGCCTCGCAGGCCGAGGAAGACGATGATACCCCACAGACCTTACCAGGGCCTGCACTGCCCGCCTCCTGCCAGGAGGGGGTGCTGGAGCTGCGCGGGAGAGGAGAGAGGGGAGCGCCCGCCGCTCCGCCTGAGAAGGGAAAGGCAAGGGGGTGGGGAAAGGGAAGGTGGAGGAGGAAGAGGAGGAGGAGGAGCAAGGTGTCTGGGGGAGACAGGGAGCTGAGGGGGCTTCAGGATGTATGGGCAGGCGATGGCTGGCTGCAGGCTGCGCCCTCCGGTACGTGGAAGTGCCTGGCGCTGCAAAAGCTGCTGGCAAGCTGGGCTAAGAACATCCCCTGCCCGCAGAAGGTGCATGTTTTGGGAAACTGCTGATGGCGAAAGGTGCCTGCTGACAGTGAGACCAAGAGCAGAGAGGATGGGAGGGGAAGGGCCAGGGCAAAGACGAGGCTCCAGGGATGCTGCCCTTTCTCACCACGCTTTTGCTCCAGAAACTGCCCCTCACTCCTTTGGGGTTGGTGTTGTGAGAAACGTCGGCTCACACCTAGAATTTAGAGAGGACGAAGTCGCCGAAGCAAAGGTATAGAAATTTATTATACGAAACAGCGCTGAATCGGGTGCATCTCAAAGTAGAGGCACACCCCCTTTTGGTTTCTTAGGCCTCTTTATCCTTCTTATCCCGGCCGCCTGAGCCACTGTCTCCCTTCTCATTGGCTGAGAAGTTGGAGCTCACGTTCTTCCCGACCGCCTGACTAAGCACGTACACCTGTTCTACAAAATTATCATTCTAAACACCCCTATTCTAGTTGATTATGCTACTTGTTGCTTTGCAATCTTTGCCATCACCTACTGCCCAGTGTTAATGATTACAAGTACCCTGGTCGTCATATCTCCATCAGTGACCCTCCAGGTGGCCTTTGTCCACTTATCAGTCTGCCATGGCCTGGCTCTCTTCACCTAGATGATTTCCCGTAGACCAGGACCCCTGGACAGCCCCAGGGCGCTTCTAAGGATTAGTTGGGTACAATGGGTGAGGCTCCACCATCACCGGGCCTCCACCGTCAATACAGACATACTAACAAAAATATATCAATTAGCTGAAGCAAAACTCAGCCCATTTCTCACAGTGTTCACCTGCTGGCTGCCTGTGTGGTGCAAGATGGCACTAAGGTGACTCAGTCCTCCCTTGGGAGCTCTGAGAGCTGGCTCCATCCCAAGTACTGGCACCGCAGGTAGGGGTCCCTTGGCTCCTGGCATACCAGCCCCAAGGAGCAGGGCTGGGGTGGGAGAAGGCATATCCATCTGGAAGGAGCCTCTTTTTTTTTTTTTTTTTTTTTTTTTTTTTTTTTTTTTTTTTTTTTTTTTTTTACTTTTTTTCTTTTTTCTCCTAGGAATTTGGGCTGCCCAGAGAGTGAGGCCCAGTTTCAGCATTGCTTGTCTTTGCAGCCTGGAACTGCAGTCTCATGTCACTTACAAATCCCATGAAACCTGTGGAAAAGAAAAGGCAGGTTCTCAATCTCAAAGATTCAAGCTTTACCCAGGAATTCATTTTCTATCTCAGGGTGGATTGTTCTCATGCTTCATGGGTCAGCTGGTAAAATGGAGTATTCGTGTGTACTCCCTTCCCAAAATGTTGGAGAACGTGGCTGAATACAGACGGGGAAACAGAAAGCATCATCAACAAGCAAACAGTATTCTTTTTCTAATACCCTCCTCTGGTAGCCGAATAACTCTGGAAGCCAAAGACCAGGTAAGATAGGTCCTTACCTCTTGTCGTGATCTAGGCAGTGGGTGGGTGATGGTAAAGCAAGCATACATCATATTTCCCTCCAAGCAACTATTATGTAGCAGCAGAAACCCTACCCTTATAGCCATCTAATAGATTAGGTTCATTACCTCAAGGCAGCAGGCTAAAGCCTTATGAAAACAAGTTTCTCTCCTGACTGTGATACAGCATTGTCAAACAGAGCAGTGCCTGGACATGATCTCAGGCAATTACTATCAGAGCTGTCAACAGGCAAAGGCTTGCAGTCATGAAGCTGTTGTTCAGCAATGATGATGAATGATGTCTGAGGGTGCTGAGCCCTGTACAGGACCATAAAAATGTTGGAAAGCATGGGGTAGTCCTCAAAGAAAATTTTTCAGGGGTAGCTTTGTTGCAGAAAAATTTGAATCAGGCAGGATACCCGTGTTTAATCCACACTCAACTTTATGGCAGGTTGTGGTGCTGTCTGTCTGTGGCACTCCAGCCAAACATCCGCTGTGCTCTTGACACCAGCATTAAAAAAGGACCCTTACTGTGCACTTCGATGAGTTGTGTGATCAGGTGTGGATCTATGGATAGACTGAGCAGTCTGGTAATGACAGCAGCTGGTGACAACAAAACACCTCATTCAAGACAGTCTCTTGATAGCATTGTTGGTTCTGAGTTGCTTTCTCCAGCTGGGATGAGGGAAAATGCAGAGGAAATCAGCTACTTCTCCAGACCTGGCAGGTGAACACTGGCAGAGACGAGGAGCTAGCAAGAGTCCTTGCAGACTTCCCGTTCCCAGTAGTGGAAAAGGCAAACCCCCTGAACTGCTGCTGGTGGCCTGCCAGGGAGGTATGGACAAGGCAGGCTGCAAGTCCACATCAGCATGAATAAGGTGATAGAACACTACAAAAAGGTTACTTGTAGCAGCAATGTGACTTCGAGCCACACTGAAATGACATCTTTTCCATTAAAGGAAGCTGAATAATCTGATAAGGTTACAGCTGCCAGTTATCAATCCTCTGTGAGGACCTTAGATAAGGCAAATCTGAATCACATAGCTCATGACTGTACCGAAATCTGGACCACTGCAAGAAATGTGCTCAGCTGTTGCTGAAAAAAAACAGGCTTCCCATATAAAAGTCAGCAAGCAATTAAATTCCTCTAGATTACAAATGTGTATCAGTGGATGAAGGCAAACTCTGACAATATGTAAATACCCATGAACGGTTTTGTTTGCAACAAATGTGTGGGATTACTCTGCCAGTATACAGACAGAAAGAATAGTCAGAATAAAAATAAAAGCAGGAAGAGTTTGAGGTCTGGGCGCAAACAAAATGAATTTTGCATCAGTCTTTCTTGAACTTAAAAAGCTCATGCAAAAAGCTCCTCTTTGGAGAGAGATGGCAAAGTGACTTTCATTTGGGATGAAAACTGAGAAGATCCTGAGATCCCTTGGCAGAGGAGTGGCAGGGGGACAGGAAAAGAGGAACCTGCAACCCTTTCCATACGAGCAATTTCTGGCGGCTTCTGAAAGTAGCCTGTCCAAGGTGTCACTGGGGATGAGGGACAGCTACAGAGAACTGGTTAAATAATTAAAGGCCCACTCACTCTTATTGCTAAACACAAGGCCCTGGAGCAACACACTCTGTTAAGCTGTGCCAATAGGTAGTACTGTGCAAGCATTTCTGTGCTGTTGTCTATGACGTTTTGAGACATAAATTTAGAAAACAGCCCTGTTTTCCCACCTGTATCTTACTGTTTTTTTCCTCCCCAGACCCATTTTATAGCCTTGAAACAGCAAGTGAAGTATGAAAAATGAATAAGCTAAGTTAGGTCTGAGGAAGGCTGTCTCTTTTATTAGACCAACTGATATGGCTGGAGCAAACAGACAATCTTTCAGGCATGTGATCTATCTTTGGGTCTGATCTGCAGCCTGTTTTTTTCCCCAGCTGTAACTGGCAGCATAATAAAAGACATTTCTCCTCCTTAAAAGCCTTGCCTCACTTCTACTCTTAGACCGCAGTGTCTATAGCTGCCCAATAGAGCCACAAAAAAATCAGTCAGAGTTTAGGACCCAGAGCCCTGTTTTAGGCTTAGGGGATGTGACAGCTGACTGGAAATCAATGAAGTGTGATTTACAGAGCGTCATGATGAGACAAGACGAGGCTCAAAAGGTGCTGCCTTGCCCTGCAGACTCAATTGTCTGCCTTGATTTTTAACTAGATTTTATAAGTCTCCTACTAGGATGAGACCGATTTGCTTATGAAAACCAAAGATCAGATTTAAAGGAAAAGCCACAGTGGTGCCCATGCTTTGCCTAGTGCTCTTTGCACTGTGTCTGAGCCGCTCAGGTAAGTGCAATTTCTTCTTCTTCCAAGCTGAGCTGCAGGTGTTCAAGATATTTTTTTTGCTGGCCAGTTAGCTGCTGCTTGAGGGACAAGGTAGATGCTGGCTTCCCTTGGTCCTCTTAACGTTGTCCGACTAGCAAAGGAGGGTTGTATCAACTGCTGTCTTTGTACTGCAACCACAGCCAGTTTGGTAACAGGGCTTTAATAACTGGGGTGACAGGGTGGTCGCTGGGTGGAAGTTAACAAAAAAATCCTAAGCTTGACTCGCACTGCTAAAGGAAGTTATGGGAATACCTCAATCAACAGGAGGAAAACTGAAATGCCTCAGGCAAGCTGAGGAAAGGCTAGGTGTCCTGTCTGCATTTCTCAGGGTGTTTTGCATGTTTATTTAGCAAACTTCTTGCCCCAGCACACTTTCCCCTGCACCTGTAGGGAAGTGCTCCTGGCGCGGACCACAGAGAGAAACAGGAACCTGGAGGAGAAGGGAGATGCCAAACAGTGCCCATTACTTGTACATGCAGTAACCTGCCAGGGACCTTCCCAACGTTTGCCTTCTCTGTGCACTGTATGGTAAATTCAGAGATGCATCTGTCCTATGGCCACTTCTCTGTTCTTTCAAAGTCAGTTTGTTCAGTATTTTCTCCATGGCTTTACCTAACTTAGTCATCAGACCAGGCTTGATGAAAGGAGCTGCTAGGGAATTTTTTCTGCTTGATATGTCCTTCTTCTCACTGAAAACTTCTGCTCTTAAACTGTCCTCCTGCAAGTACTGAGGCTGTCTTATCAGGGCACCAGTCTTATTCCTTTGTGAGACTTCTCAAGTCTTTTTCATTCTTTTCTGTGGCTTCCCCAGAAGCTGAGAATCAACATATCCAGCCCCCAAAACAGCTTTACCACCTCTGTGCTATACCCTCTTAGAGCATTAGGGCCCTTGGAATTCATCTGAGGTACAGGCTGTGAAATGGTACTGTTTTCCTATGAGGGAGTTCATATGCAGCCGCAGACACTGTGCCCATGGGACGTGTGGTTGAGTATGTGTGTGCAGGGAGTTACTCTTAAATAAACACAGGGCAACATATTCCAGCATTAAGATTAAGCTGGTCTTGATCCTGCATGTTTTGGCATTGTGGATTTTTTCCGTTCACTAGATTTCCCATTAAATCTCCTGTGTTTAACAACCACTCACTCCTATGAACCTCTTAAAGGGAAAGTGAAAGGCCTGGGAGCTGGGGTCTCTGCAGAGACTCTCATGTGTCAGGGGACGGGACCACTGAGGGGGGAGAAATGTGTTCTTTCTCTTCCTTTGATTGCGGCTGCAATGCCTCTCTGGCATGTTCGGGCAGACAATCCAGTTTCCTAGGACAGACCCCAGACTCTGATCCCCATTTGCTGTGGTGGAGCTAGGGTTAGCCCTGGGGTAAGAATAAACCCTGGAGCAAGCAGGAGGGGCATTTGTGGTTTCCAGTTGGTGATAGCAGACCTCAAAGTCTTGTGACAAAGCGGCAAGTCACAGGGTGGCTGCAGAGGCTGCTATAAACTGTATGGACAGCTAGCTGCATGAGCGCTTCCCCAGCGGTGGGGCAGAGGGGGTGGAAAGGAGTATGAAAGCTCCCCCTGACCATCTGGCCTCCAGCTCACCAGGGTTTGTTAACCCCACCGCAACTGCACATCCGACAACAGAGGCTAGACCATTTGACAGTAAACTAATTGTTACCCCGTGAATGGCAGGGGTAACCCACCAGGCTTCAGGGTTTACAGCTTCTCAAAAAGGAATAAGCATTTGCTGTGGCTAGAAGAGGGGGATGAAGGTGCTGCTTGGACCTTGTGTTATCCTGAGAGAATCCGGACTGAGTTAGGGAATGGTTTTGTCCAATGGGACGGTCTAGTGTAGGAGCAGGTTTTTGCTTCAGGCAGACCTTCAGCTGGGCTGCTTCCTGCCAGGTTTCCCCATGCCCATGGCCTCACATAGACCAACCTGCCAGGGATTGCTCCACAGTGACCAGATTTCCCCTGTGGACCCAGCTGTCGGTGGCACACCACAGGTATCTGAAAAACCAGAACTCTTTCTCTCAGAGTGGCACTTACTGGGCTAGATACTTGCTGCTCACTCAAGAGTGAAAGGGAGCAACTGATGCTCTGAGGCTGCAGATCTTCTGAAGAATAATAAGAAAGACTGGGTAAGTATGTTGACTCAAGACAAAAAGGCCATAGAAAACAAAAACCTAGTACAAAGTCATCACTGCTCTGGTCTGATGATTTTTTTTATGTGTGTGAGCTGTGCCTGGGCCATCTTGCCCTCCCCTCTCCTCACCCTGGCTCTGCTGAGAGTCCGTGTGTCTGGATTCCTACAGATTCTACTGACAAGAGCTGCCCAGAGGCGGATTTGTCTCACATCATCGTTCTGCCTCACTTCTTCATGTCGTGCCATTCTTCACGTCTGCTTCCCAGCATGTCCCCACTCTCTGTTGCTCTTTTCCAGATGTGGCTGCCTTCAGTTCAATTGCTGAAAATGAGGACGCGCTTCTCAAGCACTTATTTCAAGGCTATCAGAAATGGGTCCGCCCTGTAGAAAACTCCAATGACACCATCAAAGTCCTTTTTGGATTAAAGATATCACAGCTTGTGGATGTAGTAAGTGCTGGGTTTGGCTTGGTAAAACATCCCTTCTTTTATAGACAGTCATGCATCCACCTAGGAAGGCTGGTGATGCCATTGGCTTTTGTCTCCTGACACATGAAATGAGAAGTGATAGTCAGGCAACAAAAAGCCAAGTGTGGTGCAGTGCTGGAGACACGACCTCCTGTCCCACGCACAGCATGAGCCATAATACTTGTTTATTTTGCAGCAAACCTGAAGGTCCTTTTTTCCCTGCTGTTCTCAGGGAATAAGGCCTCATTGCATCAGGTGTTAACCAAGCAGTCCATGCCAGACAGTCCCTGGTGCCTACATTTGCAGTTTAATGACATTTTGCAGCTACAGGGCGGATGTGAGGAAGGGTAGAGCTGGTTTGACCATTGCTCACTCTAAACAATCTTGTATCCAGGCCAAAGACAGCTTGTATCTTGACTCAGCTGGCTCCTCAGATAAGAGACTAGAGGCAAAAGAGACAATCTCATGGTTTTGCCTATATGGAAAGTTTCCCTTCCCTTTCCCTTCCATCACTGCAAAGCCTAGTGGAACTTGCACAGGGCCCAAAGGTACCCATGCAACAGTGGGCTCCTCACATCCCCGTGCCCCTGGCAGCATCCTCTTGTGCCATGGACAGCAGACTCTATTTTTGTGCTTTATTTACATATTCAGGACAATATTTCAGCTTATATCTTCCCAAACTCACTCCAGGCTTAGAAGTGTAGGGAGATGAGCTGTCCTGTGAGCCCACAACCATGTGTGTCCTGAACCCACTTGCTGGCTGAGTCCTGCTGCCTCCCTGCACTTTGACTCCTGATTCCTTTGGGCACTTTGGCTTCTGATTCCTGTGACATGCCAGACCTTGGTTTTCCAGCCTCAGGAGCTCCCAGTGAGAGCAGGGACAGCACCTAGGAAGTCCCTTCCCCCAACAGTGACTAAAGAGCCTAGATCCGTGGGGCAACAGGACCATAGGGATCTCCTCTGCTCGGCACAGGGCTGGACTCAGCAGGCCATCGAGTCTGTTTCTTGTCTGTTTTGGTAATGCAATCCTCTCTACCTTGTCTCACCCTAGGATGAGAAGAATCAGCTGATGACAACCAACGTGTGGCTGAAGCAGGTAAATTAGACCAAATCAGATCTCCCCTTTCAGTGTGGGGCTGCTGAGCTGAGTGGCCACCCTAGTCTGCTGTCCACTGTGCCATCCATCTCCTTTTGTGACACCAAGTGGCTGGACGAAAGCAGCACCATGTTATCTTGCCTGACATCTTTACTTTACTCCTCTCACTTCAGCAATTGCATAAAGGAGCAGAAAGGAAGGGTTGTGGACCTTTAGGAAATAGGGTACCCTTTTCTCCTGGTCTGCACCCCAGCTATGTGTTCAAGCCAGCTGCATTTCATGGAAGCAACATCTCCTGATACTGCAGTGGCTGTCCCTGGGATGCTGCATGTGCCCTGTGGGACTATCCTGTCACAAACTTAGAGGTCACACAAGTACTGTCTCTCTTGCCTGAGCTAAGAGTGATGCCTCGGATAGATTTCTTCTTCAGCCTAAGTAAAGAGAAAGAAAAGGCCAGAGTATTACTCCCCACAAAATTAAAATCCATGACAAATTAACCAGATCTTTCCTACCTAATTTTTTCTGTAAGTGACAATAATTTATACAAATGCTAGAAAGGTGCAAGTTGAGCAGTTAGGTCTTCTTTCTTCTTCACTCCTGAAGAACACTGCAATTGGTTTAGATTACATTGCACCATTTTATTGACCTTGTGACAATTATTTTAAGCTCCTCAGCCATGTGACTATCTATAAACATGTCAGCTGATTCTAGGCAGAGTACATTAAACATAAGCTGCACTTGAAATGATGCCATGGAAGTGGTTACCAGGGGTCACTGGGCTGGTGGAGGAGAAATACAACTCAGTTTTTGTTCCCCATCTGATATTCCCTGTAGTGCTGCAGTGAGTGTGAGCTTCTGGGTGGAGCAGGACCCTAAAAGGCCATATGGATGTTATATGCCAAGATGGTCTCTCCCTTGAAGAGGGAGAAGCTCAGGCTTCCCCTTGCTGCAGGGAGGATGGGAATATCCTCTTTTGCTGGGAAGATTTGTTCTGATCTGAATCCAACTGCTGAGACCCTGCTGTGAAAGAGCTGCGGTGTTACGTTTTCCCTGCCTTCAGCCACAACTGCAGAACTCCTCATGTGCACAGGGCCAGACCTTGGCTTCCTTACTCTGAGTACTCAGACAGACAGCAGACAACAGAGCGCTCCTGCAAAGGCAATCCCTCACCCAGGTCTGTCCTCTCCCTGTTCCCCTCCTCTCACCTTGCGGGCTGCAACGCCCACCTCCCCCTGCAGGTCCAAGCCCTGCAGTCTGCAGGTGTAACAACAACCCACTTCACCCTCCTCATTCTCTCTGCTCCTGCAAGTGTCGCCTGAAAGATTTTGCAGCCTTTCACAGAATATTCCTGGGTGTGACCATCACCTGCTTGTGAGGCCTGCTTCACCACTTCTGTTGTGGGAAATCAGGTTCTGCTGCAGGTTATTCTATGTCTGCTGCAGGAGGCAAGGAGGCACCACCATTCATGCATTGCTTCTTGAGTGTTGGGGAGGACAAGGATGAAGGGGAAGCCACTTTATCTGATCCTTCTGCCTCATGTTGTGGCTAAAAGAAGTACCAACTCAGGAGTCTGCACTGTAGGCGTGCTGATTTCCCTCGAAGTTTTGGAGGCTGTGCTCAGATTTTAGCCAAGGCAGCTCCCTAGGGTAACTCAGCGCTGTGATTTTCAGAAATTGCTGACCTGGGGTCTCAGTAGTTGTTACCATTTCTAATATCCCTTCTCCATCTAAAGGGTCGAGAACAGCAAGGCTTAAATGAAATGTAAAGGGAGCAGAAAATAAGTGAGACACAGGCTCTGAGTTTCCCACATGTAGATGTCCCCAGGAGGTCAGGCTAAGTGTTAAATACCAGTTGCCTGACCCAGGTGTCCCTGCTTTTAGAAGTCATGCATTCCTGTAGGGTCAGCGTGAACTGGTCTCATGTGCAATCCAGTGCTTGGGGAATTATTAGAGTTCACAAGCACAACAGCTAGGAACAGCTTAGGAAACTAAGGAGAATTAAAATAATATTTTTCCTTTGGACAGAGAAAAATGAAAAACACTTAAACAAACTGGAATTCTCTCATGACACAGACCCTGTCCTTATGCAGGAGCTGGAGAGGTCATGGAAATCTGGTCCTCCCTCTGGGTGTTTGAGATTGAGAGGGAATCACAGTTATCATTTCTTTGCAAGAGTTCAGCTTTTCTTAGGTGAGCAGAGCTTAAATCCAAGGATTTTCTGGTGGGTTTTTTCGTTGTTTTTTTTTACCTCCAACATCCACATACTCAAGATAGTGGGACTGGATGATGTGCATGCAGACAGACACACAAGATGCAAAGGAGCTTTAAGTGGTTGCTGAGAAAGTGTCTGGGTTCAAGCAAGCTATGGAGTCTACTTAGAGTTGAGAAGGGTTGAGAATCCAGGTTCAATGTTTCTTGGTCCTCTTACTGTGGGTTAAGCATCTGTCTGAGCGACAGCCCAGAGACAGGGATTTGGCAGAACTGGAGAAAGGGGAGAGCTATGCTGCTCTCCTTTGCTCTCTCCTGCTCCTGCTAAGGTCTGGAGCAGCTTGGAAGAAAGGGAGAAGAAAGGGCCTTTTGCATCTGCTGCTACAGTTCGTGTCAGCATTGTCCCTAGGGAGATTCCCATTTTAAACTACTCATCTTCAAAGTCGGCACACAATCTATTTTCTGCTCCAGTAAGAAGACACGCAACCATTTGCCTTGCAGACATGAAAGAGCACTTTAGCTGGGAGAGAAATCAATGCAGAACAGGAGGGAGGGAGGAATATTACAGATGCAGCAAATAACCCAGGCCAATGGGCTGCTCCAATTCAACTGCAGAGGGAAGATTGTATCTCCAGATGGCTCACAGGGTATTTGCTTCTCTTGCGTTAGTGCAGGCTACGAGCTGACTGTGTTGTCTGCTGCTGTCAGCCCTGACTATCCCCTTGCATAACAGGTATGTTTCCAGCCTAAGCCCTCTTGCACCTATTACAGGAAGTGTCCAGGACACAAGTGAGTCTGTGCCCACCTAACAGCCCAGGCTGCTGGAAACATCTGGTAGACGCCCACCCACAGAGAAAAGATCAGGCTAAAAGTGGTGTGCTCAGTCCTTGCTGCTGAGACTGAGAGCAGCAATGATCCCACTTCTCTTTCCACATCTGAACAGCTCCCATCCCTCCTTCACCAGTCGGAGGAACCAGGGGTGGAGGTCTGTGCCTGGTAGCTGACACCAGCCATTTGGCAATTCAGAGAGTGGGTGCAGGTACTGGGGCCATTAATCCTGCTATGGTACCACCCTGGACAACTGCTCCTTTGCTTGGGCCTTGGGCCAGATTTTAGGAGGCATCTAGCAGCCAGCCGCCCATAATGTTGGGCACCATCCCTTCCCTGCACGTGGAGGAAGAAGACACTTGTTCTTACTGTCTTTGTTTAGGTTCTTTACTGAGGCTCTGGGTTGCTGTCACACTGTAAAGGAGTATAGTAGGAAGTGTCTGTAGGTATAGCTGTGAAAACCATGTGGAATCAAAGAAGTGGTTGTCTGTATCCCTGGAGGTGTTTAAAAGACATCTAGTTTTGATGCTTAGGGACATGGTTAGCTAGGTTAATAGTTGCACTCAATGCTCTTAAAGGTCTTCTCTAACCTAAACAATTCTATTATCCTATAATTCTCAGTAAGAGGGGAACAATTTGGTGTGAGAAGAAGCAGAGACCATAACTTTTTGGTTCATTCTTAAGTCATGGAGGAAATTGCCCTGAGAAGGCTGAGGCCCCCACATCTCTGGGGAGCTCTTAGTGCTGAAGCTTAATGGAAAGTGGTTCATCTTCCACTTCTTGGTATTGACCACAATCTACAGCTGTTGATTCTTCTCTTTGCTGTTCTCATGGGCAAGTGAAAGCCCCCATCAATAATAGCAGAGAGCTGCTTTTCCACTGCATCTCCGTGGGGATCTCCAGGTTGCTAGAGCCACTTTTCTAGAATCTCCCTACTGAAAAACAAAAAGAAGAGAGAGAAATTATTCTGGATTTCAGCATGATGAAAATTGACAGGACTCCCCCTGCTTCTGCTTCTTTATGGTTGTCTCTTCAGGATTGTAACCAAATGCTTTACAAAAGCATCATATTATTTTTTCTGCAATAGCATGCAATTCTTTCTGATGAAAGAAGAGTGATTTGGTTTGCAAGGACAGTGTACAGATATTAGGAGTTGTATTCTGTTCACTGAAAAAAAGCCAGGTTTCCACTGAAAAAGAATTAAAAGCCATGTCTCAGTTGTGTAGTAGTACCCATGTCAGCTGGCTCTTCTATGGGGTCAGTGCCACCCAGAAACACTGTGGGCTGATCCTCAGAGGGAAGAAGAGGTGCCATACCCAAGGGAAGTGGCTCCTTCCTTCTGGACTACCCCCAGATGGTCTGGGCAGGGTGGTGAGTGAAGTGAGAGTCAAGTGTTCCCTGGGAGTGCCTGCCTTGAGGTTGCCTGCAAAGGGATGGGAGGCATGCTGGGGCCCACCTGTGGCTGGAGGCGCAGTGCTTGTGGAGATTAATATCTCCTGGCCATGCCTCCCTATCATCCTCTCTGCAGCTGAACAGTTTTACACCAAGTTCTGCCCATTGTCCTGTGCAATGCAGTTCCTTCTGAGGCAGGAGGTGGGAGGAGGAATGAGGCTGTTGTGTATGAGTGGGCAGAGGATTCTGCTGGCTTGTTACAGGAATGGATCGACCACAAGCTCTCCTGGAATCCAGAGGAATATGGTGGGATCACTGCCATCCGTGTCCCATCTGAGTCCCTGTGGCTTCCTGACATTGTTTTGTTTGAAAAGTGAGTAGCATGTCTTCTTGCTCCGGGTTTAGGCCAGAGATTAGGTAATGCATATCTGCCACCATGAAGCCTGCACATGCTGTCAGAAGGCAGCATGAATGTTGGCTTCCCTTGTGCTCCAGGCAATGGGTAGATCACAGAGCTGTGAGGGAGTAAGACTGGGGCAAACATAGTCCTGAACTTGGTGCTGTTTCTTTCTGTCCAACTCCCAGTGCTGATGGACGTTTTGAAGGATCCTTGATGACGAAAGCCATAGTGAAGTACAATGGAGTGGTGACCTGGATGCCACCGGCCAGTTATAAGAGCTCCTGCACAATGGACGTGACCTTCTTCCCCTTTGACAGGCAGAACTGCTCCATGAAGTTTGGGTCGTGGACATATGATGGCAGTATGGTGGACTTGATTTTAGTGGATGAAAATGTAGATAGGAAAGACTTCTTTGATAATGGGGAGTGGGAGATCTTAAATGCCAAAGGTATGAAAGGCAACAGGAAGGATGGGCTGTACTCTTACCCATTTGTCACTTACTCTTTTGTGTTGAGACGCCTTCCCCTGTTTTACACTCTTTTCTTGATAATCCCTTGCCTGGGATTGTCTTTTCTGACTGTCTTGGTGTTTTACCTGCCTTCAGATGAAGGAGAAAAGCTTTCATTGTCTACATCAGTTCTAGTCTCCCTCACTGTTTTCCTTCTAGTGATTGAGGAAATAATCCCTTCTTCTTCCAAAGTCATCCCTCTGATTGGTGAGTATCTTCTGTTCATCATGATTTTTGTGACCCTCTCTATCATTGTGACTGTGTTTGTTATCAATGTCCACCACCGCTCATCAGCAACTTACCATCCCATGGCCCCCTGGGTTAAAAGACTCTTCCTCCAAAAGTTGCCTCGGCTGCTCTGCATGAAGGGCCATGTAGATCGTTACTCCTTCTCAGAGACTGAAGAAAAGGAAACCACCTTGAAATCAAAGCTCCCAGGGAAGCAGAAACACAAGCAAGCAAAAGATGGAGAGAAAATTGTTATTGCCTTCCTGGAAAAGGCAGCTGACTCCATTCGATACATTTCCAGGCATGTCAAAAAGGAGCATTTCATCAGACAGGTAGGTGAAGGGAGAGCAAGGACGGATCACATTTTACTTGACAGCAATGTCTTCCAAGCTCTTACCTTCTTTGCATGCCTTTGCCTTTTCCTCTTCCTCCTGCTCACATCTAAGATGTGTCCTCAGAAGTTCCTCTGCTTGATAAATAATATGGTTTTCAGGAAAATGCATTGCTTCAAGCCAGAGCTTTGTTCAAACTGTGCTGAGAGGACTGCAGCAGAAAGATGACCAGTAAATTGAACATGCATTTGATGAGCATGCTGTCCTTGACTGAAGCCTTCTGTTCAAAGCTGAAATAATTTTTGATTAAAAAAAAGTGCCTTGAATTGCTTTTATAAATAGCTCTTTTGTGTGTGCAGGGTTGTGCCAGTACTCACAATGCAAAATTCCCCTCCTGAATGCACGCAATCCAAGCCAACAGAGCACTTAAGCAAACACAAGCCACTGGGACCACTTGTACTGGAAGTAATGTCTGCATCAAAGTGCTGTGATAGAGCCAGGTCCTGGCACTTCAAGGGAAATGTGGTTCTGTGAAAAAAAAATAATCAGTTCATTATGAAACCATCTTCAAGCTTGAGTCTTTAGACTTTCACATGTGCACTTAGCTAAAAGCTTTTGCACAGGCTGAAAGAAGTCTGATTACCATGAGTGTAAAACTGTGGAATTGTTTCGGTGTTTTAAGTGATTCGCAGCTATGGGTACCAAAAAGGTGATCTGTGTCTCTTTTAGGACGCAGCATGCTACAGACTTTTAACTTTAGACACAGACTTTTGGAGCTGAAATATATGTAGCATTGTCAACAAAGTACTGGGCTCATTACTGTTTTCGTTTGTTCTCCCTCTTCTTCCCAGGTTGTCCAAGACTGGAAATTTGTAGCTCAAGTCCTGGATCGCATCTTCCTATGGCTATTTCTGGTGGTGTCAGTGACAGGTTCCGTTCTTATCTTTACTCCTGCGTTACGGATGTGGCTGAACAGCACCTTGTAGAAAATGCTCCCACAGTAGCATACAAGTACAATGCCAAGAGGTGGTGGTGCCTTGGAGCTTGGTCCCTACGGTACAGGATGGAAAGCAACAGCAAGAACAAGGGAGGGCGATGGTAGCAGTGGGCACTGACTAGTGCTTTCTGTCTTCATATGACTTTACCAGTTACACATTTGGCTGAGATCGGAGAAGGGCTTGGTGCACAGCTGAGTCCTAAAGTAAATTGTGGTTGCACAATTGGGTTGTTAAGTATTTTACGAGCAGCTTGGTTATATTACAATAAAAGCCAAGATTATTAGTTACAATTGGAAATAGAACTTCTGGCACAAAGTTTATACTGAAAAGACAGATCTGTCAGTTAAAATGCTACTTTATCAAAGATGTTGTAGTACTAACCCAAATCAGTACTCAGTTTATCTACATTTCCAGGTGAAAACCACGAAGGCACTACAGATTGCTTTGTGTATGTGTCAGAACTGGCAATTGCACAGCATGTGCACAGAAAAAGTACAAATACCTTTTAGAAAGGGGTGTTCAAAACCTTGACTCTGTGACCTCATCTAGCTGCAGGATCCGCTCAACAGTGGAAGAATTGACTGCTCTGCCCGCCTCCTACCAGCCTTTATGGCATGCACACTTTTTCTCTCCTCTTGGCCATCAGGAAGCTACATACCCACTTTTCAATATTATTTGCAATTTTGCCTGCTGCTTTGTAATGTACCAAAAGGCTGAACAAGTAAGGATTTTCCCCATGCTCCACATTTAGAAATTATGATTCCTGCACCTGCTTGTTCACAAGGCAAGTGGAAGATCACCTGAAGCATATTGCATGGAGAAAGCTGGCTATGCTACTTCATAAGGCAGTAGGAACCTTCCTAAACAAGTTCAGCTGGAGGGAAGCTGCAGACAGTGCTTTCAGGAAATGAAACTTGGTGCACAAGTGGAGTGAGTTTCTCCTGTGGTGGGCTGGCTACCAGGGAGATACATTTTTGGGTTTTGACTTCATGTTTCCCGTGTAATCCAGAATATAATTCCTTTAATTCATTTAAACAGGATACTTCTGCATGTTTACAGACAGCTTTTAAGAGTATAAATGAGATCTAATGGAAAACACAGGTGAAGCTCTTACCACTTTTGCTGAGGAAGAGATTTGCCAACATGGAGTGTTTTAGAAAATCCCATTCAGAATTTTCAGATGTTTTCAAGGCTAGAAAAGGATTTGGAGACCCAAATCTTGACAAAGTGTGAATCAGGTGTTAAAGGTGTTAAAGACTTAGCTAGCCTTGAAACTTTCTCCCTAGGGATGGAGATTAGAAGGTGTTAAAAATACATGGCAGTATTCTTGTGCTTGGATTATGTATGCACACCAGACCTCTGTGAGTAAATATCATCCCATCTCGTTGTGTCACTACAGAAAGTTCTGTTCACTTGTGCAATCATTATTAATAAAGATGTATTTAGTAATGATTCCTGGGGTGAGGGTGCTCATATTCTGGACTTTGTTTTTGTTTTGTTGTCAACAAAGTCTAGACCATAGCCCAGCTTAAAAGCCTTTTCTCAAAACTATTCACACAGAGGGGTTGTTACATTCTTGGAAAGTCTTCATAACTTTTTAGCTCTGTGTGTGAGTGCTTCAGGTGTTTTGCTGGCAGGTGGTCTTATCCTCACCTTGAGACGTTTCAGTTGCCCACTCACAGGCAACACATGGCTACGCTTCACGTGGCTGTGTCTGATGCTAAGCTGCTTTTTCTGGCTTGTGCTGGTAAAGGTCAGCAGGGCTCAGGTCTCTTGAGTGGGAGATGTGTGAACACTGCAGAACTATGGCTTTTGGCCTATGGTCTTCCAAGCATTGCACCTGGGACTGCTACATCTGTAGTCTCACTACCCGTTATTTCCTTGTGCTGACTGTTTCTGAGCTTCCCTGAATCTCTTTGCTGCTGGCCCACAAATGCATTCAGCATATCCCACAGCCTGGCCTACCACACAACTGGAGAGGACATCTGGGCAGACAGTCCTCTGATGGGCTCCTTCCCTCTGCTCCATGTGCTCTGCCTGTGGATGACAACATTGCAAATTGCAAATTTAAATAAAAAAACACAGCAACCCTCTGTCTTACCACTGTCTCAACACTGCCTTGATTTCTGAGCACTGGTTTGCGAAGGCCTTGGCAGTGCCTGGAAGGGCCATGTGTATCATCCATTTACCAACAGACAAGCAGGGAAACAATCCTGTGGTCCTTTTAGTACAGAGGAAAGTGGAAAGATGGCCACCCTTGGGAAGAGAACATTACAAGCTGGTTGAGCTGTCGCATTGCTTCTGTGCTTTTAAAATTAGTTAATAGATGCCATCGCTCTTAAGGAAAGGACATTTCCGGCTGCTACTGCTACACTTTTCACTGGACATATAAGGGGATATTGCTAATGTGGTTACGGAGCTGAAGGAATGAGCCCCATCCAGCCTGGTCTTGAACACCTCCAGGGATGGGGCATCCACAGCTTCTGTGTGCTACTTGTTCCAGTGTCTCACCACCCTCACAGTAAAGAATTCCTTCCTAATATCTAATCTAAATCTCCCCTCTTTCAGTTTAAAACCACTACCCCTTGCTCCATTGCTATACTCCCTGATCAAGAGTCCCTCCCCATCCTTCCTGTAGGCCCCCTTCAGGTACTGGGGGACCTCTATAAGGTCTCCCTGGAGCCCCCTCTTCTCCAGGCTGAACAACCCCAATTCTCTGAGCCTGTCCTCACAGGAGAGGTGCTCCAGCCCTCTGATCATCTTTGTGGCCCTCCTCTCAACCCATTCCAACAGGTCTATGTCCTTCTTATGATGGGGACTCCAGAGCTGGATCCAGGACTCCAGGTGGGCTCTTAACAGAGCAGAATCACCTCCCTTACCCTCCTGGCCACTCTGCTTTTGATGCAGCCCAGGATGTGGTTAGCTTTCTTGGCTACCAGTGCACGTTCCACATCTGCTCAGAGGTGGGCCCCTACTGCAGCTTTTTCCAAGGTGAGATGTTTATTGTGTCCCCTACTCCTACTCTTTCTATTCAGCCAGCTACTTTCACAAAGCTGACAAGTGTATGCAAGGCTCCCAGTCTTGAATGTGCCAAACACAGCTGAAAATGACAAAAGAAGGATCCAAAGATTACTGGATGGGGGGAAGGAAGGGGAAATAGTACACTCAGAAAGGCACAGAACATGACTTTGTAAATCTTACTTTCTTAGGATACCAGGTTGATGAGCTAAAATGTCCAAACACTCTGTTTGAGGTCCAGAAGCAAGTCAGAGAGATGTGTAGTACTGTAAGTAACAAGGACAGGGAGGCCTTCTATGGGTATGGAGGGTATGGAGGTCTTCTAACTGGAGATGAGGAGCTGTACAATTGTGAATGCTTTGACAAAAAGCCAAGAATTTTGCTAAAGTCAGCTTACTGGCTGTGAGGCAGTAGCTGTCAGGCCTAAAACACCAATGCAGTACACCTTCAGCCACAATACTTTCATTGTTTGTATGGTCATAGATTGCAACATGAATGCTGGCAGCCAGATGTCTTTCCTGTAGAAACTAAGTTTTTGTGCTCAGAATGCAGCTTTCCTCTTCAAATGCCCTTTCTTTCCCCTCCCCTCCTTTCTGATTAGAGAGCCAGCATAGCAAATGTCATTTAGTAGCATCTCTAAACACATTGTATAGCAGGGAGTTTTTTAAAAATTAGAAATGCTTCAAAAAAGGAATGATATTTAATTGACAGGCTGACAAAACAATCCATGCTTGTTCATACATCTGTGTGTCATTCACTACATAATTATGCAACATCCAGGCGGATTACAGAAAACATATTTTTCTTCTAGAAAAGCATGACATTATACATTTCAGCTACTGGATTAAGACAGTTATATTCCTGTCATTCCACCTTTATCTCCAATATATACATTTATTCATACCTGTTCTTTTTATTATGGAGCATCAAAAAGAGTAAAAGGCCAGTCAAGGACTTCAGAAACAGGGAATCATACTTTCCAAGGATTGGTGATGTTCAAAGCAGAGGCCGACACATGGCAGACACTGAAAACAATGCACTGATACTGTACAATTAAATTTAGAGCCTTCTATAAGACTCCAATAAGGGCTTTTTACTCTTGAGGCCATTGGCTTTAATTGGAATCGTGCCTTTCAGGGAAGAATCCTTCAACACAAACCCACCAGGAATCTAAACAGACAAGGGACCTGAGAGTAAACTGTCCACATAGTGTAGAAACCACATCAGGTGCACATTTACAGAGTGATTCAAGATTAGGCGCACTATCATTGGGAACTTGGTTACACAGCAGCAACCTCAGCCCAGAAGGAAATGCTCCTACAGTTACAGGTTGGCATACACAGCACTGACCCATGAGGAGTCAGAGACAGAACATTACTGCAGAGCAGATGGGACCATGGTGCCTAGCCTTGCATAGGATTCATGATTGCCAATCTTCTCCTACTGGGATGTGTGTAATCCATCTTGGTCTTGGGTTTTAAAAACACAGGAAAACTCAGATCAATCCAATTCTGTCAAGTCAGTTCTGTCTGTGACGAGACAGACAAAGCTTTCCCTACTGGGCTTATGTTTGAGCATGAGCAAGGAAGAGTTTTCAGAGCAGAACCTGTGGACTGTTAACCTGACAAGAGAAATGTGGCTTGAAATCCTACTGGAGCTCCTACTGGGGCTGACCAAGGTCTTGGTATTCTGTATCAGGAAGCAAAGGAGACTTTGGTACCCTGCAAAGTTAAGTGGCAGATGAACTAAAAATGGCACTAAAGTGGCAGATGAATTTAAAAATCTTAGAAGCATGTAGGTTTCAAATGTAGATACCTTATGTGGTAACCAGAGACAGTTCAAGTATTTTCTGGTTTTCCATAGTGCATCCAGCTCATTCCTGTGATGACTCTAGGATGCTTCAAATTATGTCAGCAGGGTTACATACAGTGCAAAATATTAACTCAGTTTGTCTTCAACTAGGATTCAGTGCTTAAGGCCTGTCTGACTTCAAACATAAATGTAGACATGTGCTTTGTTGATCTGGGACCTTCATTTGTGCACATACACTGCAGAAGATGGGGACTCGTTATTTTAGATTGTATTGAAAATGTTACAGGGTCAAGGGATTGGTTTGATTGTACTTTTATTTTGATTATTGCCCTGACACAAGAATACTACAAGGAGCACTGGTCCAGTGAGTAGGACTCTGGTACTTCATTAAAGGACCATAACAAAAACTAGCTGTTGTAAGGAGAGAAATAGAGAGGAAATGTACATTAACTCAAAGGTGAGGAAGATTTCTGATCAGGAGAGCAAAATGAAGCCATGTAGAGTGCTCTTTGGGCAAGGCACTCAGAAATGCCTGAACTGTCCTAAAAGCCCCCTGTACTGAAACCAAGAGAAAAGCTCAATAACTTCAATCTGCTCCTGTGATCCGGAGTGTGGTTGCTATTGCTGATCTCACTGAGGTAAAGACAGGCAGGCACTCTAAAAATCCCAGGCATTCTGCTTTAGAGATACTGCATGCTCATCTCCTATTTCCAGTCCTCTTCTCATTCTGTTTTAGGTTGTTTGCTTTCCCAGAGGACCCTTCCCTCTCCTTCTCTTTTCCTCTGTGGCTGGGTGCTGAGGAGATGATGACCAGGGGGGTTATGTAAGAGGAGAGAAGTATAGGAGACAGTTCTGAACCAAAAATGAGACAAGAACAAAAATGGATAAAAAAACAGTGGATCAAGTTATGTATCCGCTATTAGAGGCTGGATAAAGAGCCCTGCTGTCCCAAACACACAAAGGATAATAAATACCCAGAGAAATACTCTGTCTATCACCATAGCTACGTATTTCCAATCATCTTCCACCTGCAAGAGAAACAAAACAAAAAAAAGGATAAAGCACATGTAATGTAGCATGGATTTGTGAGTTGACATTATGCAGTAGAAATGTCCCTTATGCTTCTGAATGGGAGGAAGAACATATAGGCAGCCAAGAATGTTGCTTGTGCTTATAGTTGCTGCAGTTTTTAAGTGTCTTTAGAGGGGGCTGATTTTCTAATAGGATTTACCACTTTTGGCTGAGAACATTCAACGCTGTCCTGATCTGCTGAATTTTTCTAAACAGTCGAGTCTGTTGTCAAGCTATGGCTGAGACGCTGACATTAACAAATAGGACCTGATCATGTGGTGGGTGCAGAGTGGGATGGTTTAACAGCAGCAGAAGCACCATAGCTGCACATCACTAGACCCTGTCAAAGGATGTATCCTAACAGCCCACACAAGTGACAGTTTGCTGTTCTGGCCCCATTTGCTACAGTGCCACACTAATCAAGCCCCATTGATTACAGCAGAGTGGACAGCTAGATGCATGGACTGCAGCAAAGCAAGGGCCTTGACTGAGTAAACCACAGTGTCATGCAGGCCAGGGTGAATTTTGTATGTCTGAGAGATACATCTTAGAACAACAGCCAATGAAGTTGCTGTCCTTTAAATTGTACCGATATACAAGGATCACTGCATCAGAACATTCATATAAAACTAGTGACTGTTTAAGAGCTGTCTGCTGAAGGATCTTCCACTTGTTTTCCCAATTTCTTGATATTTTCCTCCAGGAGTTTGCCACTGTGCTTTTTGTGAAAGAAAAATGCAGCAAGAACTCCAGCTGCTTTAAATGTTACCTCAATTTTTAAAGGCCCTTTCTTTACACAGGACTAGTGCGTGATATCACTCATATGGCTTTGTATGTCTGGCAGAAGCTGCCTGCAGAATCATTTCCTCAGAGATTGCGTGAGAACCAACCCCTTTTTTCCCCCAAAGAGAGGATTTTTCTCAAATGAAAAATCCTGCTTCCTTTCCCTAGTACTTTTTGAAAGGTGAGATATAGAGCTGCTGGTGTACACACTAGACTAAGAATTCAATTTCATGTGGCAGGAGAGATTTGCAAAATGCAAATCAGCAAAACTGGCAATCGAATAAGCTTTATAATCAAGGTGGCATGTTATTCAGACTGCTTCATGTAAAGCCTCTTCTTTTTTGGAGTGCATTGGAGGAATCAGCTAAATACAGTACATGGACACGTTTTCAGCAGCTGGTGTGTCAGTGACACCAGGGCTAAAATGCTGGGGTCAAACAAAACATTTAGGGCATAGTTACTAAGTAAGGCTCCACTCAATCTACATCCTCCTCTGTGCTGATAGTCCTGTCTTTTGCTTTGGGCTGGCATGTATTATCTACTCATCTTGTGAATTCAGTCACCAGACTTTAACTGTAGCCCTGTATTCAGAAAGTTATGGACTTTGTTTTCAGATGAAACTTCTTCAGCAGGACATAAATAAGAGAAAAAAAAAAAGTAATTTTGGGGTTGCATGAATGATGTTGCAGCATGAATTTGTGCTGCTTTCAACAAAATATTCTGGTAGAAAGACTAGGTCTCAATGTTTCCCCACAAAGTATTTGTTCAATCCAAATACAGCAGTATTTCATTTTTAAATGGATTTTTCCACCAGAGACCACCTAAAAAACTTCAAAACCCAAAGCAAACATTTCATGACAGATTCAAAGATAAACGTTTCATTAGGTTCTAAACACTTCTGAAAAACATCTTTAAGTGTCAGAGAATTCTTATTCCTTGTGAAGCCTGGGTTGGGAGGGGTGTCAGATAATCTTTCTTGGAGCTTCTTTTAGTTGCTTGTGTTTAGACCTAAGGACATGGCCTCAGAATTCTCTAAATTCCAACAAGCATCATTTTTTATGACAGGAATCCCAGTTAGGATGAAAGTTTTATAACCTCACACAAGCATTAATTCAAATGCCAAGTCTCATTTTTAAGTCCCTCTCTCTCTTTTTTAAAATCTATTTTTATTCAGCTGTCTTCCCCCAAAACTCAACTTTTATTTTAACATATGTTTGTCGTGGCTGAAAATACTGTATCACTGAAGCCACAATTAGTCAAATCACTGTAAAAAAACACAGAACACACCAAACTGAAACAAAGTACAGACAACAGCATTCTGAAAGTAGTATCTTTACCAGATTTATCACTGGCTGAGAATAGTTCTTCTCCAGCTGAACTTACTGAGCTGCCTAGGCAAGCCCTGTTCTTTAAAACGCAGTTCCTAAATTTGCTTGTTCCATTACTAACACAGAAAAGCACCCTGCTTGGCAAATAGCATGCTTAGTATTGAGATGTCTCTGCTTACAAGGGCTGAGCAGTTGGTGAGCAGTGGAAGAGGGTTGCTTCTGAGGATTTACAGAAGAAGGGTTGAAAGTGACCTTGAAAGGTCCCAACTAGTTTATCCCCTGCACTATGGCAGGATCAACTCTACCTGAACCACTGCTGATCAAAGTTCATTCTTCATGTCTGCAACAGGCTGATGCTCCTCTTCTTTTCCTTTGAAAGGTAAGCCTCACGTTTAATCTAAAACTGCCTGGCTGCTTAAATTATCTGCTGGAGACAGATGAAGAACAGATCACTTTTTTTTCCGCTCCATCCCCAGTGGATGATTTATCTCCTCCCTTTCTGTAGGAAACCTTGATCCATTCACAGGTCTCAAAATTTTCTTCACTGCCCCATCCTTCCTAGATCATGTTCTACTTGCTGGAAGTGTGGCCCCATGCCCAGCTGAGTGGTTATATCTCCCTTACCTCCTTGGTTTCATTTTGAAACCTCATGTTCTCTGCAATGAATTGAACGCTGCTAATAACTTCCTTCACTTCTGGGGAGTACTCCCCATGCTCTGCCATCCATTTAAGTGACTGATGGCTCAGTCGTCTTCTTTTGCTGGTAGTGAGTTCAGTTGCCTTATCACAGTGACTGCATCGCTGATCTTTTTGCAATTTGGTAACTTTGTGTTTGCTGTGCTTTGACTTGCCTGACGTATCAGCTGATTCTTTTTTGTACTTTCTGGAATTATTTTTTTTCTGCAGTTCTAGTGGCCTCTGCATCAACAGGACTTTGGGGAGCAGGCTAAGAAAGACAGTTTTTACCCATTTGGGCATTGTGTGTGTGGTTGGAGTCCTGTAATGTATATTCAGGACAAACACTGTGATGACAATTGACAGAGTCACAAATATCATAGTGAAGAGTAAATATTCACCTACGAGGGGAATTACTAAAGAGGTGGATGGGATTGTTTCTGTGATCACCAGTAAAAATACAGTCAAAGACAGGAGCACAGAGATGCAAAGAGTCACTTTCTCACCACAGTCAGATGGCAGGTAAAAAACTAACACAGTCAGGAATGAAATGAAGAGGCAGGGAATGATCAGATTTATAGTGTAGAACATTGGCAGCCTTCGAATGTAAAAGGAATACGTTATATCTGTGTAGATCTCTTCACAGCAGTTATATTTGATGTCATGTTTGTAGCCAGAAGCATCAACTATTTCCCATTCACTGTTTTCCCAAAAGTCGTTCATATCTACTTTGGATCCAATGATCAGAAGATCAATTTTGGCTTTGTCATAGGTCCAAGAGCCAAATTTCAGTGAACAGTTCTGATGATCAAATGGGAAAAAGGTAATATCCATTGGACAGGAACTTTTAAAAATAGCTGGTGGGGTCCAGGTGATCATTCCATCATAGCGGAGGAGGGCTTTGGTCTTGCCTTCAACTTGAAAATCTCCCACAGCACTAGAAAGACCAATGAGGTGAAGAAAAGAAAATTACAATCAAAGTCAAATGTCTTTCATGGACACTACAAGACAATACTTTTAAGAGAAAGGGTCATACTTATTATACAAGACAATATCTGGTTTCCAAATTTTATCTGCTGGTACCCGAACAAATTCAATGCCATCATATTCTCTGGGATCCCATCGCAATTTGTAGTCATTCCAAATCTGAAAGAAGAATGGACAGGCATTTTAAAACCTTGAACTATCAGCAAATATCTGCTTCTCAGATCTTCCTGTAAAACAGCAGACTATGACAAAGACTGTAGAAGGGGACAATGGTCTGAAAGACAACAAGGCCATGACTTGGAGAAACACTGGGCGTATATGAATACTGCTCACATTGATTTGCTACTCCTTCCTCTGTGAGGGGATGGGATGACAATTCTCATCCGTTGCTGACGTGCTGACGTCTCTCCTCTGTCTTACTACAGTAGTATAGCCCCCTACCTGTGCAAGGTTACCTCCTCACAGCAGAGAGGAAATAAAGGAAAAGAGACTTCTGCTGTCATGAAAGTGCACCTCAGAGGTTAAAGGAGGCCAGCATCAAAGGAGATCAACATCTTAATCACTCAGTCGGAGAGGAACACAGTGGTGGACATGGCAAGTTCCATGGCTAGGTGCTAGATTGAGGTGGACAGGGGGTTCCCAGGGCCAGAAAAATCTGAAGAAGAGCAGAGAGCCCTGACAGGAGCTGGTAGCTCTCATGAGTGAGGAGGACATGGCAGGGT
The DNA here is from genome assembly GCF_001431845.1 of Calidris pugnax. NCBI lineage: Eukaryota > Metazoa > Chordata > Aves > Charadriiformes > Scolopacidae > Calidris > Calidris pugnax. Next base: position 2,641,386 of record NW_015091111.1, read on the forward strand.
GAGCATTCCTGGAAGCAACCATGAGAGATTTAAATGGCCCTATGGAGTGTGAGTGACCAGGAACACTAATGGGTCAGTCAGGGACTGGTGTGACAGTTTGTGCGGAATGGAACACAGGAAGGGCCCTGCACCCCGCTCAAAATCTCTGCCAAAATAGTTGGTATTTATCTTAGAGTTAAAACCAGTGCTACTATAGAGAAAGCTCCTCAGATGTGTAATGCATCCACCCAGATGGAAGTGGCAAGGGGGGAGACTTCAGTGCAGGTGGTAGGTTGCAGTGAGAGCCCAGAGTCTTCTCCTGGCAGAAAGGTAAGCACTTGCACACGATTCACACAGGTCAATGATCTGTTACGTCAACTGATTAAAACATTGTGTTAGTATCAGAGCGACAAATACATCAGCAGAAAAAGGAAGACTAGGGAAAATGTGGGCCTGATGCTGATTGATGTAGGTGCCCTGGTGCTGGAGGATGCAGAGAAGGCACAGTTACTGAATTTGCTCCAGTATTTACTGCTAAGGCCGCCCCCCAGCAGCCCCAGACCCTGGACGTAGGAGAGAGAGCCTTGAGTAAGAAACACCCTCCCTCCGTCGCAGAGTAGCGGCTTAGAGATCATTTAGGCAAATCTGACACCCACAAATCCATGGACCCTGATGGGATGCACCCATGAGTGCTGAGAGAGCTGGCAAATGTTATTTCAAAGCTGCTCTCCATCATCTTGGAAAAGGTCACAGAGAACTGGAGAGGTGCCTGAGGATTGGAGGAAAGCCAATGTCACACCAGTCTTCAAAAAGGGTATGAAGGAGAACTACAGACCAGTCAGCCTTACCTCCATCCTGGGAAAAGTGATGGTACAGCTCATCCTGGATGTCATCTCTAAGCATATGGAGGAAAAGAAGGTAATTGGGAGTGGTCAACATGGGCACACCAGGGGGAAGTCATGCTTGACCAACCTGATAGCCTTCTATGATGGGTAGATAAGGGAAGAGAAGTACATGTTGTCTACCTTGGCTTCAGCAGAGCTTTTGAGACAGTCTCCCATAATGTCCTCATAGGTAAGCTTAGGAAGCGTGGGTTAGATGAGAGGACAGTGAAGTGGATCGAGAACCAGCTGAATGGCAGAGCTCAGATGGTTTGTGATCCGTGCAGAGTCTAGTTGGAGTTCTATAGCTAGTGGTGCTCCCCAGGGGTCAGTACTCGGTCCAGTCCTGTTCAATCTATTCATCAATGACCTGGATGAAGGAAGGGATGGGATGTACCCTCAGCAAGTTTGCTGATGATACAAAACTGGGAGGAGTGGCTGACACACCAGAAGGCTGCCATACGTGCTGCCATACGGTGAGACCTGGACAGGCCGGAGACTTGGGCAGAGAAGAACCTCATGAAATTAATCAAGGCCAAGTGTAGGGTGCTGCACCTGGGGACAAATAACCCTGTACACTGGTACAGGTTAGGGGCTGACCGGCTGGAAAGCAGCTCTGCAGAGAGGGATTTGGGAGTCTCAACAACTTCTTGACTGTGAGGCAGCAGTGTGTCCTTGTGGCCAAGAAGGCCAATGATATCCTGGGGTATACTAAAAAAAGAGTGGCAAGCAGGTTGAGGGAGGCCATCATCCCCCTCTACTCTGCTCTGGTGAGGCCTGGATACTGTGTCCAGTCCTGGGCCCCGCAGTTCAAGAAGGACAGGGAACTAATGGAGAGCTACAGAGATGATCAAGGGAATGGAGCACCTTTCTTATGAGGAAAGGCTGAGACCTGAGGCTGTTTAGCCCGGAGAAGAGAAGACAGAGAGGGGATCTGATCAACGTTGATAACTATCTAAAGGGCAAGTGTCAAGAGGATGGGGCCACACTCTTTTCAGTGTGGCTCAGCAACAGGACAAGGGACAATGGGCACAATGTGGGACACAGAAAATTCCATCTGAACTCAAGGAAAAACTTCTTTACTTTGAGGATGCCAGAGAGGTTGTGGAGTCTCTGTCTTTGGAGATATTACAAAACCCACCTGGATGCATTCCTGTCCAGCCTGCTTTAAGTGAACCTGCTTTGGCAGGGGGGTTGGACTAGATGATCCTGAAAGCAGGTTGTAGAGAGGCAGGGGTCAGTCTCTTCTCCCAAGCCATAGGTGATAGGACAAGAGGAAATGGCCTCAAGTTGCAGCAGGGGAGGTTCCGATAGGATATTAAGAAAAAATTTTACATTGAAAAAGTTGTTAAGCATTCAAATGGGCTGCCCAGGGAAGTGGTTGAGGCACCATCCCAGAAGGTATTCAAAAAACAGGTTAACATAGTACTTATGGTTTAGTGATGGTTTCTATCAGTTAAGTTGAAGATTGGACTATATGATCTTAAAGGTCCCTTCCAACCTAGACAAATCTATGATTCTATCTCCAGAGGTCCCTTCCAACCCCTATGATTCTATGATTCTAATGAAAAAGGAGGTGCATATCCACACTAATGGGCAGTTACTGCCAGGGGACATGACTGGTTCCACCAGGGTAGCGAATTACCAAGTCAGGGGCAGCAAGGTGTGCCCAGCAACTCTCTTGCATTGCTGTCTTGCGCCATGTCACAGGCCCATGCTCCATGCTCTTGCAGCCTGCCCTGAAGATTCTAGTCAAAAGCACAGTATCTTTTACAGAAAGCTTTGTGCAGGCTACAATCAATGTCTGAAGGATACTGGTTTTGGTGGAAGTTGGCTTGTTTTTCTCAGCAGTTTAGGTCCTGTAAGGATCTTTGTCTATGTATAAAAGCTATGTATAAAAGCATCAGGAGAAATGGAGGCATGTTCCTTTTGCTAATAAATATTTTGGTTGCACTCTTCCAAATTAAGATGTCCTAGGATTGCAGAATTGCATATTTAATCACTCTTTAATGGGTACATTCAGCTAGGTTTATCAGATGGACCAATGATTGTGAAGTTGGAGGAGAGTATATTACACAGGAGAGATGGGAGAAGTAAGTTCTTGGAAATAAGAATAAAGAAACTACTTTTCTCAAATTTGGCTTTGGTTAATGGACCTTTTCTTTATTTGTACCTTTAAAGTCCTTGTTACAGAACAAGCACTTATTCTATAGATGTAGCTTACAAGGTAATGCACATTTCATCATGCCAATGCAAAATGCATGAGAAATGAAATGCAGTCACTTACGTGTCTTAGCCACAAATTTGTTTCCATAATCTGATTGACTTCATCCTAGAAAGAAACACAGGCATGCACATCTTCAATCCATAAATCAGTTACAGTATCCTGAGATGATCACAAACTTATTCTGATAAAAATGGAAAGTATAATTCCACTTCAGCTGATACCAGATTTTTTTCTGAGGGATGGGATGTACCCTCAGCAAGTTTGCTGATGATACAAAACTGGGAGGAGTGGCTGACACACCAGAAGGCTGCCATACGTGCTGCCATACGGTGAGACCTGGACAGGCCGGAGACTTGGGCAGAGAAGAACCTCATGAAATTAATCAAGGCCAAGTGTAGGGTGCTGCACCTGGGGACAAATAACCCTGTACACTGGTACAGGTTAGGGGCTGACCGGCTGGAAAGCAGCTCTGCAGAGAGGGATTTGGGAGTCTCAACAACTTCTTGACTGTGAGGCAGCAGTGTGTCCTTGTGGCCAAGAAGGCCAATGATATCCTGGGGTATACTAAAAAAAGAGTGGCAAGCAGGTTGAGGGAGGCCATCATCCCCCTCTACTCTGCTCTGGTGAGGCCTGGATACTGTGTCCAGTCCTGGGCCCCGCAGTTCAAGAAGGACAGGGAACTAATGGAGAGCTACAGAGATGATCAAGGGAATGGAGCACCTTTCTTATGAGGAAAGGCTGAGACCTGAGGCTGTTTAGCCCGGAGAAGAGAAGACAGAGAGGGGATCTGATCAACGTTGATAACTATCTAAAGGGCAAGTGTCAAGAGGATGGGGCCACACTCTTTTCAGTGTGGCTCAGCAACAGGACAAGGGACAATGGGCACAATGTGGGACACAGAAAATTCCATCTGAACTCAAGGAAAAACTTCTTTACTTTGAGGATGCCAGAGAGGTTGTGGAGTCTCTGTCTTTGGAGATATTACAAAACCCACCTGGATGCATTCCTGTCCAGCCTGCTTTAAGTGAACCTGCTTTGGCAGGGGGGTTGGACTAGATGATCCTGAAAGCAGGTTGTAGAGAGGCAGGGGTCAGTCTCTTCTCCCAAGCCATAGGTGATAGGACAAGAGGAAATGGCCTCAAGTTGCAGCAGGGGAGGTTCCGATAGGATATTAAGAAAAAATTTTACATTGAAAAAGTTGTTAAGCATTCAAATGGGCTGCCCAGGGAAGTGGTTGAGGCACCATCCCAGAAGGTATTCAAAAAACAGGTTAACATAGTACTTATGGTTTAGTGATGGTTTCTATCAGTTAAGTTGAAGATTGGACTATATGATCTTAAAGGTCCCTTCCAACCTAGACAAATCTATGATTCTATCTCCAGAGGTCCCTTCCAACCCCTATGATTCTATGATTCTAATGAAAAAGGAGGTGCATATCCACACTAATGGGCAGTTACTGCCAGGGGACATGACTGGTTCCACCAGGGTAGCGAATTACCAAGTCAGGGGCAGCAAGGTGTGCCCAGCAACTCTCTTGCATTGCTGTCTTGCGCCATGTCACAGGCCCATGCTCCATGCTCTTGCAGCCTGCCCTGAAGATTCTAGTCAAAAGCACAGTATCTTTTACAGAAAGCTTTGTGCAGGCTACAATCAATGTCTGAAGGATACTGGTTTTGGTGGAAGTTGGCTTGTTTTTCTCAGCAGTTTAGGTCCTGTAAGGATCTTTGTCTATGTATAAAAGCTATGTATAAAAGCATCAGGAGAAATGGAGGCATGTTCCTTTTGCTAATAAATATTTTGGTTGCACTCTTCCAAATTAAGATGTCCTAGGATTGCAGAATTGCATATTTAATCACTCTTTAATGGGTACATTCAGCTAGGTTTATCAGATGGACCAATGATTGTGAAGTTGGAGGAGAGTATATTACACAGGAGAGATGGGAGAAGTAAGTTCTTGGAAATAAGAATAAAGAAACTACTTTTCTCAAATTTGGCTTTGGTTAATGGACCTTTTCTTTATTTGTACCTTTAAAGTCCTTGTTACAGAACAAGCACTTATTCTATAGATGTAGCTTACAAGGTAATGCACATTTCATCATGCCAATGCAAAATGCATGAGAAATGAAATGCAGTCACTTACGTGTCTTAGCCACAAATTTGTTTCCATAATCTGATTGACTTCATCCTAGAAAGAAACACAGGCATGCACATCTTCAATCCATAAATCAGTTACAGTATCCTGAGATGATCACAAACTTATTCTGATAAAAATGGAAAGTATAATTCCACTTCAGCTGATACCAGATTTTTTTCTGGCTTTTTTCAGGGGGCTTACATATTGTGCACAGTGATGTGCAGCTTTACTGAAAAATTTTTGGATCTCTACTGGAAAATTATACCCCACAAATATCAGACACCCAAAGAGCTGTACTCTCTTTCCAGAAGCCTGAATACCTGGAGAGCACAAAACTTAAAATTGTTCTATGCAGTACCAGAGGAATAAGATTCTGCTGGTGGCTATGTGTTTTGTTGGATTCAGTGTTTACAAAAGCTCTGTTTACACAACACAGTACCAATCAAGATTCAAGGAAAATGGCATCTCTACTACAGCATTCTTGCATTTCTATGCAAACCCCTAGAGCAGATGCACTCAACTAGCACTACATTAGGTTACTGTTGTTCTGAGGCCTTCTTTTTACAGTCAATTATTGCTATTGCCAATCAGCAACGAATTGGGAAGCTGCTGCAAGAAACACAAAAATAAAAGCTTGGATCCTGTTCTAACGAGTCTTCAGCCCAAGACTTCAGAAAGACTCGTATTACATATATTTATGAATGCTGGCTGACTTTCACAATTAAAATACTTGCAAGAATATTGCTTTGGGTAGTTCTTAGCTTTCAAGCATGCGGACTTGAAAAATTTAGGATACTTACAAGCCAAAGGTAGAAAATGTTGCAGATGAATTTTCAACATTGTGTAATGACAATTAAGCACAAAGATCCCGCCTACTGGTTAAGCTATCTAAGTTCTTGTAAAGATCATGTAAATCTTGTAAAAAATCTTGTAAAAATCATGATTCTTTTTTGAGAAAATTCAGCTGATTTACTTCTGGTGTTCCTTTTTTTCTGCAAATGTAGCACTGGGAGCCGGGGGCTACAATGTGAGACAGAACTGCTGAAACCTACCAAACTACCTGTAACATGGAGACAAAATACATGGGAAAAAGGAACTCCAAAAGGTGACAACTGCCTTCATCATGAGGAGTTGCACTGCCTTCATTTACACTCTCAAGATAACTCACTTCCCTGGCTGCACTTGAATACTCCTCCTCACTGTTTGCCTGTCACTTCATTACGGACTGAGCTAGGTACCGCAGAATCAAAACTCAGCCTCTGTTTTGTGGATAATTTGCTTCACAGAGCAGACTTCAGCAAGGGTTAAAGTCAAGTCTTTCTTCTTCCACAGTCCCTCTGCCCTGCCCAGCAGGTCTGCCACCTCAGACACACTCACCTGTGTATACAGTGCACCCCAGAACACAGAACATTCTTCCCCAGCTCCATGCTTTGAAATACCACTCTTTAGGGTGCATGTCTCCTGTGTTATTTTGACACTGAGAAATGATACTGGCCCTACAGGAGAACTGGGCCACATGTTACACAAGGTGGACACAATCAGGTGTCTCTGGAGTGGGTTAGTAGCCCTGTGGAGAGTAGACTTGGACATTTGGTACTACTTCTCTGGGTGCCACTGGCTGCTGCCTGGAGCAGAGGGATTTCACGCTACAGAGTAAACAGAAGAATCTGTGTGGTTCGAACCTCTTCTTGGAGCAACTGGAGCAGCTCAGCTGACTGAAAGAACAGCAAAAGTCTCAGCATGTACACATATGCACACATGATAATGTCAGCTATGAGAGTTGCAGGTGCAACCATCACAATTACATCTGCTGCTTTAGCAACTGGCGTGTGTTTCCAACTCCCCACAAATGTCAGGAGTATTCTGTAATGAATCTTACCACGTTTGTAAGCTGGGTAATGGCAACTTCAAAATACACTGTGACAGGATCAGACACATTTTCCACTGGCCTGATGAACTGGTTGTACTGGGAGAAGAGTTTGTGAAATAACCGTTCCTCTGATTCGCAGGCTGTGGTATCTGTGTTGGTAAAGATAAAGAACAGCTATGTCAGAGGTAAGGAAGAGTGAAAGAAGGTGCTGGATAACATACTAGCCCATGTGGTATTTCTGGATCCTGTGCTTGTGACCATGTATCACGACAGAGGAGCACAGAGAGAAGAGGGCTGGAGTACGCTGTCAGTTGAAAGCATCCTCCTGCAGAATATTGACCACTGCTCCCTGTTTCCTCATAGCCCATGGGCCTCCGTTTGGCACACCCTGATATCAGAACAAAGCAGACTAAGGTGGTGACAAGTAGAAAATGAAGAAATATGGTGGATTTAATCTTTGTGAGTTTTTATGGTAAAACTGAGAGTCTTTGAAAAGCATAGCTACTTACTCAGAAATTAAAAGCTCGAGGCTGCAACTACTGGATCAAAATCTATGTCTGGGACTCTGATTAGGGGATTATAATGATGCTTCCTAATCTTAAAAACTATGACTACATTTTATCCTCGCGTTTGCTATTTCAGCTCTTTAGATAGCACAATTTTTGCTCTGAGGGAATTTCATTTATTAAGTTTTGTGAAAAAAAAGAAAGTGGAAATATTAAAATTTCTTATAGAATAGACCCATTCTTTGGGAAGAAGCAGATCATAGCTGTAACCTCCAGTCAGTGCAGGACAGACAGATGGCTTAGCAGGAATAAGGTATATGACAGGCATTGAGCTGCCTCACTGCAGAGTCAAGAATAATGCTCTTAATCTGTTACACAAAGCCCAAACCTGAAATAATTATTTTCACAGTGTTAAAGGCTACAGACTTACATTTCAAAAGGAAAGATCAAATCATGTGGACTCTGGCAACAACAGCTCAGAAGAATACTTCCCTTGAATAACTTTGCTATTTCAATGCACTACTATAGTTCAGCACTTAAATTCAAAATAATTTTTAAGGCAAAGATTTAGAACTTGCTGTATTATCAAAGCTATATGATAATGCCAAAGACATTACTGATACAACTAAGGAAAAATAAGTTTTTCAGATAGTGGTCACCAGTTTTTCATCAGTCCCAGACTGCACTAGAACACATTAGGAAAGCAATCATGATAAACCTTGATGACTGCAAATATTAAACACAGAAGTGGTTTGGGTCAAGCAGCGTGGCCTCTGGCACAGCACAGTACACAAATTTGTAATTTACATTTCCTTCAATGAACACAAGGGCCTGTAGTTGCATAGATGTCCTACAGGGAGATGCTTAGTCTCAGCATATGGCACTGTTTTCATGCTTAGACAGTCCCTCCCCTGTTTTTGAAAAAAATGACATTTCTACCTCTAAGGTAATACAAAGCATGCTCAGATTCAGGGGATTATCACAATTAAAAGTTGAAATGTTGGTTACTGGTAACTTACATGTATGGAAAGAAAATTACTGTAAAACTTCCATTACTTGATGTTTTGTTTCATCATTTTAGCATTGTCTGGAGCAGATACATGAATGTCTGTAAAGTTTGGATGTTTGTAGATCAGGTATTGTGCCATTCAAAAAGGAAGTTGCAATTTCCTTTTCACATTTCCTCCTCCACATCCATTGCACTGTGACTAGAACTACCCTACTGTGAGAACATGAGTTTCTTACCAGTGTTATGACTAAAGGTGGTTAGTCTAAAATTATGCTTCATTTGAAAGTTTCCTACTGGCTTCTTAACAGACATATGCTTTAAAACAAAGTAACAGAAACAGACAGGTACTTAGGCCTTTCATTTTTATACTTCAGTTACAGATCCTCATCCCATTGGTGCTGCTTTAAGACAATCCCTTATGTCGTGCTAACACAAGCCCTGTAATTCATACATGCCTTGGTCATCAGCAGAAGTGAGACTTTCAAAAAAGATCTAGTGTCTTAAAAGCAAAAATCCTGAAGAACCTGAGACGTACATGGAAATCACTCCAGCTTATTCAACCACAGATCACAAGCAACAGTGAACAAAAATGTATCAAGTTCTCAATTTTGAAGGTGTGAGTGCAGAACGTGCACATCTTTAGCCTGCGTTATTTAAGCAATTGCAAAATTCAAGCCCCAAATGAAATTACTAGAACTCTATTACATATTCATTCTTTGCTAGAAACAGTTCATCAATTAAGTATAAAACCAAAATTGAGTTTATGTGTGAAAAGTAGTATTGCTTTAGGTCTCTTAAAATACTGCTGAAATGTTACAGATTTCAGGTTAGAAATAGCAGGCAGAAGCTTTACATTTAATTCATTCCATGAAGACAGAAGCAGAGACAGTGAATAGAATATATTTTAGAGACTAGTATCAAAGAGAGCCTACCTTTAATCAAGGATGTGAACACGAATGCCCACGCACAGAAAGCAGGGTAGCCCCAACATAGCCACCTCTCAGGATGCATTGCTAGCAGCAGAATAGAGCTTCCTTTTGAGAAGAGAGGTTTGGGGAAAGAAACAGAAGGCAAGAACACATAAGACGGTAAGTAGGCGGTACAAAGATGGATTTCAGTTTTGCATTTGCAGCAAACTCTGCAATGTGCTGAGCAAAGCTAAGCCTTGCAGAGTTGCTTCCACTATCGCCAGGCTAGGAGAGTGCTGTGCAGAGAGAAGGGAGTCAGGGAGCATCCGATCAGGTGACTTTTCACATTTCCAGTCACCCGCACCCTTGCCTCTGGGGGAATGTATGAAAGTGCAGGAGAGAGAGAAGGAAGGCAAGATACAGGGTAGCCAGCGCAGAGCCGGGGGAGGAATTCACTCAGCCCTCCACCCACTGTTTAAAGAAAACTCATCCAAAAGCACTTGCTTTAGCTATTGGCTGCTGCTCACCTGAGTGAGTCCATCAGAATACGTAGAGATAAAAGAACTTCAGGTTTTTGGCTGAGAAGTAATTCTACAGCAGGAGAAATGGATGCTATATGGTTTTAACACCTCTACTAGAAACCGTCTGTAACTTGAAATAACAGCATCATGTGATAGAATTGCTTGACAGTATTCTGAGTGAACAAATCTAAGGCAAGCAGATTTATTATTGCCATCTGACAGGCACAACTAAGTATGCAAAGTTCTGTCCTGACAGATAAATCAGCTCACAACATTAATTTTTCTATCATTTTTTTTGTGTGTGTGAGTGATTCCTGTGCCAGCATCCTGCTAGCGTGGAAACAGGGCAGTAGAATAAAGGAAAAACATCAGGTGCTGTTATGGAAGTTCCTAACAGGCCAAGTTCACTGGAACAGAGTGTTACTCCTAATCGCAGAGGCTAAAACAACAGAGATCATGAACCTGGACAGATTAATGCATGTTCACTCCTCAAGCGTTCAGTATGCACATCCTTGCAACAGGAATGCCTGAAAAGAACCTGTAGGCAAAGGGTCTGAGAAACTGAGGCCCTGTTTGACTGCAGAGGGGTGAAAGGCACTGCAGATTACTTGGTGACATCCAGCCTCCCAGAAAGCAGCTCGGACAAGCTATTTCTTTTATGTGTGCTCAATCCAGCATGAACAAGTCCAAGTCACTGGATGAATGGCTTGATCAAAACAGAAATGCTGCTGGTTTCCAGGCATTTAGGCTATTTTGTAAGTGTAGAGAGAATAGCCATAAACAGAAAAAGGAGGCCCCTCCTACTGCAGAGCACAGAGGCAATAATGCAGCTCAGGATGAGAAAGTGCTTTAACTTCTATGCAAGTTGTTCAAATAGGGGTAGAAGGGGAGAGGTCTGTCTGAATGTAAGGGACTTAGTTTTGAGGGATGAAAAGGCAGACTTGGAGGATTACTAACCGAAGTCCTACTCCAGAGCTCACTGGAGTCAGGGAGCCTTGAGCAGAGAGATGAGGAAACCAAAAAATCAAACCACAAGAGTGTTCCAGGGTCTCAGAGTCATCTTGCACCCTCAAAAGCAGCAGCAGAACATAGTTCTAAGTGCAGACCACAAGGCATGGCTACGAGGCATCTCGAAGCTGAAGGTAGATACAAATTCTCCTTACAAATGATTTTAAGATGAAAATGTGAGTTTCTTACTTTCTTGTAAATTTCACTTTTGCCAACATTTTCCAAGGAAAAAAAAGTAAAAAAAAACCAAAAACCATATTGGTTTGTGTCTGCTTTTTCCCAGGTTGTTTGTTAGAGTGATGTTAACAGTCCAGACCCACAGCCTTGCAGTTCTCTCACCTTATCCAGTGAAGCTCATATTTCCTCCTTGAACTTATGCTGCCCATGGTGCATTGTGGCTAATAGAATTACGCAGGCATCACAGGACGCCCGTGGCTGGCTGTAGTCATGGCATATGCACTCCTGTTAAAGTCCCGTGCTTGTAGAAAGATGACATATGGTAACATACTCAGATGCGGTTTGAAAACAAACTGACTCCAAATTAAAATGTTTTGACATTTCCAAACAGGCCAGGGGATTGGGTGTGAGAAGTGAACATACCTGCACATATCTGAGTTAAACTGCAAGGTCTTCAGAGATAAGAGTAATGACTGTGTTTCCCCTGTGAAGAGAAGGAGACCAATGGCAGGCCAGCTAGCAAGGTGACCCTTACTGCCACACTTGAAGAAAAGAGCTGCTTTGTTGTGGGGAGGAAGGGACTGCGTAAAGCAGGCTGAGCTAGGAGACAATACCGATCATTCAGTGGGTAGATGGCAGGAGGGACTGTGCCATACCTGCCCTGCTGGTAGGACCCCACTGGAGTGGGTGCTGCCTTTGGGAAAGGCTGAAAAGGAAGGCTGATGTTCAAACTGGGCCATGACAAGTGCCTGATGAGGCATCCAGAAGGAGAGTCCAGAGAGATCAGCTGAGGTACTGCCTCAGTGACAAGGAAGTCAGCTGGAAGCTGAGCAAAAAGTTTGTGAATCATTGCCACCAGGGAAGACAGCTAATTGAATCTAAAATGAACTGGCCAAGGAAGGCCAAGCCCAAACAGCAAGCACATACTGACAGGCTTTCACTCTTCGTTTGCCCTCTGTGTGTGGAAGAAGGGGCTGATTAAGTCCCTTCACATGTGCTATGACTTTCAAAGAACTTACTGACTCAGAGCAAAATTTCTGGCCTACTCTCTTCAGGTGAGGTGGTTCAGGCAAAAGAGGACAAGCAGCTTGCAGGGATGCACAAAATCTGCCCCCTATAAATGTTTCTAGTATGTGGATACACTTCATCACTGGAGCTTGACATTGTAAAATTTGCATGGTGTTGACTGTGAAAAAAACATCACGACCCATTTCAGGGATTGCTTGTATGCCTTGTATCTCTGGCTGAAGGCACGTGTCCTGGTGGTACTGCAAATCCTAATGACAGATCCTGACTTTTGGAGTCAGGCCTAAATTTGAATGGCTGATACTTCCCTCTAGAGCCAAGTAGTTAACTGTTGGAGAGCTATATCTGAACTGTTTGTAGGCTTTTACAATGCAATGTGTTCACCTGCAGTGGGGCTGTGATGAACACGTTTTCCATGGTCATCCCTTGGTGATCTAGCCTCTGCCTGCCCCCTTGCACTCACTTTCTTTTCATCCCTCTCCCCTTCACCTTGCATCTGTCCATGTTGAGAACGCTCCAATTACCAAAAAGCCTTCCACTCTCAACTTGCTGCTCTCCTCCAAGCCTGTTTTCTTCTTTTTTTCTCCCCTCTCATTTTTTTTTCCTTCTCTCTTCTCTGTCTACCCACCTTCCTGCCTCTCTTGTGGACAAATCACCAGAGGATCGGCAAGTGACGAGAAAGACAGGGGAGGGAGAGAAGAATGGTAAATTTTCTCCTCCTTTTCTTATTCCTTTTTGTTTCTGTTACTTTTCTTTTTATTTTCTCTCCCTTTATGACTGCTACAACCTCTGTCTTTCTAGTCATCCCTCCATTTCCTCTCTTTACCCTGATATCTGAGATCACTTTGTCTCCCGCTGTCTGTGGTCCCTGCTTTCTTCCTGCATTAATGCTTTGTCCTCTGAAGCCTCCTCTGCCTGCCATGGCTTGGTTTTCCAACACTGAAAAGCACAACATAAAGTACAAACATGTATTGGCTTCCACAGTTGCCAAAGCACCACCTCTCATGTTCACACTGAGACATGCACGCATGTCTCACTCACTCTCAGACAACTCTGAATACATGATGTTTTCCTCTCACCTGCATGTATGTACATGTGCAGAGCCATGCATTTCCATCTATGTGAAATATGGCATATGTTCTCCATAAATGCTTGACATAGAATCATAGAATCGTCTAGGTTGGAAAGGACCTTTGAGATCATTGAGTCCAACTACTAACCAAACACTGTGAAAAACACCACTAAATCATGTCCCGAAGCACCACGTCTACCCATCTTTTAAGTCCCTCCAAGGATGGTGATTCAACCACTTCCTTGCGCAGCCCGTTCCAATGTTTGATAACCCTTTTGGTGAATAAATATTTTCTAATATCCATCTTAAGCCCTCCTTAGCACAACTTGAGGCCATTTCCTCATGGAAATCCAACCGGCAACACCAGCCTGCCAAATCCTAGCTTATTTAGAGGACCAGTACGATTTCCTACAGCTGCATAGAAGCAATACCAACAGCAGCACTTCTCCATTATTTTTATTTTTTATTCTTCTTCCGTGGCATGAGAGCCATTGGGAAGTAGAGAAGCACAGCTCTTTCTGGGGTACTTGAAGATCAAAGCACTGTACTACTGTTTGCTCTGACCTTTCATATGGCCTTGTGTGTGCCCATTAGTCTCATCATGGCAGAAGGTTTCTACTAGCCTGTGTTAGTGCGGAGTGCGTTTGGGATCCCCTGTTTTTTGGATATCACTACAATAAACCAGGCTAATAAGCACGTACAAGAACAATATTAGGAATCCAGTTTTCACTGTCTTTTTGGCAGACATTCAACAATCACAGAAGCACTTCCAGGTCACTGCCCTTTGCTGAAGTGCTAGTACAGTCCAGCTTGTCAAGTCTCACAGCCTGAACAGTGCATTCACACAGCCAGTTCACCTCCTGCACTCCCCGCAGCAAAGCCTGCATCTCACTCATGCATAAGTCCAGGGCTTTGGCTTCTCTCCTGCTTTGGCACCTCATGTGCCAATAGCGTTTCTCTCCAATCCAATAGGCACTGACCAGTGGCTTCTAATGTGCAGGAGATAGAACGCATGAGTGAGGATGGACCTTCAATGGCTATTGTGTGCAAATGTGCACAGTAATGTGCTCATGCTTCAGGACCATTTATATTACAACATTTGTTAGACAGATTTTAAATGATGGGTGGGAAAAGGCCTTGCAGTTTGCATTAATTAGGGCATTTCTATATATTCAACACAGAATTTCTTCAGTTCAGTAGCTTCCTCTGTGATACAGTCCTTTCTTCCTTTTGTCTAGAAAAGACTGAACCACAATACCTCTATCAGATTCCCCCTGCTGCCCCGGCTATAAAGTCTGGATAGTCAGGCAGTCGTTACACACTGAGTAGCCAGGTTGATTAACGGCGATGCCTGTTCCCATGATGCTGCCTGCTAAGCAGCTGCAGTACTCAGGGTACAACACAAAGACCCAGCTTTTATAAACTAAAGCATCACTAATGGCAACATCCTCAAAGCACCTTCCACTGTACATATGGGGTCAAATAGCATCTCTTTTTTTTTACCTTCAGAGACCTCCACCTTGGACCAGCTCTTCTTGGAAATTGATGGAGACCTACATAGGCTAATAACATTACAAGGAATTAAAACCCAAACCAGTAATCTCTTTTTGGCTTTTCTAGCATTCTTATCAAAGGAACAGGTCCTAGGAGTAAGTTTTCAAAATGTAAAACACATGTTCCCACACTTCACTAAATAAATAAATAAATACCTTTCTTTGGTGAAAACATACTTTTATATTGTAGGGAGGGGTGGATTGGATGTTTCTGTACCATTTTTTGACCTCTTTGCCATAGATGTCATTTGTCTTTAATCCCAAAATGAAAAACATGACATATTTTGAAAGAGCTCTGAAGGGATATAATGGAGATAGACCAGCAGACAATCTTTTTGTTTATGCAAATAGTTGTGATAACATAAATAACATAAAGACCACACAAGCTTGCATAGGATCTTTTGGAAATCAGCTAATTCTACACTGATATCTGCAGTGCCTCCAAGGATGTTAGTATAGCCAACCTTTTACTTCTAAGTAAAGTAGGAAAAAAAACAAAGCAAGCAGAATTGTAAATGGAAATGCTTAAAGGGATGCTCTGACATAATATCCTGAAATGATGGATTATTGGATTCAGTGGATGAAGGAGGCTCTCCTAACGTCCTCTTCCTGTAATGAGGATAATGGGTATTGTAGCAATATTGCTAGGAAAAATACGACAGCAATGAATATGATGACTCGAAAGGCTAGGCGTCTTGCAATGAAAGGTACATGGTCAGATTGAGCAAGAGAGTGATGAGAATATGACTGCAAGAAAGAGTCCCAGACTGAAGGTCAGAAATTTCCCAGCCAAAAGGGATGAAGGAGAAGAAGAATACTACAGGGTTTAGCACACCAGGAAATGTTGCTTGGAGATGGGAGTAGTATGATGGCCCTAGAAAAGAATTATTGGGGGACAATGAGGCTTTGTCTGCTTATAGCCATCAAGCCAGATTTCATCTTCATCCACATTTCATTCTTGGAAGAATGAACTGAAGTTTAGGCTGCCCAAATGACTATGCAAATGCCCAGCTTTAGCCCTTATGAGTTCATTAAGTAATAGACCATTGCAAGGAGCAGGTGAACAGAGCCATGTTCACCATGTGAACATGACCACGTGAATGGTGAAATGTTCACCAGGTGAACAGAGCTATGCACATGAAGCACACCGAATAGTGCTCTTGCTGATTTGACAATTCAGGAATACACTCATATGCTGGCTCAGTAACTTCTCTGAGGCCATATTCTAGTGGACTGAGATTTCAAACTCAGCAAGTTTGCAAATTCATGGATGTGTTCCAAAAAAATAACAAAATCCATGGGTAACTTCATGGCTGGAAACTGGGGGGAAAAAAAAAGGAAAAAAAAAAAAGGAAGTCCTTCAACTGATTAGTGTGGAAAAAACCTACTAATAATTGAAAAAAATGATCATAGTTATCATGAGAAAAATGGGCTGGTCAGTGAGCTGGGGCACTAATGAAACCTTACTTCTTGTGTATGCATCTTTTGTCTCTAAAATTCCCATATCTTAACTGCTTTAATCATTCCTCCTGTCCCCTCTTAAATCCCCAAGGGATTCAAAGCAGCATGTGTAGAAGCTAGGCAGGAGCTATGTGTATCTGATTCATGGACTAATGTATATGTCTTGACTGGCCATGTGAGTACTTCTAAATGAGATATATAGTCTGTCTGTTGCTTCTTCAGATAGGGCAAAGTGGAAATCTCATTTGGAATCTTTTCTTTCTGCAGTTTTTGATTCACACCAAATTTACAGGAACTTAATTACCTTTGAAATCTATTATGAATTGGCCTTTAGTGACATCAGTGAGTAGACAGAAAAAAATATGTGAGGACATAAGTATTCTTTGAACAGGAAGCTGGAATGAAATGAAGAACAGTTTTTTCTACTCCTGCTTTAACCATTAGCAACATATATAGAAAATAAGACCCTCAGAGAGGAAATAAGTTAAATACAGTATGTCTTCCAATTTTTATCCCAAAATCTGGAGTAGGAGGAACACGAAATACTTAGATAAGCAGAAGAGAGAGATGCAGGACTAATCTTCTCAACATCGGTGTATGTCCTGAAAACTTTTTGCCCACCACATGTTCAAGTGCAGCTGACATAACAAACACTTGACTACACGGTGATAACACCGTATCCATTCATGTCTCATTAAATGTCAGATTCCACCTGGGATGGAAACCTCGGAAATGCACCACATCTAGACCAGGCAGCTTGACTTTTCTCTGTCACTAATTTTCTGTCAGAGGACAGAAACTGAGGACAAGCTGAGGGAAAAGCTTTTGTCAGGTTGGACACCTAAGTAAACCCTTGTACCTTTCTGATATTGAAGGAAAGCCTTAACAATGCACTGTATACTCCGAAAGTCCAGGTCCCAGCTGTCACCCCAGCCATTACCAAAAAAAGCACCATTGGAGGGAACATGTAAATACATGACATGAAAAATCCATCTCATCAGGAATTCTGAAATTTACTTCTCAGATTTCCCTGTAATAAAACTAAAACAACATCCCTTAAAAAATACCTACAGTTCCTCTGCCTGAAATCTGTAACACATAGTGATGAAAATGTTGAAGGACACAGGTCCTCCATGGATCATTAGGAGATCATAAGCTTTCTTTAAATTTCTGAAGACTTCAGTTCTTAAATTTTATTCTGGAACACTGGAATGATTTACAAGTGTTTCTCTTAAAAAGTCTTCATGTCTAGCTCCCCAACATCTCCCAGGGCATTACATGTTAATGGACACTGCATGGGTGTTTGCACAAGGTACAGGGGACTCTGGCAGAGAAGGATAACCTTCTGGAAGCAAGACAGGTGCTGCAGTATTTTGTAAGGGCTCAATATGTTTAACTCTGATGCTGAATTTGCCCCAAAAGGCGAAATAGAAACTGCAGTCTCAGAAAATAGAAACTGCTCAGAAAATAGAAACTGCTCAGAGACTAAGTTTTCAAGTCCATAAGCAGGAGGTATTTATTAACAACGCGTTGGGGAGCTCTCCAGGCCGCCCTGGACAAAGAGTTCTGTCGGTTAGTAATCAGTGCAGCTTTTTTATACAAGTTTGAGTGTAGGTTACATCATCTTTACATGCATATTCATATCTTTACATGCATATTCATATATAGGCGGAGTCTTCCATTTTGGGGAGTCGTCTGGTGGGAGTTCCGGTGCCTTCATCAGGGTGGGGGATCGTCTTGTGAGTCTTCCTCGGATTAAACTTCTGAACTCTTCCTAATTTGGGTAGCTTCTTGGTGTACTTGGCAAGGTCAGAGTGACCTTGGTTCATCCTAAAATTGCTGAAGCCACTACTTCATGTTCTGGTGTTCCTTCCTATCAACTCGTTCTGTTCTCTCAGACAATTTATTACCTTCGTGATTTGGTAAGATCTAGCAAATGTAGCCTGACTGACCACAAACGGGGCCTGCAACTACTCAGAGCTATGATAAGTGACAAGAGAGGATGCAGGAATGTAGGGAGTAGTCCTGAGACCAGCACAATGATGTCTTGAAGCAGCAAAACAGTATTGTCGACCTTGTTAGGAGATAGGGGTTTCAAAGAAGGAACCCAGCTTACATTTTAACTCCTTATTTCTCGAAGACTGCTTCCTTTTGAGCGGTTTCAACTCATACCTCTAAAAGTCTGTGTGGGAATTTGGCACATCCAGTACAAATGAATGGAAAATAGCTGACCAAAAATATAGAAAATTATGAACTTCTCTCTCCCATCTCTGTTAAAATGAGCCAGGAAGTTGGGAAGTATGAGTAAACCTGTTCCATTCAGAGTCTGTGAGATGCTCTCATCCTTAGTGTTCTGTGACTTTTGAAGAAGCTATCTTGTTTGGGATTATTTATGTTCAGTTTTGTGAGCAGTTTTGATCCCTTTTCATTATAAAGTATTAATGTTTTTTTTTTTTTTTAACCTGGCTTATTCCCTTTCTGCTCCCAAAGACCATGTCCTCACTCTGGAATAACAAAAGTAGCATTAAAAAATTTGAGTCTGAGAGAACCCAATCTTTCTCTCTCCACCTATTTTTTCAACATGTCACCAAAGGTTTCTGGAGTTTCTCAGTGCCAGAGGCAGTGAAGATGCAAGGGCAGCCACGTGTCATAAAGATCAACTTTGCATGAGCTCTGCACAAACACACTGAGAGACAGCCCATCTTCAAAGGAGTCAGCATCTAAACTAGCATAGGAGAAAAAGCATGGAGGAAAAAAATCTCAATGGTCACATGAAAACCTGGAACAGCCAAAGCACTGAGCAGCCACGGGAATCAACAAAAGTTGCAGAGAAAAATGTGGTCTTCAGGGCACTAACCACAAGGGGACACTTCCTGGACAATCAGCCATATTCACAATCATAGTTTCACCTGAAACTAAGCCCCTATTTCTGTTTTTAATCAGATTTCACCAGAAATTCGTCTACAGGAGCCTTTCTGGCAAAAACTAAAGACACAAAATCTTGAGAAATTTTGAAGCAAAATGAATGATGGAAACAGGCAGGAATTTAATCTGTCAGACCTCAATAGTCCTGTTAAAATTCCACATGGAAATGAGAAATTGTGTAAATGCTTTTCTTTTGACTC
Organism: Calidris pugnax; assembly: GCF_001431845.1. Classification (NCBI taxonomy): domain Eukaryota; kingdom Metazoa; phylum Chordata; class Aves; order Charadriiformes; family Scolopacidae; genus Calidris; species Calidris pugnax. Next base: position 2,660,843 of record NW_015091111.1, read on the forward strand.
GACCTATCACAGTATTCAGGTTTAGAACAGCACTCATGTCAGATCCTTGACATGCAATAAAGCACATTAAGCTGAGAACTTTGGTCAGAATTTTTCTCACGGGACATTTTTCTTCTCCAGAAGGAACTAGTGCAAGTCTCTGGTAAATTTTGTCCTCATTCAAAGAGAAAATGGTTATCTCAGTGTTAAAACTGTGTCTGCACTGTGCCACAGAACCTGTACTTAGATTGTAATAGCATGTCTTAGCAGTGTTGTTTTAAATAGCCCAGAGCTGGTTTTCTGAGACATTTCAACAGTTTGTCAGAAAATCATGCACATTTTCACAAGACATTTTCATTTCCTTTTAGATAAAACACAAAAAATGAGGAAAAGAAGTATTTGGACAAACGTAAACTCCCTGACAGAGCTCCTGGCAAGGAGAAGAAGACCATGCTATGAGTGTAGTGACATACAGAAGCCTTAGAAGACCAAGCAGCCAAGTGACATCTCCCATGAAATCTCATCATGACATGCCTCCTATGTGATGTATTTCAATTTTCAGTTGATTTATATGAAGGGCAAAGAGAGGACTCTTTTACCCTTAGAAAATGATGCCATCCTTCTGCAAACAGAAACACTTAACCAAAAATCCAGATTTCAGCTAAAAATATTTTTAATCCATTTTATTTATTACTTAATTGCTGGCTCTCAAACAAAGGGTACTGAGAAAGACAGCTGTGGGACTGGCAGAATTTAAATCAATTACCATCTGCAGAGGAGCAAAGAATAAAGACACTGCAGTGTGAGTGACCAAAGCTCCAGTGGTCCTCAACCATGTTACTTTGGGATGCCCCAAGTTACGATTTTTTTTAACCTTTTGAGGCTGGCCTAAGTTTGCATGTGAAAGGAGAGCACTTCAGGGCTGCCCAACAAGGCTAGCTGCCCATTCCCATTTAAATGGATGACAAGTTAAGTCCAAAGTTTCTGGTAACTCAGAAAGAAAGAAAGAAAGAAAGTCACTATCTTCTGCTGTGGAAGGAGCAATCCCTCTAAGAAAATAGTACCTCTGTAACTGAAAGCACAAATGAGTGCATTCAGGTTAATAACAGCCAAGTGGAAGGATCTTGCTTTTGGCAGGTTGGTGGACTTGTCCATCTCTCCTATGGACACCTGCATATTAGTGAAGGAAGTTATGGAGGCCATCAGCAAAGTTGAGTGACTTTCTTCTTTATGTAGCAATGTTTTATTTTCGTTAAATGACTGTCTGAAAGCTACAAAGATCTGTACACTTCATTTAATGCATGGTTTTGTGAACCTTATGAGTTCAGACATTTCTAGGGCAGGGTGAGCCATCAATACCTCTTCTGCCTCTGGCCAAAAAGTGCAAGGAGAAAGTCTGAAGTCATCATGGTCAGAAATCATCTTTTTTTGTTGTGCTCTGAAAGAGCATTTGGAAAGAAGAAAAGAGAGTAACAGCAATCTCATAATGAGCATTGTGACTAAGAGAGGGAGAAAGTGGAAAAATAATTAAAAACATCATCTGCTTTAGTTACACAAGTATTGCTACTATTAACTATGACCAAGGCAATATTTGAAGGGCACAGGCTTAAAGTTTTGTACATAGGCTTGGGATTAGACAGGAGGGTTTGGTGATCTGTTACCATGCCACAGTCCTTGTGATGCAGTCTTAGGTTTAGGCAGAGCTGAGACATTCCTATCTTTACTTCAGGCAGAAATAGGTAATCTGTTTAATAGGGGATTAATTCTATATAACTTTAGCTGTCCAGAAATGAGGTGTCCATTTCAAAGCTTTCTCTGTTATTTGCTGCTGCAGAGTTTGACTTAGAACAGGTATATCTCAGAGCTTGTTCTGCAAGAACTATCTAACTCTGCCTTCTGGGTAGCTTAGGTTAGGCCAGACAGATAGATCCCTTGTTTCCTCCCCTTGTTTCCTCTGGCACAACAGGATAACAATGCTTTGACTCTTAGATCTTCTCTAGACCCTGAAGCTGGCACAAACTTTCCATTTGCAGTACGCTTGTAACAACAGACATCCCCTACAACTAGCAAAGTAGGCAGTAATAAGGAAGATGTTCAGGTGGGTAATCATTAGGGCAGACTTACATGAACAGTGAGAAGAACTTGCTTCTCTTTAAGGAGAAAATCAGATGACAGAAGTGAGGAAAAACATGACAATTCCTTTGTAGGCCTCCAGAGGCTGTGCAGCGGGTCTCATGTTTCCTTTCTGTGCTATGTGCCTTAAGGCATTGTAGCTATAATATTGTACATATACTGTATTTGAGCTCATGACTCATCTATATGAATATCTAATAAAGCAAAAATTGATGCAAAACATATGATAATAATCAGCAATTCAGTTGGGCAGCAGAGTTCTGTAATTAACTATTGTGATTTCTTTTTGGCAGAGCATCTAATAGCACATTATTAAGAGCATAAGAGCATTTTAAATCAGTTTGTATTACCTGTATAAGGAGGAGTACAAATATGCAGTCACAATCAAGGCTGAAGTGTGCATGAGCTTGAATGTTCAGAATAGGCCAGACAGATTTCAATTGTCATTCATAAATACTACAAAAGATGCTGTAGTTTTGAATCAAAAATGATGAAGAAGGTGAATATCAATTGGCATGACACTCCTTGGCTTCAGGGGTGCAAATTCAGCAGTAAAGTTCCAGAGCCACAGATCCAAACATTAAGGGAAAACATGACAGAGAGCAAGAAGTGACACAAAGTGGCAACCATAATCCAAGGGGCATCACAGTAAATTGGTGTCATGTCAAACATCAGCACCAAGACAGGCAAGAGGGTGTCAGTGCTTGTCTAACATATTTACATTGTCAATGACCTGCAGCTTGACAAGGAGAGCAGAGGGTGAAATTCCCTGAGTACACCCATGAGGACTGAGCAGCAACAATAACTAAGGTCTTCTGGAATGAAAATGTTGCTGGCTCAGCCAACAGGACCCCCTAGTTTAGAGATGGATAGAAGCCTTGCAATTCAGACAAGGTCAAGGTTTGAAAGAAGCCAAAAATACAAAGAACAGACACATTTTTTTTGCAAAGACACCTCATTTTCCCTGGCCACCTCTACAGCCAGTAGAAATTTTTCAAGTATCCTAGTTTGTGCTTTTTGAAGTGATTTCTCTTGAAAAGAAAATGGTTAATTTTGGGAGGGGGAAATACTTAAAATTTAAAGCCAGTCTGATAAACATCTCTAGATTTTATACCCTTGGTAGCCTGTACCATGGAATACTCGTCACATAAAAAGCTATCAAAGAGAGTACAGAGTTCGATTTAATTACTACGGCTTCTAATAGTTTGTTTCATCCTTCATCCTTGTTTCAACCTTCAATCCGAAAATTCCAAAGACTCTGAAGAAATTCTTATCAGTATGACTGAAGTTTGCAATATATAAGACAAAGAGGATATAATTTGGAAAGTAGAGATTCCAGTGCTGCTCCTTTGTATCTCTTCTTCCTCCCAAAAGTCATCTTTTCTCACCCATTTGGTGAGATATAAACTGTGAAGACTAACATGGAAATATGGGAGCAGCAAAATATGCCCCATGAACTAAAATGAAGCGATCATATTGAAAAATAATTATACAGGATGTCATGACTCCAAGGAAATCTGTTTGCAGACAGCAACCCCTGATCAACAAGAAATTGAGAGTTGATTCCCCTGATAAGGGGAATATATATCTGTGGGGTTTTGTGTGTGCATGCATATCAATCTAATCATGTTGATGGGTTGGGAAGGCCCTAAAAGTACAAGGCATACTTGAAATTGATGCATTGTGCTAATCTAGACCCTCTAATGATCCTGTCCTGTCTAGATTAGGCTGCATGGCAGCATGTAATGGTACAGAAGCGTATTCTTATAAAATCCCAAAGGAGTGTGCAATGGTCACGTCTCCTGAACTACTAAAGCTGCTTTGGACTTCAAAGGAAAGCAAGCAGTTGTGTTCTGGTTCAAGGAGTTTACCAGTTCATTTTCAGAAAGCAGTAAAACTGAGAAGTCTAACTGTGCAAAAGAATTCAGGATGTCTATTTAGGAAGCAGCTGCAAACCTCTGAAGCTGGATGACCAGGCTAAGCATGAATACAAGTCAGTGGTGCAAATTCCAAGCTTTTCCTTTCACCTGAGTGCACTCTGTGTCTTAGCAGGCTCCTCCTGCCATTACAAAAACTTTCTAGAGAGCACTGTATAAAATGGTGGAGCTGCTGGCATGGGGCTCTTGCCCTGGCACTGGTCATTGCTCCTTTAGAAGAAGGATGAGCTTTCTGGGAAAGCTGTGTGAGATGTGGGCATGGATATTGCACACTGTCATTTCTAATCACAATGAAATGGGAAGGTCATCACAAACTGTCACAATTTATTTATGGCTTGTGTACAACTGTGACTACAGGTAGATCTGTCAAGATACAAGACCTGTTATGAATCTAAGCCAGGTATTGCAGGGGAGGCGATATGCCTGAGAATTGCATGCAAATACTTAAAGAGACCTTTGGGGACCACAGAGGAGAGGCACAGCCATTTCACAGACAGCTAGAGATTACCTGGCGGGGTAAGGGCACTGACTTGTTCTTCTTCTAATGCACTAACATTAAGCCTTTGCAAAACAAAGTAACACAAATTAATAAATCATTAGGTGAAGTATTTCTAGTGGCTTTCCTGAACTTTATTCCTTCAGTTTCTAAGTATCACTTAGTGGCCTGTTACTCTGTTTTGTTCTGCAGATCATGACTAAAATAGAAAGGCTGCAAAGCTGCGGGGAAGATACTGATGGACAGTTCTGCAAATTGTTCCAACTGAACCATAAAACTGTCAAACAAATGATAATGTTAGTTGTGATGGCCCTATGCCTCCCAGAAACAAAGTGAATCCCTAATGGCAGACTTTGGTAAGGAATTAAAGATTAATTAGGGCTTATACAAGATGGACATAAAAGGGATAGAGACAAACCACAGGTTTGCTGAAGTGATGGTAGGATCAAAGCCAGAGCATTTACTTCTGAATTTTGGTTTCTTGACTGATTATGAGCAATAGAGAACTACAGCTGAGAATATCGTATGGTGGAGGAAAACATCTTTATTCCTTGTTTTGAAAGGGGTAGTGGCCCAATGCCCTTAGTTTTCTTTATCTGTTTCACAAGCACAGTGCTGGGAGACTACTTATGTTCTCAATTATTGACATGGTTCCTAACTGAAAGAGCTTCTAATGGATTATCTCATCAGCTCATGGCCACAGGAAGTCTAATACGGAAAATAAGGCTATATACGTCAAAGTAGGAAATAACTTTGCAATGGAGATATAGTTTTAATTGAGTACAGTTGGGTTGATTTGTTTAGACAGAATAAGCCAATGAAAGCTTTTCAAAGGACTCAAAGAGCAGCCATTCTTATTTTTCTAGAGGTCTTTGTGATTTTTGCCTCTGCCTCTCCACAGGGCCCCCAGAAAGTCAGTTACCATCCACGTCCCGTGGAACAAACAAGTGAGAACGTGTAAATCCTGTGCCTTTCCACTTTTGGGGTAGGCTTGCAGACCAGTATTAATTAATACGTGGACTGGCATCTATCCTGAACTTAGTGTTTAAACCATGAGCCATCGTTGATACTACTGCCACCAGCATCACAGATTTCCAAAACTTGCTGTAAGACCGAATACAAACAATTTTAATTCCAATTCACAAAAAAAAATGTATGTCTATTGGATTCTTTTTACCAAGCATTATGACAAATGATAAGTTAACTGACCCATTAAGAACAGATATATAAATAATAAATGTTCCTCCTGGATCCGCTGCAAAACAGAAGCCAAATCTTGTAGCAACTGGGAGCACATGGAAGTCTAACCACAGCTCAAGAATTTGCTCTTGCCCAGCCACAAGTGACTGCACTCAACCTCCACTTGTTTAGTACCATGAAGTGCAATTCAGTGCTGTGAAAGGCCCACTGGTTAATGTTCTTTGAATGGTAGCACACAGTACTGCCACTGTTGGACCACAGGATCTGAAAGTTTCCCTTCTGGTCTTTAGCTATTCCCACTCATGCAGAAGAAAGGTGCTGACAGAGGATAGAACAGATTCACCACTCTTTCCTGTTCAGACCCAGTGCAGATAAGGAATCAGAAAGTTAGAAGCAATGTGGTTTCCTCTTACAGGTAGACCCAAAACTTCTGATGGGCACTTCTGCATGGCACTTCTGAGGCCATGCAGCTTCTTCTGCTACACTGCTACTAAAGCTATCCTGCTCCCTAGCACAATGTCTCCAATGAAAGTTAACTCATAAGGGTTCTGCCTGGTCCTTACACAGGTACCAATCCTTTCTCTTCCACCCTGGTAGGCATGTTCTCTTCCCCATATTCGGAACTGAGCTCCTGACAGCTGTGCGTTTCTGATGCCACATGGCACTCTAACACCACTTTTCTCACTCAAAGGTATGGGTGTTGGTGAGAAAAAGTTGTGTTTTTCTTCTCTAACTTCAAGGTTACTCTTCATGAACATTACAAAGGCCTTGTGCATAGGAAGAAATGGCACATCCCATCCTACACAGGGGCATAAAGCACTCTGTAATCTTCTACCCAACTGATTTGCTAATCCCAAGTGGCGATGATGCAACTCTAGGGTGATATATCCCAGTCAACTTCAAGCTTTTAAGTGCTTCTCGGGAGACCATCAGTGTACCTGCACATCCTGCTTCTAGCTGGGCCTGATCACCGCTGCTTTGACAAAAAGCAAGTACCAGCAGAGCCTCCAGATATCACGTCTGTCTGCAATCTGCACAGCCTGTTGGCAGAAACCTAGTGTTAGAGGTTCTGCAGGTCTCGAAGCAGCACGAAACTGCCCCATCGAGGGGAAAGGCAATAAATGTAGCTGCAGGCCACATCCAGTTCAAGTACTCATGCCAAGGGCTCAGGATGAATCAATGAAGAGGAGGAAGGAAATCCCAGGACTCACAAAGCACACCAGGTCCTGGGGGAAAGCTGCAGCGTTGTGATAAGCTGAGCTTTTAAAACAAGCTCTCCATAAGAAAAGTAACACTAAAATCCATGCTGTGTTGCTGATAAGACTCCCGATATGGAATATCTGATCAACTGATTCCTTTAGTTGCAGCCAATTACAAGCACAGCAGCAAGTACGTGGTGCAGATGGGTGTACACAGCTTGTTGGGTTCCTGCAAACAACAGGATCACTTCAGTTAGCTTTTTACAAAGGCTGGCCATGCTACGGAAGCTATGGAGATGCATGAGTTGGACACAATTTCATACCATGCCTTCTTCAGCATAACAGCTGGCAGCTGAGTCAAGGCTGCCTGATACACCTGAAGGAGCCAGATATGTCGACGTTTCAAAAACCTCTCCAAGGACACCGCAGGGAGAGCACCTGGGGCCAAATGTTTTGCACAGCCTTTCTGCAAAGAGTGACTCAACTCAGGAACAACAGGCTTAACATTTCTCATCTGCTCAGACTGAGCCAGCTGGCCAAGTAATTGGGAAAGGTCAGCCTCAGCACACTGGAAAGGGCCAGTGCACAGTGCTGCTCTCCTGCTACTTCCCTTCCATTCTCCCACCATTTCCTGTGCTTGTGTGCCTCCTCAGGAATGCCCTAGGAAGAGCTCCAGGTCTGTGCAGGGAGACAGGACGAGGCTGCTGTAAAATCCCCAGTGTCTTTTGGCGGGGAGCGTCAGCTGTGGGAAACCTCCCTGATAAATCACTGCACAGAAAACCTCCTGCTTGGGCACTTCCCAGCCCCTGGGTGAGCAGAAAATCAAAGGCAATAGGAGAGGTTCCCCTTAGCAAGGGTCTTTATCAGGGCTCTGCCTAACAGTCTCTATAACTATGCTTATAGCAAGCTAGACATAGGTGTTGCGCACTGCATCAGAATTTCATACCTGGGAATGCTTGCTGGAGGTCATCTGTGGTAACCCTGCCCCTGGAAGAAGAGGCTTGGGAGAGCTGCACAGCAGGCCACTAGGTTTCACCAGGGTAACCTGGCATTTGGCCTGCAAATGCTTCCAGGAACACATTGGGCCAGTTGGCCACCTTGGTTGGGAAAAAGCAAACCATTAGTCTCAGCTGCTCTCCCTGCAGCATCCCTGCAGATGTTTTGGGAACAGAGGTATATCAGGCTCCTTCACAGGGAACAGGTGACTCTTTCTGCTGCATTTTCTTCCTCTGGCAGAGGCCACCAGGGCAGTCATTTAAGCAAGAAAGATTTTCTGCTGGGAATTGAAGTTCTTCAGAAGCAGTACCTTGAAAAGTGTTGTTAGCTTCTTCCTCAGACAAGGGAAGACAAATCTGCGGGCGACAGAGAGATGCCCCTACTTATCTGTGTCTCCTCTGGCAGGGGTCTTGTCTTATCTTCTGTCTCCCAACTTCTGCTCTGATGCGTTTGACAAGCTAGATGTAGAACTTTGCCATGCCTTCAGGAAAATTGTAGAAAAAAAGGGAGAAAGTCTTTTTAGACACTACCCCAACCTCTGAGAAGGACCTTCTTGGAAATGCTCTGGCGATGATGGTCTTGTCAGACTCCAGGGGAAAAGGAGCTTTGTGAGACATTTCTTTAAAATGCCAACAGGGTGCTATCTGCACCCACAGCTCTGTTGTGTTTCAGGACTTTCTACAATATGCCTGATACTGCATCTGAGAAGGGGCAAGGTTTCCTGGTCAAATGAACATAGTTTTAGTTTGACAACTTGTCTCCCAGATGTGACTTTGAAATCAGCCAAGCTAAAACACAACAGCTCTGTTATGGCAGTCTCTGAGGGAGAGTCAGGGAGGTCTCAAGGGCTCAAGCCTTCCTGATGCCAATGGGGAAAGTCTATGGTAGGAAACCATGGGGTTTCTCCCTTGAAAATATATTTTTGCTGAAATTTGCTGGTAGGTCTTTGTTTAGGGACTGAGCTTTTGGCTCGTCTGTAAAGGATAGCTTCCGTGCTCATTGGAGCTAGGTGCTGGAGGTACTGGTATCTACGCTTGCCCTGCAATGAACCCTCCACACTTAAGGACAGTGAGGTGTTGCTGTTAATAAGCAACAAACCAAAGTGTGACATTTGGTAGTCATGTGTTCATCTCCTCCAGCCTATCCCTCTGGAGGAAAAGCAAGGAAGAGAGGCAACATCAGTGAGGTCCATGCACCATCCTTCCAGATGGCAAAGCACCTGCAGCCTTCACTGAAGCCCAGGTACCACAGGCAGTTGTTGCCCCAGCTCAGGGTGCAGCTAGCAGCACAGGGTTGACTTCCCTGCCTATTGGCCCCTGGTTGTCAGATCCCACTTGAATCGGTGCTTTCAGTTTAATACCCTTTTCAGGTCTTCTCAGCAAACAGAGAGTTCGGAGGAAACAAGTATCCCCCTGCAGAAGCACTGGTAGAAGGGTAGAAGCCCTGGAAACTGTCATTTCCTGTAAGGATAAAGGCAACCTCTTAAATATCTTGCATGGAAACCTCACTAGAACTCAGCTTGGGCCTTGCTCTTCCAAGGCAGTGGAGTACTGCAGCTGAGCCACAGCATGTGGAGTCCTAGGGAATTTAGGGAAGTCACCCTTGCCAGAATCAAGTTAAATTGCCAGATCACCATTTCTACCTGAGCCTCCAGCATGTAATGCTGTTGCCTGAATTTTGTCATGAGCCTTGGATGCTCACAACAAGTCCCACAGGGACTGAGGGCCTCAAGAGACAGACAAAGCTGCAAACAGAGGAATAACATATTACCAATCAGAACGAAGCCACTTTGCAAATTCTTAGAGATAGGGCCTGGTTTGCTACTACTTTGAGACAGGGAATCTCCTGGCTCAAGCAGGATTACACATGGCATAAACTTACTTGTGCAGAGCCTTTTCCTTGTTGCAGTATTTTTGAGCTGAGGAGTCTGCCAGACCTCCCTTCTGTTAGCTCTGGCACAACTGCTTTGGTGAAAGGGGCTGAAACACCAGAGCTTTTGGGTTGGCAAATTTTGGTTGCTCTACTAAGACTGAAAGCCTTGATTCCCATGAACACAGTTGTCACTTCATTCTCTTGTTGGAGATCATCTGCAATCCAGCTCTTTCCCCTGACAGCTCCCTCTAGAAACACACTAGTTTCCCCAGTGTGGGCACTGTTGGAAGGAAATCCCGATTTCCCTTGCTAAATCCAGAGCCCCTGTTGGAAATCAGAGTAGGAGGACCCCATCCACACACTTAATCAGAACCAATGAACACAAACCGAGATGCTACCACAGTATTTGGGGATGCGGAAAGGGAGACCCAGTTCCCCACACTGCCCTTCCAGTTGGCAAGGCTGGACGAGATTTCCGAAGGCACACATAAGAGACCGATCCAGAGAAACAGAGTCCCACAACCATGGAAAACCCAGTCCAGACACACATCATAAGAAATAAACACCCAGAAAGTCAATCTACAGCCTTTCACTGAATTTCACTGAATTTTTTAGAGTTGGAAGGGACCATAGAGATCATCTAGTCCAACTCCCCTGCTAAAGCAGGACCACCCAGAGCTTGTCAGAGCATGTTACTCAGGACTGCATCCAGGCGGGTCTTGAAGATCTCCAAAGAAGGGGATGCCACAACCTCCCTGGGCAGCCTTTTCCAGGGCTCCATCACCCTCACTGTGAAAAAGTTCTTCCTCCTATTCAGGTGGAGCCCTTTATGTTCCAACTTGTGCCCATTGCCCCTTGTCCTCTCACTGGCAACTACTGAAAAGAGTCTGGTTCCCTCCTCCCTCAGCCCGCCCTTGAGATACTCGTAGGCATTGATAAGGTCTCCCCTCAGCCTTCTCTTCTCCAGACTAAAGAGTCCCAGCTCTTTCAGCCTCTCCTCATAAGGGAGACGCTTTCTGTCGATTGATTTCTTGGCCTGCATGTCAAGCTTTTCTTGCTGTATGGAGATCAATAAAAGCGCTCAGACCGAAAACCAGGACGTGCTCTCGGTTGTGCTAAGATGTTCTTGAGGGAAAGGCTATTCCCGCCGCCACCCACCACCACCTCCTTCCGACGGGTTTGCCAGCGCCGGGACGCAGCTACACCTCCCTCATGCGGTCTGTCAGGGAAACGCAACGGCACGGACAGCACGCCCGGCCTTCCTCAAGCGGCCTACACACGCTCGGCCTCAACAGGCCCGGCGGGAGCCCTCAGGGGAGGGCGCCGCCACCCACCGCGGCGTCGCGTCTGAGGCGCGTCGTTACCGGGCGCCGGTAGGGCTGGGCGGGGCCCGGCTCCCCCCGGACCGCCATGGGGCCGCTGCTCTGGCTGGCTCTGCAGCTGGGCGCGGGCTCGGCCGCCTGCCTGGTGGAGGTGGACGTCGGGCGGGCCGAGCGTCCCCTGGAGCACTTCTGGAGGAGCACTGGCTTCTGGTAAGCGTGCAGGGGCCTGCGGCCGGAGCAGCCAGTGTGGGAGCCGGCCGCCTCGGGCTCTCCTCAGGGAGAGGATCCCCAGGGTGTGAGGAAGCCCTTCCTGGAGGAACCTAGGCCTTTCCGGGCCCTCTGCGGTGGGATTAGGGGGCGCGACACCTCGCTGCCCTTTGCTCCTCGGCCTGTTGCGTGTTACTTGCATGGAGCTGGTGGTGGGACGTGGCTGGTTAATGAGAACAAAGTGGATCACAAGACAGGGCCAGTCCACATCCTCTCTCCGGCTTGCCTCCAGGGTCCTCGAACATGTGAATGTTCTTCCTCTTCCCCAGCACAGCACAGATGGTGATGCTTAGAACTCCTTCCCTTTCCTTTTCAGTGTTTCCCTTGTCGCAGCCCCTAAATGGGCCTAGGCAAAGCTTCCCTGCCTCTTAGTTCTAGGAGTTTGCTCCTTCTTGCCAGACGCTTTCAACATGCACTGTTTTCCTGATGCAGCCAGCGAGCCTGGTTGATCTAAGTCAGGGGGCTGGGTGGGAGCACAGCACACAAGAACATCTTAGCACAGAAATCCTAGCTCCATGGCTTCTTATCCTGCTAGTGCTATGGTTCTCAGAGAAAGCCTAGTCTTGCTGAGCTAAAGGGGATTGAACAGACTTCAAATTTTGTGAGATAAGTGAAGGCTTCTAGCAGGCTCAAAAGCAGGACAGGGTATCTTCCTCAGGCATGTTTGTATTTTACTCTAAACTGATTATGACCTCCTTCATTTAGGTGTACAGTGGATTAAATTACACTTGTAGGAAAAAGATACGCAACAGGGATGGAATCAGCAGGGTGTGCTTTGGACAAAAAGTGATTTGTGCACTTTTTTTGTGTAATGCTTAAAGGCAGTCTAAGACAAGACTTGAACAATTTTCCACTGGTTTTCCATGTCAGTGGGAAAACAGAACAGGACCTAAAACACATTCTGATGAAGAGAGATGTTTGGGCTTTCTAGATATTTTTTTCCTTTGCTGTTTCATTTTTTAATTTTTGTTTGTGGTGTTAGGAAACATTAATGAAAAACTTCCTTAAAAAACGGTATGTTTTGCCCATTTAAACTACAGTCTAAAAAATGCCCATGATTTTAATTGTATGAAAGAAACTTTGGAAAGCTGTGACCATGAAAAGCATGTGGGGGAAGGCAGAGCAGCAGCAGCAGAGGTAGAGGCTCCATGTATCAGCAGCTGTTCAGTTATAACACCTGGCCAACACTGGTATTGCTGCAGCTATAGGATCCCAGCTCCCTTGAAAGCTCACACTGTGACAGAACTGAGTTCCAGTTCTTAAAGTTTCTTCATGGTTTCAGACAGTTGGGCAAATCAGCAGTACATAAAGCCTGGGAGACTGCAAGGCTTGATGTTCTCTTGGATGGGCACTTTCCACTCAGAACAGGAAAAGACAGATACTGATACTAACAAAACCCACTGTTGCACCAGCTTTCTTTTGGAGCTCATGATGGTTTCTGCTAGACTTCTCTCTAGCAGAATGTGAATTTCAGAGTGTTTACAAAGCATGGACTAAATAAAAATATGTGCATGCTTTATGCCTTGACTTCCATCTTTGCCAGCGCTTGAACTGAAGTTGGTTTGAATCTCAGAGCAGTAGTAAATCACTCCTTCAAAAAACGACAGTGAACATTATTCACTGGAACAATTAAAAGGACCCAAATCACTGATAAATTTTCAGTAAAAGTGGAATTTGTAACTTCTTAGTCTCACTTGTGTGACTTGAAGGAACCTCAGGGAGATGATTTTTAAGTGCCTTGTATACTGGTGAAGTGGCAAAGAGGGGCTCACATGTGCTAGCAGATATGTATGAAGCTACAAGGATGTAATTTGTGTTGAGACTTGCACTTTCAGATAAGGATGCAGGGGATTAGATAGGCAGTGTCTTAGCTAAGACAAAAGTTGCATCAAGTTCTTGTCCAAGTTGGGTTAGGCTTTTCCCCCATTGTGCGCAGATGGCACAGTAGCAGGTTCATTCAGTTGCATCCTTGGAGGTGGGATGAGTATTTGGAGGGGTACAGAGGAGGAGAGGATGACAGCGTGACTCTTCCTAGCATAGTTATGGTCAGCACACAGCTGATCCACCCACCAGAGAAGATGGATCACAGTAGGCAAAGCATAAACTATATTAGTTTTTTGCTTATGCAATTAATATATAGTCTGTAGTTAGAGTGCAAGTCATCTCTCATTGCAACACGAAGAGATGTGGAAATATTTTACCAAACCTTTGGGACAATGATGGTTTATCTTTCTTGTAATACAAATGCTGTAAAACTCAGGATTTGCACATTGCCTCCTGGCAGGGAGGCTTAATGAAAGTCTATAAGGATGCCCAAATCCTGTGCTAAGTTTTTGACTTGTGGAGGGTAGGGGTGAGATCTTCCTCCATCTTGCAGATATTTAACTGCAGAGATAGAGGCAGAAGAAATTTGCCTGAGTGTTATGCTAATTTCAGTGGAATAAGTAGACACTGACGCCATTATCATTGCTGTATAGCCGTGAGCAGGTTAAACTGCTTGCAGTATCAAACATAAAAACCTCAAGCCTCATACTCCTGTGCTTCCTTATGCTTAGTGGTTAGCTGAACATGGCTGAAGAATGTGGAGGCTCTGAGGGTGTAATTTTGCTTCTAACAAGTGTAGATTCCACAGCAGAGCAGGAATTGGTGTCATTGCATGGACATCAGTAGGAAGACCAAACCCATATTTGTCTTAGTAGAGACCTCAGCAAGTCTGACTTCCACTGCAAAGCCTAAAAGATACTGAGTTCCCTTACGATTAGTTACCCAGAGACAAGATGACTGCCAGTGTCATCTCCTCTTCTTCAGGCCAGTGCTGCCTGAGGTTGCTGTCTGTGCAGCAATGACTGCGTGTAATCCTTTCCTCTGAGCATGGCTGTGAGATGCACCCAAGTTGTGTTCTGCTTTCCCAGACTACATGTGTAGCCCGTTAGCCCCAGATAACCCACAACTCCATTTTGCTTTCATCTCACTGTCACTCATGACAGTGCTCGTCATGCTGGGGAGGATCTTGGAGGTGGTATGGGGACTTTGCATAGTGATCTTCAGATACCCAGTGGAGCTGCCAGTTAATGTTGCAATGTGTTGTTTCTTTTCTGTCCCTCCTTTCCTGAAGCCCTCCTTTACCTCACAACCGTGCTGACCTATTTGACCTGAGCAAAGACCAAGAGATGAATCTAGCCTATATTTCTTCTGTTCCACATGGTGGCATTGAACAAGTTCGAATTCACTGGTTACTGGAATTGGTTGCTCTCAGGTAAGCAAACACCTCAAGTCAAAATCCAGAAAAATGTGACACATTAAAGTGTCAAACAGGTGCTCACTTTGATATTTTAGTATAATTGCAACCTTTTTTTTTATTTCCTTGGAAGTCAGGTAAGTGCCAAGGGAGGGGAATCAACTTGGGGGTGTATGAGATTAAGAAACAGAGAGCTTATGTTGAGAACGATGGTGCTAACCTGCATGTGTTACAGCCTAACAACAGGTTAAGGAGCAGTTTAAGGTTTCCTTTCATCTGAAGAGTCTTGTGGGTGTGCTGGTCAAGTTTTACCAAGACCATCTCAGTTCATATGCTACAGTTATTCCACATCTCCCCTGCTGCCATATCCAGGCCTCAGCATCTTGATTCCCATGTACCATGACCTCTAGAGAGGCCTCAAGCTAGCAGAAATGGGTTTTGTGGACCATTGCATGTACAAGGTTCTAGTGCAACTTTTTTAAACTTGGTACATCCTTTCTAAAATACTGCTTGGCACAACCATGAAAAGAGAACTCTAGAGGAGTCTTCAGTCGTTCCTTAAGCAAGGAGGAGTTCTGCTTTGCAATCAGGGCATCTATGCCCAGTGTTACAGAGGGAGCTCTCAGCTGGGTTTCAGGCAACAGTCATTCCAGCTGTTTTCAAGAGTCATACTGGGTGTTATCACTGCTGTTCCTTCAAGTCCAGCAGAGTTTTATCTTAGTGCAGTAACACCAGCAACTACTCAGTACTGAG
Organism: Calidris pugnax; assembly: GCF_001431845.1. Taxonomy (NCBI): domain Eukaryota; kingdom Metazoa; phylum Chordata; class Aves; order Charadriiformes; family Scolopacidae; genus Calidris; species Calidris pugnax. Next base: position 2,676,235 of record NW_015091111.1, read on the forward strand.
AAGAGCTGCTGAGAGAAGCCAGACTTTGACAGTTTGGTTCCTGTCCACATCCCAGCTGTCCACACGTACCTAGGGCTGCCCCTGGCTGTAGGTCTGCTTTTAGTATTCAGGTCACGGTGTTAACGCTCCCTTTCCAAGTTAGATAGATCTTTAATGAAAGCTAGGAATGGGTTGGAATAGGGTGATAGGCATAAATTCAGTCTATTTCTTACCAAAGCATTTCAGGCGGCCATACTGTCTCAAACAAGATTTTCTCACCCATCCTGATATGTGCTTTGCTAACCATTAGCCGTTTTAAGAACAATGCTGAGAGACTAGAAAGATGGCTTACTTTTCTGTCCTTTAATTTAGGAGATATAATACAGCAAAAATAAGTCTCACAAAGATTAAAACAAGTCTGACTTAGTGAGAGGTACAAATGAAAGCTGCCACTATTTTGTTACTACTTTTGTCTTCCTTCCACTTAGGAGTTTCTTTTTGCATCCTGAACCCACCTGTGTGCTGCATTTACTGAGTGGCATGTAGTGACTACTAAAACAAGGTGACTCTAGTTAATACCAGTTGATACCTTCTTCCAAGAGGATTCCTATACATAATAGCATTTCTAGTTCTAGGGAAATACATTTCAGACTTTTAGGAGGACAAAGTTGGAATTCCTTATTTTTCAAGTCCCATTTAACTCAGCTTAAACACACTTATACCAATATGCCTAGTGGTAAGATGCAAATGCAGATTCCTTGAACAGGAGTGATTGGTCTGTGAGGAAAGACAAACCAATAAAAGGCCATCAAAAGGTGTGGTAGCTCTTAAAGTTCTGCCTGGCTCAGGCTGTTGCTGAGCAGAGCATATTTACAATCTACATCGTTACTGCATCTGCTGTCCCAGACACAGGAGGATGGGAATTTACCAGTTGTAGGTTTGGGAAAGCAACAAGGAGAAGGAGAGCTCAGACTCTGGAAATGGGATGTGAGGTTTCAGAGTAGGAACAGGAGTTGTTTTTTCCCTAGGTATTAGGGTGTGCTTGTGTATGTAGGTTTATTTGGGAAGGTGTTCAGAGGAGGTCCTGCACACAGATTAGTATTGCACTTGTACCCCAGAGCGGCCTCTGTATATTAGTCCACCTGTGAATATAGCAGGGAACACAACTCCTCCCTCCCATCTTTCCCTGTGGAAGTTTCCCAGTAAACACCCTTTCCTGTGCTATGCCTCCCTCTCTTACTGGGCTATGGGTTTTGTACTCACTCTTGCAGTCACCCAGCTTCAACAGGGACAAGGACAACTGTCACTGCTCACCACCACTGGAGTGCCGGTCTTAGACCTCAGAGGTTTCTCCTGAGAGATGGCTTGGGTCTTTGAGGTTTCTGTAACCAACTGACTGACAGAAAAATCAGTGAGTACCTTCAAAAAGAAGCTAGCCACATCTGCAGGCAGAGGCAAAAATCCCTCCTAGTGGCCTGCCAGCTCTGCCACATGTTTGATTTGGTTTTACAAATGATTGAGAGAAGGTAATGTGTCTGTCATTGATTCTGCTCGGCCTTTGTAGGGAGTGAGGCCACTGAGTCCTTCAAAGTGGAACACGGTCCTTGAGACTATCAAAATTCTAGGAGCATGGAAACTTAGCAGTTGAGCAAGAAGCCCCAGAAAAGCTGTAGTGGCTCAAGGGTAGGATTCTAACCCACTAGCCTCAATATTAAGCCCAGCTTTGACATGTAGAAATTAGAAACTTCGCCATGGTTTAGAACCAAGCTAAACCTTTTCATTTTGCAAAAATGTGCATTTGTCTGAGACAAGAAGACATTTAAGTTGTGAAAGGACAACTAGTGGACTGAGTGGCAGCAATGGTTTGGGAAGGAAGAGAGCCTGGAGCCTCCAGACAAACACTGGAATTGAAAGAAGCAACAGGGACAAAAATGCAAGTCTCAACAGGAGGAGTTCAGTGCTGATGCTAAATTCTATGCATTTGCAGTTCTCTTCCTGAACCAGTGATTTCCAGAAGAAAGTAAAGCTGTTTTGAGTGAGATCACCATAACAGCAAAACTACGTTAGGTCATGGGGGTGGTGAGTAGAGAAGACTTTTTGGAAGGTGGTGGTAGGTACTTGACTGAAGAAAAGCACTTACAGAAAACAGAGGACTAGGAGATACCACCACTGTGGAAGGGTAACAGATACAGGCATTGCTTTTCCACAGAGTTGTGCCATCTGTACAAAGGTGCCATAAATGTTCCTCTGAAGAAGCAGATTTGCTCAAATAAAAGACTGCCACCTTCCCCTTTTAACTTTTGTAATGATCTTTCTCATGATGTCTTCTAAACCACTGGTGCCGAGTGCATCCCTGTATTTTTAACCATTTTCTAGGACAGCAAGCCCACCTCTTATCTTTTTCCGTATTCCAAGTTATCCTGTTCTTTTGCCACCCATGAAAGGATATCCACGAGGCAAAGTGTTTTCAAAAAACTGCTAGTTTTATTTTCCAACAAAAAGCACACATTTTTCTCGAGGTCATGTGACACAGGAACATTGGTGGTTATGGGGGAACCCAATATGTTTTTCATGGACTGGACAGTTCCCTGGTTGTTAGTTACCAGTGCCAATAAACACATCAATTTTGACACCAAGACCCCACATTCTGACCATGCTGCATGGGTCAACAGGAGAGTTTGAGGTGAAGATTCCCACCTCTTTGCCAAGCTCCATGGGACCCACACAGCCTGCAAGAACCCTTTCCTATTATGTAGCAGTACTAAAGTTTATTGGATACATGATATATACAAGGCACCACAGTGGACAAAAATATAGTCAATCTACATGATGAATATAACATTTCCTAAAAGGCATATAATGATTTTATTTCAACATTAGTATTAACCTACTTGGAATTACAAGTTTATCCCCAACTCTTCTCCAAGTCACAGTACCTATTTCCTGGTAGAATGGGAGAGAAGACAATCAGCAGTTTTTAACATTTTCAGCCTTCATACCCTTGATCTTGGTATAATGCAGTATAGCAAACATAAACCTTCCAGGAAAAGGCTTGCTTTTTTTAGTTACCTTTTACATACTGCTTGAAAATGATTTACAGTCTTCCAACATCATCACTCCCACATCAGAACACTGAAAGCTGTTTCCCTGCTGTGTTTGACATTGTCCAACACAGCAACTTGATTGTGAGCCAGCTCTGTCAACAGAAAATTGTTATGATTTATTCTGGTCAGTAGTTTCATCCTATTAAAAGTCATAAAACTTACAACCTTCTCATGCATAGCCAAGTTTCTTTGCTGAAACTTTGGTGCCATTCTTACAATAAATACGATGAAAAAGAGACTTCTGACTTAATATCTCAGCCTGCTGGATAAAAGAAGGGCAGCCTCTCTTCATTTTTCTCCAGAGACTGTTGCAAGGATACACCTTCCATTGGAGTGTCTCTTTATTTCTGTCTTAAAATGAGATTAATCTAGATTAAGGGTATTTTTGAATTTTTTCCTTTATGTTCTAGGCTGGTGGCTTGGCCTGTAAAGATAAAAGAAGCCTAGATTGCTAGGATATATGTTCTTTTGTGCTGAAACAATTTTGTTTGACTTCCAATGACAGCTTGCTTTGGCACAACAGCCTAAGAGTATCTATATTGATATTGTCTGGCAGTAACTCCTGTAAACCCACTTCCTCATGCTAGGCCCTGGCAGGAGATATTGCCTGATGAAAGAATGGTCACAAACAAAAGCAGACACAAAACAGTAGTTTGTCCTTGGGCTCTCCCCTTTTGCTTTTATGTCAGAAAGAAGCCAGGCATACCAAGTCAGTAATTTAATTAATAATATAATCAAATTGTTTGTGGAAGGAACTGCTGCCAGTAGTCAATCCTTTCATCTCTTCACAGACATTTCTGTCAGGTTTTACTGCTCTGGCAGCACTAACAGTGTGCGGCTGATAGGCTTTTTTATAATGAGTGCATGAAAATGTCAGCACTGAATCACTTACCTAATATTGTATTATTCTCAATCCCTGTGAAGACTTTTTTTTTATTATTATTTTTTGAGAATGCACTGCTTTTCCATTAACAAAATACTTGTTCTTGAGAGCCAGACAGGCTCTGGGGCACCTGGAGAACCTCAGTTTGAGTGTTCTTTCATTCAGTGACCTGAAAATTTGAAATAAGCAAGTCGTATGATGTGTTGACCTGATGTTTACTTTTTTAAATGGCACAGCAGAGAAATGGCTTCTGCATACATGAAACCTATTTCTAGAGGCTGCTAATTGTAAGAGGCACAGCTGTGATAGAATTTCCTTCCATGGTTGATGCTGTGTGTGACCCAGCCATGAATGAAGGAGAGAAAGATAGGGCAGCTCTCTTACCTTTCATGCAGGTAATTATAAGCTGGAGTATGAGGGAGGATATTCTGCCAATACAGTGGATACTGTGTTACAATCAAAATATAAATCTATCCTTATTTGTAAAGTGAGAACATGAAACTGACTCTGGCAGTATCATTTGACACCAAGCAGAATTAACAGCAGTTAATGCAAATTTTTACAGTAGTTAACCCAGACCTGGAAAACATAGTTTAGTGGACCTTAAATCAAAGAATAATATGACAAGGGGGGAAAAAAACCAAAAAACGCCAAACATCTGTAGTATGTACAAGCAGTGGTGGAATTTTTCCAGCATATGGGGATTTACAAAGCATATGGGGAACTTACAAAGCATTACTGCCTTTACTTGGCCCAGTTATGCTACTGTAAAGTTTCGTTAGCATTTGGTTGCATCAGAGAACACCGGTCAGGTGGTTCTGCCTGATGGAAGGGGCAGTGCCAGAATTGAAACCATTGTATATCCAAGATGCTAATTGATTGCATTTTCATGGAGACAGCTTTGCCCTCTTAAAACAAACCAGCCATTAAACCAGTGAGAGGGTCAACTGACATTGGCAGACCTGCCAGCACAACAGTTTTATGATGTATATATTGGGTCACACATGATCATGGCACAAGGGGAAAGTCAATCCTAAACTGCCCTAGTGCACATCACCTGCATTTTGAAGTGAAGGTGCAAGTAATAATGCAGCCTGGTCCATCCTGGTCCTGGACTGCCAGTGGCTGGGCTGTTCTGTGTGGTGTCTGACAACAGCAGAGCTCTTCAGGGGAGAATGGCTCGTAGGCCCATTGCTGTACACAGCCAACAGTGTGTCTGATAATTTAATTATTGCAAACTGCCCCTCCCCATTTATCACTTTTGTAATGAATTGTAAGGAAGACACAGGATTAAACTGAGCAATCTGGTGGAAGCTTCCGGTCTTTTGCAAACTGCACAGCGTTATGTATACTGTAGAAGAGCATTTCCTGCATACTTCCAAAATCTTTCCCAAAGTAACCTCCTCTTTTCAGAGAGTCTATTACCGAGGGATTGCAGCAAGCCAGGAGAACAGAAATGTTTAAGTCTTTGTAGTCTTTCAGGATTTCCATTAGAGTATTAACTCCAGTGGTGTCCAAAAATGAGATGGAAGAGCAATCTACAACAAGGGCTTGGAAATCAATTTGCTTAGGAACTAGCTGCAGAGTGGTTTCTCCAATGTCCAGTCCATTAACAGTTCTGTGATCTCCTTTTTTGAGATGCTGCTTTTCCTTCTTCTCATATTTCTTCCTTCTAGCAGCTTCTAGGTTAGGATCTAAATTAGTCAATCTGTACAGAGACTTTAGGAAATAGTTCCTATTTGCATAGTAAAGTGGGGCCTCAAAACGGAATATTTTGACCTTTGGAACAGAAGAAAGATTTTCATATTCTGAGTCATCCTCATAAAAGCTGGTGTCTTGGATCTGGCCAAGCAGGGCTGTCCGTGGCCGCTGTGTCTGAACTATGATGCATAACATGGAGAAAACGATGCCAACCAGCAGCCCTATTTCTGTGCTGATCAAGGCAGAGGCAGACATGGTAACAACCCAAACAAGTGTGTCCACCTTATTCACATGGTACCGTGCTGGCACATCGCGGAACTTCCTTAGGGCTCCTCGGAGGCTGACAATGATGATACAAGCCAGGACACACTTCTGCAAGGAGTAGAAGAGAGGTGCCAAGAAAAGCAGCACCAACAAAACCACCATTGCACTAATTACTCCAGAGACTTGAGTCTGGCAGCCTGTAGATGTCTTGACGAGTGTTTTTGCCAGAGCTGCACTGGTTGCAAAAGAGTGGAAGAAAGAAGGAATGATGTTGCAGAACCCCACAGCAAACATTTCCTGATTGGCTCGGATGGTGTAAGCGTATTTCTTTGCACACATTTCAGAAAGGGATACAGTGAAGACAAAGCTGACTATAGCAAGAGGCAAAGCATCTACAGCAACTCGGAGCATTAAGTTGAAACGTGGTACCTTGGGGGGAACAAATCCTGTTGGAATAGCTCCAGAAACACTGGATGCATACACTTCATTTAACTTCCCATAGTGTGACACCAGTGTTGCCACAACAATAACTACCAGCTCTGTGGGAAGAGGAAATTTCAGCTTATGCTTATACCGATCTGCAAGTTCCTTAGCAGTGACCAGCACCACAATACAAATTGCACTTGTGATGACATCACAAAGGTTAGCCTGAGAAATGTTCCGGAAAATGTTAATCCAGGTAATAACAAGCATCCCATGCCCTTGACTACGTGGGATTTTTATTCCGATCAGATACTTCACTTGAGCTGTTAAAATGGTTAAGGAAGCACCAGTTGCAAAGCCATCTAGTACAGACTCAGATAGGTACATAGATACGAAACCCAGACGAAAGATTCCCATTAGAACCTGAGGAGACACAGACAAAAAAAAAAGAAATAAAGATAAGTCTTAAATGGTGCTGCAAATAATTAAGTAGAGATGGGCGAAAACTAGCTGGAAGACAATAGTATTTGGCTATTTGAATCTTAAAACAAGAATTATCCTTTGATGTTTCCAGTCTGCTTTTAAAAAATGTGATTCCTTTCACTGTAGTGGAATACTACAAACCCACAAGGTGAATGGGAAGTTTGAGACAGACTCAATCAAACATTATTATCAAGTGACTCCACTGAAGTGGCTTGTCTGAATTTTATTTCCCATGCAAAAGAGCAGTAGACCCAAAAAATCTTCTGCTATTCCAAAACCAATTTTCTTTTTTCCTGTCTTAAAGTGAATAAAGTTAAAACATACGGCCATTGCTCTATAAATACAACTTGAAAGACCACAACTAGGATCCCTACTTTAGCAGTGCTCTTATATTAAACAGCTTTTAACTTTAGCCCTGTGAACAGAAGGGGAAGTGGAGCAAAGACAGCCTTTGTAGCATGCCTAAGGTCAGAAGTGGCAGAAGAGCTCCCAAACTTTCCCAGATCCCAAAATAGTGTCTTTAACTGTTGCTTTTCCTTCCTTTGATGGCTTTGGAAAATACAGCTTCACAAGGGCATTTTGTTGTTCATAAACGTGGCCTGAAATTTTTTGGTAAATAGGAAGATAGCTAGCTCTTTCTTATTTCATCTCTTTATATGATTAATAGGTAGGTAAGTTCATTGTGCTTCTTCCTGTGTTCTCTTCATATCCTTGTGTCGGGCAGTACGGTGGTAAGTCTCAAAGAGTCCAGCACACCCATTGCCTGAAAAGTAGCTTAGTCAATCTATTTCCCCTCTTGTCCTTTCTGCTTCTGAATTACCTTTGGATAGCAGTTTGGTACAACATAGTATCCACTAGCAAAACACTGAGCAGCACATTCTGAACCTGTGTAGAAGTAGGTGAGTGGGTCTGCACTTTTGTTAAAATACCTAGTGAAACAGAATTATGTCTTCATTGTGGAAGTGGACAGCTATTTGGAAATTTCCCTCATGGTAAGGCCAAAGGGTTTATGATCCCATGAAAGCTGCAAGGCCAACAGGCAGTAGAGTATCAACACAATGTTAATGGTCTTGCAGAAGACTTGCTTTACCTGTGCTTGCTAGTAGCTAAGAAAACTGCCTACCTCATGCTTTCTCTGAGTTGCCTGCAGTTAGGCTTCCTGGAGAAGATAGTCCAAGGTCATTCAAATGAACTGATACTGTATCTCTCATTGAAAGACACTCAAACCAAAGCTTATGTCATGCAAAAAAGTTTTAGAAACTTCATACCATGCCTCTGGATGTCAGCAACCACTTACCTGATACACTCCAGCCACAAATGTCAAGGCTGTAGCAATTCCAATAGCATAGCATTCTTTCCCACACTCAGCATTCATCCCTGCAATTGTAAGGTTGAAGGCAGTTGCGTTGGACTGACTGTCATTCTGCAGAGAGCCATCACCTAAGGCTGGTGGAACATCATCATTCAAGTCAAACCCAGCCAAGAGAAGTTCTCGGTCCACAACTTGTCCTACCATTAAGCTTATCAGGCTGAAAATGCCAACTGAGACATGGCGGGATGTGCCCATTAAGAAATAGATGATATTGGCAAAGAATGATGTGTAAAGACTATAAATGGGCTTCAGACCTGCCAGCAATGAGTATGCTATTGCTTGAGGCACCAAAATGATCCCAATTACTAACCCAGACATAACATCACCCCAAATATACTCTTTGCAATTGTACTTAGGAAGCCATCGTAAAACAGGAAAGAAGTTCATGACAAAGTTCTTCAGCTTCTTTGGGGTACAGGAGCAGCTTTTCCTCAGCTTAGCTAACATGACTTCTTTCCTATTAATCTTGACTCGAGTCTTTCTTTCCATGGCAAAGCAGGAAGAGGTGCTATTTTCCATCCTGATAGCCTCAAGTGGTCTTTCCATTGTCCCAGTGTTTACTTCATGCATGTGTTCCTGCAATGTGAAGAAAAAAGCCTTGAGGTTGCAGTTCATGAGATTTTTTTGAGCACAGATGCTTAATGTTAAAAGTTTGTCACTTGATTGTGCTTTTAAGGAAGCATCATCCCAACAAGAACACCACCACAAGGCTTCAGTGACACATAACACTAAGAAATAAATCTGCAGATTGAGCCCTTTCTTTTAGACATTTGAGAGTATATTCAATTGAATCCAGTTTATTTTACTAAGGAAAAATGGAGTTGAATTAGTCATTTCTTTGTACAACAAATATTTCCATCAGCTTTTCCAAATGCTCCATAATAGAGGTCTCTATGATCAGAGGCAGCACTTGATGGTGTGAAATAAACATATACTAGTGAGGTAGGCTATGGTCCTTCTAATAATGCATCTTGTAGTCATTGATGTGGAACTCACATGTGGTATATTGATATGTCACTGCAGCTGTCTTCAATGCACAGGAAAAAAATCCTACTAGTAGAAGCTGTAAAGCAGAGTTTTTTGGAGAGCAACAGTTCAGTCTTATGCAAAAATTTGTACACAGACCATTGATGGACTTTTAGAAGCTGCTACATAAGATGAACCTGTTGAATTGTAGATTGTTTTGATATGAAACTTCAATTAGTTAATAAGCATCTCCTCACAAATACCACAACATATGGACCATGAACCCTGATGGAATCTCTTACCATCTCAAAAGAGTGCTACATGTTAGTATTTTCAGGTTTAAACCCATAGTTAGTCTAGCTTTTCTCTCCAAGGAATAAGATGCAATTTTGTGGGCAGCAGAACACACACAGTGGAGTTTCCTATGGTTCTCCTGCATGTCAGTTTTCTGATACATAAAGACAGGGAAGATTTGTATTCTCCATATGGAGGTGCTTTTTGTGTCTCTTGCATCTATGAACACAACTGTTTTCACCAAACTGATCCTCTGCATTTTTACTAAATTGTTAGAAATTAGTTGAAATTAGCTTAGTGCATTCATAAATTGTTTGGGAGTAGATGAGGACATGACTGAGAGGCAAAACAGTATAACATACATATGATCTATCTTAAAGGTGGAAAATACCAAACAGACTATGCCAAGAGGCAAATTTGTCTCCTGGTTTGCAGAGAAAAGAATGGATGCCTGTATAGAAGTACTGGGAGATAAGAAATTATTCATATTGGCCTAGAAGAAGAGAGTATGTGCTAGTACTACAATATGCAGAATCTCTAGGAAAGAGGACTCAAGCCCAGTCCCTCCCAATGTCGTAAACAGCCAGGATATCTGCCTTTTTGTGTCAGGTGTGACATGGCAACATATTGTCAAAGCTTGTCTTCACTTGCAAGTAAAAGCTCTTTTTTTTCCTCCTTCAGTATGTAGAGACAGAAGCCATACCCATCAGTTTCCTAAAGCTAAAGTGTGCTCACTGGCGCAGTATTCTGTTAGTTGGTTAACGATTTTAACAGTTAATAGTAACTCTGGACTCTAAAGACAGAATAGTCTTTTGAAAGAAGAGTATTTTGATTTGTTAATGTTTGATAACACCCAGTTATATACATACAGACTTCCAAGTTGAGATAAAAGAAGGGCTTATGAGTCCGACTGGAAGCATAATAGATAAGCAAAAGCATAGATTACCAACAGCCTGTAAGCTTTCAATCTGTAGCACTCCAAATAGAGTGGCTTATTATAATGTCTTCTGTGTATCCTGCTTAGAATTTTTTTTCAAGATTTTAACAAATATGTTTTGCCAACAAATTAAAAACAATATGAAGATATGTATCTGTAACTAGTGCAAAACAGTCTTAAACAGGTTCCTAGGTATTATTTTAAATGGCACAGTGTGATTTCTAAGGCCATACAAAGTTTAACTACAACTAGAAACAGGATGTTTAAATGTTACAGATAGGTAATTCATAATTTGGTAAAAGGCAGAAAAGAGATTCTTGTTAGAGATGTGCAGATTGATTGTCCAAGTTGAAAATGACCTGCATAATTGTCTAAATATATTTTTAAAAAAACAGTAGATTTCTATCCATCCCAATTACATGAAATAGCTTTTAGCTCCCACTGCATTTCTCCACTAAGTTTCCACTAAGTTTCTTTGTAAGTAACATTTATTTCCATCGTAAAGGAAAAGTAATTACAATTTAATGTAATTATTTAGAAAGTTTGATAGCTATTTTTTATCAGTAATGCCAAATTTCTTTAGACTCTACTGTGTGGTTATGCTAGGCAAGATCTGCTTGGACAGAAAATAGGTTGGATCTAGTCTTTGTTAGAATGCAAAGGTGAAAGAGTAGATAAAAGAAGTTACAACACCAAGAGAAGTACTAAAGTGCATATGATTAAAATTTACCAAATACAGAATGCTAGGAACTACAATATAGGCACTAATTTTTAAAATGCAAAAACCCAACATTTCCTGTCTTACCTAAATTAGTTGGAGAATAAGAGGCTTGTGCATGAAGACAGTAAGTGCTATTCAAATGCCACCCGCTTCTTACAGCCAAGTGAATTTAGACAGCCAAGAAACAAATACGGTGCCCTTGTTCTACCTACTTCAAAGCTAGTGGGCAGTTCAATATCCAATGAGTGCTTTTGATAGACTATATAAAAAGATTGCATCAGCTTCTGTACACTAGGCTCATATATTTAATTCATAGTTGCTGTCTGCCTCTCTCTAAATTCACACAATTTACTTGCAAGTAAATTTGTATTTGCAAAAAAAAAAAACCCAACATGAAAATTTGCATGTATGCATTGTTTGTGCAGCTTTCTGAGGGATGATAATGGTTTTTAATACATAAGATTATTTGAATATAATTTCTCTGGAAATCTGTTAAGAGATCTTGTGTATGAATGATAATTTAGTAATATATCTTGGCTATATTGCCTTACTGGATAATCAGAATAGTAGCTTTTTGTAAAAGAGAACAACAACAACAAAAAGCTAGAATGTTAATGCATGTATCTTTACAGCAGTTTTGATGCATTTTTGACAAAAGCTCAAGAAAATCTTCCTGGTGGAATAAATACATTAAAGTTAAAACACAGCAAATGCTGACAGGAGGTCATTTTCTTCAGTTCTTTTTTATCCAGGAAACAAGGTTTTCCTTCCTGTAAATAACCATTTATGCTGCTATTTATGCACGGATTTTCAGAATCCGTGTCAAATGAATATGCTAGCTGTAAAACACTCAGCTGGTTTCTAGAAATGTTGCTGGTTTCTAGAAACTGTTAATGTTTAGAGTTTAATTGTTGCTTTTAGAACATAGTAAAGCCACACCAAATAATATAAGGGACTTTGTTACTATCAAAACATTTTTCAGTTGTGTAATCCAAGAATTCTCAGGCTGTGATACCTATAGCTCAGTAATAACCCAGTTGCTTCACCTGAAGAAAATGGGATTCTACCACAGCTGTGTGCTATACTGTGTACATTTGTGCAGCCTAGCAGAGAGTTGGGAGCTTCCAATGCTCCTGGCATCTCCAAAGATAGGAGAGTGGAGAGCAGATCCTGTGCATGTGAGTGGACTCTGATCTTCTGATTGTAGCGCTGAGATACAGCACCATCCTTCCACAATGGAGATGCTCAAGTGATATTCGGGAGCCACAGGGGTGTCAGTAAAGAGATTCCTCTACTGGTTCGCCAAACTGACCCATTTTCAGCTCAGCCTAAGTGGTTTGTAAGAAAAGGGACAACCCCTATTTCACTCTCCCTCTCACTCCAGAGCTTCACAGAACATAATGTTTGCATTTTATTCAAGTGAAGGCTTCCCACTGCTTGCTGCAAGAGCTGTTCTTAGCAGGGATGTATGGATGAAGCAGCATATAGCATAGAACATGTCTATCCATTGCATTTGCCTTAGGCATCAGAATGTTCTCAACTGTTTAATACAAGGGAAAGTTACTTGTGTGCACATTCATATACATTTGTATCATCCATATCATTACAACAAAAATTAGTCATGGTTATTTTTAATTGCATTTTGATGTTTGGAATCTTCACAGTTAAGTTTTTTCAAGTTGCCCTTGACCGTGTATAAGCAAAAGCAAAAAGCATTGGGTCTTTTTGGGGTTTTCTTCTGCATGAGCAGAACCACTGAACCACTTATTCTTTCAGGTTAAATGCAGTGACTCAGTTTATCTTGTGAAAAAGAGAAACAAACCAAAGAACCATTCAAGCTGAACAAACTGCTGACTTTCCAACCAGCCTTAGTCCTGCCTACCTTCTGTTTTCACTGTGCTGCTGACCTGAGAAATCTCTCTGCAGGAGAGGGAACATTCGTCTCAACATGTTCAGTGGGATTTCTCTTTGCAGATTCCTTAGCAAGCAATTTCTGCTGGTACATATATAGCCATTCTGGCTGAAGGAGCTTTTCTTTGTGAAAAAACACAACCCAAAAAAATGTCATTCTGATGCATCCCTTTGTCTCCCCGCTCTGATTGTCCATCAGAAAATCTCAAACTGTATCTCTAGAAAACCCAAGAGGGAGAAGGCAGGATAAGCCTGCCTCTCTGTGCTAAGGAGATCTCTTAAATGCTGCGTTTCGGACAGAAGTCAGACAGTGTATCACAAGTCTATAGGAGAATCTCTTACTCTTGCTAAAATAGTGATTGCAAAAGTAAGTTAGGATAGAGCCCTTTATATAGTTTGAGTCAAGTGATGCTTGCAGTTTTCCCTATGTTCAAACTAAGAAAATTCAGCTGAAAACTAACGAGGGTAAAGTCGGTCTTGTATTTATCATCTGAAGTTTTGTTGTATTTTTGTTGCATATATTACAGAAAAACATGAGGGACATAAGTTTAGCTAAGCGTTTGTTTGAAAACACTTCTAGGTGCTGAGTTAAACTGTTAAAGTTACTTATCGTTCATATCAGCAACCTTTGCTGCCTGTAAGAAACCTCTCTTGGTCCCAAAAGGCTATGACTACATTACTGTTCTGGTTTTGAGCATTAACACAGTTTTGGAAAAAATCCCTGTTTAGTCTCATTTACGGGGCATAGATTCAATGTACAGAGGCATGTTATGGCTGCAGACTGGACTTTTTTTCAGAGGAAAATTCCCAGAAGCTCTGCCCTGGTGCACTCTGACCCTTTATTGTGGCATAAAAACCTGAGCCAGCAATTGGTTCTTTTGCACACATTTGAGCAGATGTGATGAGGGCATTTAGTCTGTTGGACCTGACTAGTCTGAAATAAAATCAGCTGAAATGCATGTAATACAATACGATACTGCTCCAGCATCTACTGCTTTGATTTGTTAATCTGCTTTTATTGTGCAGGATTACTTAGAAATGTTGACATAACCTGTGTGTTTTAGAGGGATCAAGTGACAAAACAGAACAAGTGAAATGTTGTTTCTCTCTGTCTTGCATAAGCTATTGTATTTTCAGCTTTAGAATGCTCAGACCTAGATATACATAGAAGCAAACTTAAGCAAGGGGCCAGCAACCAGAACCATTTACTTAAACACTGACCTCGCAACCTTTCAGGGTATAGGCAAAGAACGTTGCAGTGCTTTTTAGGAAAATCATATGGCACTTGATGGGCTCATTTTTTACTATATCTGGGCAAAATATTGTGGCCTCAAAACATTTTCCTGTTGAGTTTCAACATTACACTAATCTAAAAGTGGAAGAGGGAAAAAGAATACAGTTTTTTGGTCTCTGTAAGTCAGGAAAGCCAGAACATTTGTCTAAGTCCTCTACAAATTAACACTGCTATACGAAGGGGTCAAGCAGTCTTTTAGATTTCTGTATTTCTAATTTAAATTTCTGATTCACAACTTCTGCATCCAACTATAAATTGATTTAGGATTTCCAAGGCAAGTTAGGCTCTTTTTCAAATGCTTGCATTCACCAGCAGCTGTGATTCAATTCATGTTTTCCCAAGGATTCTCAGTCCAGTGTCCCAGTGAGTAAGATGACAGCCACCAACATATAACAATCCCAGTAGTGGTGAGCAGGCTACAGCAGAACTCACACAGTCAGCCAGCAGCTATTGTAAAGGTGAGCCATCAGAACATCCTTGGGAGTGATCAGACCTTGGAAATAAATTATCAAGTAGTTTCAGTGGTTCTGCAGGGATGGTTTTGTTCAGTGGTTCCAGAACGTGTGCATCAAAATATTGGCATGCGCTCGAAGGCAAGACAATGGTATTGTTCTGAAGAGTCCTAGGGTATGACCACTAAAAAGACATTTTCTATGGAGTCAAAAGAATATCCCTAAAAATCAGACTTCTTGATTTTGGGAACGTAGCTGGTCCAAAGTGAAAGTCTGTTTTTTTAAGAAAATCTTTCAGCACAGCTTTCCAAGACTTCACTCATCGGTTACAAAACTGAACGCTAAGCTCTGTTTTCTGTCCCCATGGTTTTGCTGGTCTCTTTGTTTAGTCACACTAAACTGTTGTACAGAAAACCATATTGATATCCTCTTTACATGTATTTTCATGTTGGTTTCCCTGGTGTCCTGGGTTTACCACGTGCAATAAGGACAATATTTTGGAAATCCTCTTTCATATTTAATCACTATGAAAATGCTCAGTTTTAATAACAATTTAATACTTTGAGAACCATGTCAGCGTCATATAAGCCACTTTTCTTAAATCCAAATAAAAAATAGCCAAATGGCTGTTCTTGAACTCTTAGGCCAGTTTGGAGGAAAGATTGCTTCCAAGCCAGTTGCAGCTGGCTACCTGCTTTACAAACTTTTGTCCAGTATCTACCTTATAAGCAATATATATGAAGAATTGAATAATCACAAAACATTAAAAGCCACACCAGTATGCAAAATAACTGAAAAGAGGCCGTTTTGCACCTTTTAAAACAGGCAAAGAGCAAATAAAACCTGAGTTCAGAGGTGTGGGAAGGGAGATAAATATCTTACCTGGGTAGCTTTTTGACAGGAATGTTCAGCTCCGTTTTTGCACGTCGGAGTGAATGAAAGTCTTCAGTCGGGCATTGCTCTATTTGCATAAAGGATAATTATTAGCTAAATATTCCTCTAGGGAAGAATGGAATCGTGAGCTTGCTGCTTGGTAGTGTGTTGTCACTCTACTGACCTGAAAACTCGGATATATATGCAGCACTTGCTGAGGATTTGAGTTTAAATGATATGTAAGATTATTAATTAACTAATGCTGACCCAAAAATTACACTGACTTCAGGCTAGCACATCTCTGACCTTTGAAGCTGCTTCTCATCTGAGATTTAATCTCGTTTATGCATCCTCATATAAGTTTAGCTTTTTGATTTTACATAGTCAAGGTGTAAGAAGAGAACTGCAGTCTTGCCTGAGATTTGTCCATTTTGCAGGCTGGAATAAGTACTGTTCTGCTCAGCGCATAGGATGGGACTGCTGGAGGTCAGAGTTCCATTCCTACACGTCAGTGCCTCCAGATCACAAGATCTCTGTTGCTTCCGTGTAAACCAAAGACTGTAAAATGTGGGCAGATTAGCAGGACAAAGACTGTCTTTCTGTTCATTCTTTGTGAGGTATCTAAATGACTAAGTCCGCGCTCTTTTACCTTAGCTCTTTGGATAGGTGCAGGCCTATCCAAATGACAAATAATCATCCATCTCCTCCTCTTAAAAAAGGTGATAGGTAATGTTTGATGGTTACTAAGCAGTGCAGATTAACAGACTGGGCACAAGGCCAGAACTCACAGGAGCTGCATTCAGTTGGGTATGTTTCTCAGCCAAGGAAGAACACGAACATGCATGCAATAAGAATCTGAGATGGGAGGAGTGAGACCTGAAGAAGGTTGCATTGCTGGATAGACAAAGATGGTTCCTCCTTCCCCGTCAGGAGTGCTTGCAGGGGGTACAGTGCACAAGCATGTCTACAGAGGGCCAGGTTCCAGCATCATCTTTTATCCCAGCACAGAAAGTTGTTTGCTGCTCTTTAAAAATAAAAAGAAAACATGAAAATTATGGAAATGAAAAGTCAAAACACCAACAGAAAGGTGGAACAGAAAGGGAAGCATATCTCACCTCTGTGATGCAAAACTAGTCATGAATTCTTAAAACTACCAGCTGTTGGCAAGAACTCAGACTTGTGACGGTAGTTGTGACATTCTAATTCCAAAAGCTAAAGGTCACGTAAGTTTTAATAAAATCCTTTTACTTGCCCCTTTCCTGTAGAAAGTCTTGTCAAGCATTCCTGTACCTTTGCCATTCCCAAGGTAGCTCTTAGAATAACAGGGAAGCAGTAGTGCACTTAATCTGTGCAATGAATTTGGCATAGTGGCTGTGGTAAGATAGTGTGTCTCTTTGGTCTTTTTTCTCTAACAGTCTCTTAAAATGTTCATGCCATCTGCTTCAGGACCAAAGTAAGCTTGCCTACTCTGTTCTCCTTTACACCATGTTTACAAGATTTGGAAACTCTGCAACTTCTAGTGTTTCCAGTCCTGAAATTTGCAGAATAATTGGATTTTGCCCCACTGCACAAGTTCTCTGCACTTCTTTCCAACAGCCCTTTGCGCAATATCTGGCTCCTAAGAGTACTACAGGATGTTCAGGTTATCACTTGACCCCTACTATATGGAGTTGGTTGTAACTTTGTTTTGCCTCAAGCTAGCCTAAAAATAACACTTTCTGAAATTGTAAAAGAAGGAAATTTCAAATTATTATTTTGGACTATATGAGCATTATTAGGTGCAGCACCATTCAAGTGAAGCTAAATATCTCTGGACAGGACAATTACACATGGGGGGAAAAGTGACAAAATGAAGCAGTCTATTATTCTGTCTTTAGGAGTTGTGAAAATTATCTAGTTTTCAAGAAACTTTGTCATGAACAAGCTTACTTAACATACAGAAGTACTAACAGCAGAATGTTCATCAGTGCTTTAATTATGGAGATGGTAGTTCATACTCCTCAGTGCTTTAATTATGGAGATGGTAGTTCATACTCCATAGCATGAAGTCATTTGTCAAGGCTTCAGTCCAACAATAATTTTTGAGTGGGCAGCTCCTGGCGTCCTTGTTGAGTTCCACTGACACTAAAAGGCAGGACTGAGTTTTAAAAGGACTGCCTTTCCATGTTAAGTGTTCAATTGTGTCTTTAAGAAACAATGGTAATGGCCAAAATAACTGAAAGACATGCTACAATGGAACACTATTTTTCAGAGTAGAAACTGCAATTAAAAAAACAAAAAAAAGAAAAAGATAATCATTGACCAGGAGTTGAGAGTTTACAGATTATTTTCCTTTGCGTGACTTACTCTTTATCCTTATGAATAGGTGCCTAATATTAACTGAATCAAGAATGGCAAAAGGTTAAAAGCAAAATCTACCTGAGAGTATTTATGAAATAAATGCTGTAACAAGATAAAATATATTTTGCTTTGTTTACACATTTAGTGGAGGATTTCAGAAGATTTCAGAACAATTAATGGCATTACTACATACAATTAATATCTGGTAACCTCATTATATATTTAAAAAAATAATGCTAAATTAGTCATATACGGAAGGTTAAAAGTGTTTACTGGGCTATAATAAGTAACATTAAATCTTCAAAGGTACATAGTGCAAATGTTCTGCCTTCTGTGTAAGTGTCTGAAGTTCATAAATTCAGTGAATTATAAAAAACACATTAGCCTAATATGCATTATTTAAAATGCTCTCAAGCCTCAATTAGTCTACAATTTACCTTTATACCATAGTGGCCAGATGATGTGCCTAAAAAGCGCACATTTGTTTTTTATTTAATAGGAAAGATGGGAATACTAAAAATAAGCATCCACTCTATTAGAAGCCCCTATGTGCTACTCCTAAAACATTCCTTCTCTAGGTGTGGCAAGTGTCCAGTGCAGCTGGAAATGATGTGTATGTGGGAGGGGATAGACATGTTACTGATTAGCTTTTTTTTTTTAAAAAAAGATCTTCTTTAGCCCCTGCTGCAGGAGAAACTGAGATCTGCAAGGTTCAGCGCAAATGTGTATATTCAAAAAATGAGTAAGACCATCCTTTTGCTATGACTTCCTCTTTCTGTTTCCCACTACAAACATAGAGTCAATTGATGAGAACTTACTAAAGGTACAAAGTAGCTGCAGTAGTTCCACCACAGATTTCTTATCAGCACACAGTAGCACAGTTTCTCAAGAGCACAGCTTTATACAAGAGCAGATTTGAAATTCTGTCATGATGTAGTTTGGGTCTGTCCAATGATATTACTCCAATGGTATCTACAGTGTGATAACATAAATAAATAGTAGCACTAGAAAAAATCTTTGTCCTGTAGAGTATAATTGCAGGTAGAAGATAAGCTGAAAACCATTACATTACAGGGGCTGGTAATCTCTGCCTTCTTACTCATCCCTGCTATTCTTTTTTAATAGAGCCAGTTGCACTAAGTTGACGTCAAATAGCTTTAACAATTTCAGGGGGGTTGTGTACTTACTTCAGTTAGACAAAGTATTACTCTACTGTATTAAATGCGATTACAATAGACAGTGCGTGGAACTGTCCTTTCACACAGTGTTGATCTGTCCATGGTCATTAACAGAGTTGTGTCCTTTGAAAAAGGATTCTTATTAAAATATGTCATGGAGGGAGCTTGGCTAATCAACCTTATGTCTAGGAAGATTTTACATACCTTCAACTGCCATTGACTCTAAAATGTCTGAGCCTGTCCATTTTGTAAACAAAACTGCCTGTTGTTTCGTCCTCAAACAGCCAGAACTGTGGAAGCAAAGCCTGCTTACTGATTGGTTTAGGATGAATGTTACTACTGGTATTTGTAAATTTTAGAGGCAATTATACTGTAGCAAAGGTAGTCACTCAGGAATACTGAAGCTTGTTCATCCATTCCTTGCATTCACATGTAATCTTAACTGGGTATTCAAAACCCATTTCTGTGTGCAAAGAAAACAAAGGAATTCTTTCTGCATTGTGAGGTAAATTTTAATGTTTCATAAGGACAGAATATAACGCATTTCTATACTGAAAAGGGAGGTATTTTTCTCATTAGTGGAAGTTGTTTGGAGTGGGGGAAGAAAGAAGAAAAAAGGGTTATTCATGAACATGAAGACCATGAAGTGGAAGAGCTATCACTGCCGTATTTAGTAATACATCACTAGCCGAAATTATAATACCAAAATGAGTTTCAGAATAGAATTATCAGCTCTCAATTTGGAGAGTCAGTTCAGAATAGAATTATCATCTTCTGGTTTGGTGAGACATATAGGTTTGCATCTCATTGAGGACTGTTTGAAAACGCAATTGATTAGTTTTACCTCCTTAATGGTAAGAGGTTTTGCTGCAATTTGCATTCAAGAGACAAGAGTAGACACTAGGATGACATTTAAAGAGCTGCTCTTTCCAGATTGGGTTATAGCGCTCATTGTCGGTTCTGAAGTATTCAGAAAACACTCATCACAAAAATATGCAAGATTTAGAGGAAGACAGTGGATGACATACTCATTGTGCCTTTTCACCGAAGTGAGTCATTAAACATCAGTAAATTAGGAAATGAACTCAGTATCATTTACCGAAGACTTTTTCTGTTTTTCATTTTGCAAATAAGTGATATATTGAAGTTAGACATGCAATTGCCTGTGGGCAGGATAGGATTGGTATAGAAAGACATACCTGAAGGTACATCTGCCATGCAAATAGATCCAAGAGCATCTGGACTTTGTCAGACACCATGTGCTAGCTGTACATTAGATATTAGAGAAACATATCGGCTGAGAAGTGTGGCTGCAAATCTTCAGACCTTCAGTATTTAGCTCCATGGTTTTTTTTCTCTGTTAATTTGTTGTCCAATTATGTGCTCCTCAATACAGATCTCACCAAGTGGAAAGAAATTTTGAGAAACATAAGATGGAGAAGATTAAAAACCTGAAAGTTGCGCACTGTGCATTAGTGCAAAATTTCAGGTCCAGTTAGAGCAATTCTAACTCATAGTTGCAAGAGGTACAGAACAGACTAAGTAGAGCATTGTTGAATTTGGTTCTTTTTGCATATTTGGCAGCAGGGAGGGCAACCATTCCAACTCCCTGTTATGATAATACACAGTAGTAAATAAGCTATGTCCTGTGCTATAGTCGGATTCACATACTTTTGAACTGTATTTCCACATACAGCTGAAAGGCAAAAGAATAGAAGGAGCATAAACAGAAAATAAAGATGTGTAAATGAAGAAGTGACAATAACAGTACTATGAAACAAAACCAGTAAGTCAAATATGTACCAAAGAGACTTGTTACTGAAGGTGCACTATTTGTCTGGCTGCTTGCGTTAGAATGCTGGATGCATACAGAGAACAGTTCTGCTGCTGCTTGGGAAGAAAAGTTAAGTGACAGCTTTCCTAGGTAGTGCCAAAAGGAGTTATGTGCTTGAAGCAAGCTAGTTTTAGCACTTGGTCATCATTCCTCTTCCTTATGCATCTGAAAACTGAAAATAACCCTTTAATCTTCATTATGGATTTAGTCTCTCTACCCTGTCTTTCTGAAACTTCTGCTCATAGATGGCATTCCATAGTTCCATCATCAAGGGCAGCATAAAACCACAATGAATATTTTGCTTGTAGCCATGTGCTATGCAGATGGAAATCACTTCCATACATCAAACTCAATTAGAAGGAAAGGTGTCCTCTTGCACCTCAGCTTACATATAGTAACTGAGCCTACCATGCAGTCACTGACCGAGCCTTTAAATTTGTTGTCCAGAATCAGTCAAAAAGCATTTCCTGCTAGTGGATTTCCCTGATTATTATTTGATTACCTCCCTTTGTAAATGAATGTAGACAAAACAGAGCTCAACAAGGGATCACAACAAGATCTCACAACAGTCTAAATTATCCATGCGTAGATGATCTGATTGGGTATGTATGCATGTCTAGAGAGGCCAGATACTAAAATGCCTTATGCCTTTGCCTATATTGCTGTGTTTTCCTAGCCTGTTTCCCCTTTTACATCTTGAATTTGTTTTAAATGGGGGGAAGTAGAAGGGGAAGAGACACAACACTCTTAACAACATTTTCCTAGCAAGCTAACTCACCTTGGTACAGGAAGCTGTTGATGCTTTCTCTGCCTTTCTCTCTCTTCCCCCCACACACTGCTGAAAGAAGAACTGAGACTGTGCTCACAAAAGCAGGCTGAGTAAGAAACGGAAAATCATAGGCCGTAATTAGCATCAGCTTGAAAGCATTCATTGTTTGCTTCCACTTCTCTGCATGTCAGTTTTAGCCAGATCACAACAAGGATTTTGTGAGATGCTTTGTCAGGTAAAGGTCAAATAATGCTGATTTCAGAGGAAAGAAGCTAATTAAGATGCTGTATAAATCAAAGTCAATTCTATTTTTATATATTTTTAAAAATAAAAAGATTCAGCTGAATGCACAGCCTCGTGGCTGGCTTGTAGAAGAGGCAGTGATTTCCAATAAATAACAGATGTTGTATTTTGCATTTTTGAAGCCAGTTTGTTCCTGAACCAGAGAGATTTAGACTCATCCTTCTTTTTGCGCGTGTATCATGCTGGTTGGTTGTGTGCATGGATTAACTGTGACAAGCTGTGACATCAGCAAGGGCTGGGTGCTGCCTGGCTGTATGGTTTTGTAATGCATCCTCCCGTTATTGCTGGGCTGGCTCATTCACGCTGTAGGGTGAGTGAATTATGCGTAGTATGGGCTCAGCCTGGACTGAAGTCTTCTCTGTGCAGAATCTATGCCATAATTGTAAAGCAAGCAGATTTTCAGTCCCCACTTACATAAATGATATAGCTGGGAAGTAAATGCAGAGAAGTAGAAATGCTAATAAATAAACCCACAAGTGATAAAATATGCCAGTTCATTAGTGTGGGTGCAGTAATCTTTGGCCTTGTGACTGTGAAAAAGCCTCTGAATGAGGTTTTTGATCTCCGAAGCATGTGTGAAAAGCACAGGCTGTGTTTTGCTTGGGTACTGTTGGGGAGGAAGAACCAGTATTCATGAACCTGCAAAAGGTGATTGTCGTTTTTTTGAGATATGGGGGTTTCATGAAAGGGAGCCAATTTACCATACCTGTAATGATCATAAGCTAGAGCGAGTGGAGCAAGAACATGGTAGAAGCAGCTCTGGTGTAAATAAGTACTGTATTGTCAGCTTCCATTGAATTCAGAAGGGGAAGGCATTGTTTATTAATAACCCAGGAGCTTGCTGATTTCATAGTTATTCATTAATGACCTCGTGCTTAAACCTGTAGTACCAATCTAGTTAGGGGGGTTTTGGTTGACAGTAAGCAAACCTGGAGGAATAACTGCTGAGAAAACAGTCTCTGGAAAGGTTAATGCTAATGAAGGCTATTCTGCCCTTCATATACTCTGAGGTATCATTTCCATAGTGCTTACAGTCCCTTAGGACCCATTTTAAGGTCCAGAGGTTTTTAAAGTACTCAGCAGGACAAGAAACTTACAGAGAAAATTCATAGATTTGGAGCAAACAAGGTCTTTCTAACAGCCTGAACTTTAAACTGGCTTAATTTCACTCCTCATAGCTGCAAAAGTAAGTGAAAAACAAGGAGGCAGGATCCTTTTGTGTTGTAAAAGGGACTTGGAGGGCAACAAGTTGCCCTCTTGAAAAAGATGAACTTGCTGACATTTCCTCTCCAGAGCTTTTGACCCCCATCTTGAAGGTGCTGTGCTCACAGCTTATGTACTTCACTGTCATTCACCAGCCTGGCTGAAGAAAGAAGGCAGTTGCTTCTGAAGACAGTTCCTTCTGGAGGACCTGCTAGAAGCAAGAGTTTCAACAGGCATGGTTTATCGATATTTGTTCCTACCTCTTTACAGTGAACACTGAGCTCCTCTCCAGGTTAGACAGGCGCTTGTGTCTGTTCTGGAGTTTTATGATCCCTAAATGGCATCACGGACTCTAGAAAGGCAGTAAGCAATTCGTTGGGACACTGTATATAAGGATGCTATATATATAAGGATCTATATAAGGATCACCTACTGCAATAGCTGCTTACTCTTGATTTACTCTTGACGAAGGGAATTTCATTATCATGCATACTTCACGCGTCAAAATAACAGTGACTGCTACCATCGGTCCACATCCTGGCACCATGGCTAAGGGAGAGTATGTTTCAGGAACTGGCTTACAAGGCCAGTTGGGCTCACAGCTAAGCATCTCTATCAAATGAATGACGGTATGTGATATGATCATTATTGCAGCAGTCACCATAGTAGGGTAATATCTTAGACTGCACTTTCACTTCTCTCCAATACTCTAACACAGAAACCCTCTGATGGAGCAGGCTCTTTTTTAGGTGGCTCCTTCATGGAGTATACCTTTCAAGTCTGAAGTCAGCCAATACCCTGCTGAAAAATTTTATTTACTATTAAGTTGTTATTTGCACCTCTCCTCTGCCGGCACTTTGTGCTCCTGTTTCCTGGCTGGATTTGCCTTTGGGTGAGTCTTTCGCAGCTGACACTCCCAGTGAGGATCTAAGCAGGCTCTGCTGCCTTTGGAGCGGTGTTAGCCAGCCCCTATAGCCAATCTACCAGAAGAGAAGCTGTTCTCAGACATTGGTGAAACCAAGCTAGATTGTGGTAGCTCCCTCCCACGGGGGCAGGAAGGGCCACACTAGCTGAGTGAGAACGTCAGGATGAGAAGGGCACTACTGCAGTATATAGGTATTTCCCAGTCATATCAATCCTAGATCAGACAAAATTCTTTCCAGTAGAATAGCTCTGATGATGATTACCCTGCATGTTACCTTTGAGTTTCTAAACTAGCTGTGACTTACTGACAGGGGTCAGCTACAAGGCTTCCAATCCCAGGAAATGTTGTTCAGTACATTACAGTAAAGTTTGATAAAGTTAGCTTGACGTGTTATCAGGGATTCAATACTAGACTGAAGATTATCCATAACGGAAACACTCCCTGCCTGGGTTTTTCTTGCTCTCTTCTCTGTAGATTAGATATTTGGTCCAATGTCTCTGTGTGTACTTGCTTTCTACTTGCTTGCCACTTTGGCAGCTTTCCAGGTCATGCAAGGATCAACCTAGGCAGGTTCAATTTAGGGCCGGATCAACCTTGGGCAGAAGGGAAGCAGCAGCTGCTGAGCACAGAAAGGAAGGTGTAGCTGTAGGCTATGGAGCAGTCTCCACATCTGTGCTTAACTGAAGCAGATCTGGCCGTGATGCAGGGGTTGACAGCCAAAACTAGCTTACCCCTGCCCTCACAAGAGATTAAGTTAATGAATGGGAGTAGGCTGAAAGTGACATGGGTAAGAAGCACAGAATGGTTATCTTCAACAATTTGGCAAGCTATTCAGTAGCTGCCTATGCACCTGAAAAGAGGTTCCGTCCATACTGGAAAAACCTTGCTCCAGTAAAAGGAGACAGTGGAAAGCTGTAAACATGGGCCTGTAACCTATGACTCAGCAAAGGATAGTGCACAAAGCAAACCTTTTTGAGGAAGAGAGCAAAAAGATTTTGTGGCAGCCAGCAGGCTCCCCTCCACACTTGTTGTTGCTCTTCATGTTCACAGCACCATTGTTGCTATCAAGAGGCAGCAAATGGGTCTGGAAGTGAAACCATGACAAAGACCAGAAAGACACCACACCAGCAGGCAGTAATCTCTGGAATATAGCAGCCTCAAGCCTGGGGCTTACAAGGGCATTGGTGCCAGGATGCCAGTAAACATGCTTAAGTGTGGTTGCTTGTTACGAGGAAGACCTTCTTTGACAAGTCTCCCAGAAGAAGCCCACTTTGAAAGCCAGGTACAGACAAGACAGTGATTGCTGCTCCACATCAGAAATAGCCAACAGCAAACAGGGAAGCAGTCTGGCAAGCACTCAAATGAAATGACAAGGACATAGCCTTCTGCATGTTCATAAACGAAGACGTTGGTGTCTAGAAACCATGCTTGAGGGCAGAGATCAGAAGAAGAGCAGGCAAAAAAGTTTATGAGCTTGCTACAAAGCTACCAATTGTAGGTATGTATGCTGCACCAGCAGGTCCTAAGTCAGATGTACAAAGCTGTTTTGAGCAACTTTGACAATGTCAGGTGAATTTGTCCTATGGATTAATCTGGGGATTTACCTTGTCACATGCCTGTAAACAGTTGTGATCTGGTCTTCAGTGTCCTAAAATTCCTATATTTGAAGCACTCAGCCTGACAGTTGAGCCAGTCTTCCCCAGGCAGAATTTTTGTAAGTAATTCCAGCTTGTGAGATTCCTGCTGTGCCTCATGTGTGACATTCAGCATGGCTTCCAGACACCGCAGGGCATGCAACCATGCAACCCTACAACCCAAATTCCAGTGGTCCTGTATAGGTTATTAAAAAAGCATCACTTTCACATCAGAGAAGTATTATGGGTAAGGATAAGATCAATATCTGAAAAAGCAGCAGTCCTATCAATCAAGAAATCAGTTTATTAATAGGAACATACTGCCTAATCCATTTGCAAGCAAGAAAAGATTCTCATAAAGTATCAGATCAGCCAATGGATGTAAGAAGTGCCTCTATACCTACACACATAACACTCATGTACCATCACTTCAGTCATGGCTAGCAATGGCATTTTGTTTTAAATGTTTTACTTAATTGATACAGGAGGAAAAATGTAGATGTACTGGGTTCTTAAGTGTACATGCACCAGATAGAAGGCCTTGTTTACCCAGATGTTTTCACGTAGTACTGTGTAGACCTTAGACTGGACTTGGGAAGACTAAGTTCCTTTGCTATTATCTAAATGGCATTATTAAGTTTTTACAAGACAGTAGAGTTAATCATTCTTATACTCACTGACTGTAAGTGTGCATGTAAGCAAATATTTCAATAGAACACAAGGTACAACTGGAAATAGTTAATACGTCTGAGGGAGCGGAGCTACCTTTTGCAACAAAGCATTTGCCTTTGAACTTCGGAATAGGACTGTCAAACTTTTTTTTAACCTCTATATAAGCCAAAAGAAACCCGAAGTTCAAGTGGCCATTCTTTAGTTCAATAGTAACTTCTAAAATGCTCTTACAGATACTAAAGTAAATAAATATCTTTCTGCTATTTGTTTCTTTCACAGTTGCACCATTTGGCTCTGGCAAGAACTGCAAGCCCATCAGTGGCTGCAGACATGACAATTTCTGTCATGTGGTAGGACATACTTTAAAAGAGAAAAGCTAGCTTCAGGTCCTAGGTAAAAGAGTGTGACCATGCTGGGGCTAAGATTGTGTGCATGGTTATATCACAGGTGGAGCTGGTACAGTGGATATGGCTTATGTTACATTTGTTTTGCCTGTCCTGTTTTCCTCTTCTAAGTCATAGTCAGAGATACTGATGTCACTTTGTCCTCTTCAGGCTGCACAGTTCTCTTCTTTATTCATTAGGCAATTGTGTCAGCCCTTCTTAATTCTCAGAGAACTTCAGGATTGCTATTGCAGGTTCTTCACTGAAACCTTCCCTTGGCAGGAAAGCACAGAGAAAGAGCCTAAATCTAAGACACAGGACGGCATAGAGAGAAATTATTTATTTGTGAATCTCAGCACAGAGTCCAGCATTGATTTAAGAGATCTGCTGACTGCCCCGTTCTCAGTTTTTATCCTGTGTGACCAGCATGCCTTGCTAGCACTGATCAGTTACAGGAACTGTGATTGTCTCTCCGCCTTCCATCAAGCTAGGACATTGCATCTGCAGTTCACTGGTACACCTTTCCATCCAAGCAGAGGTAAAGTGCCCAGGAAAGAGTAGGGAAGATGGCAGAGCTCAGGCTGCACTGTACCAGAGAAATTAAGTGTTGTGCTCTGGCAAGACTGGAGAAATCAGCTTTGAGAGACTGGCAAAACACTGAGCAGCCCTCCTATATGACCAAGGCTGGACTTAGCTCAAGGGTGCTTACAAAGCCTTTTGCTCAGCGTGTACTGAGGTCAGAATTTGGGCACTAGGCCAAGGCTGTGGCTTGGGCCAAATGGCAGTAAGTCACATTACCAGAATATTGTCCACAGAAGTTCAATTCCTATTTGGCACTTCATACCAGCAAAACTTCTGCCACTGTCTCAGATTTCAGTTAAATCAGGCCACAAGTTCAGAAGTTATGGGAAATAACTTACCCACATATTACATTATATTTTCTTTGATTGGATACCAGGCAAGAAAAGCCTTTCAGGAATTTAAAGCATATCATCAAATTTAAAGCATAGATAGTTAGCAAATACCGGTTTTCATCCCCTGGGTAAGAGAACTCCAGTGTTTCCATATGGGTGAATGCCCGAATTTTACTACCTGTGCTCCTGCAAGATTCATATCATGGTGCTACTCCTAAGTCTTTGAACACATATATTCAAAGCTGGGTAAAAGGATTGCAGCCTGAGATCATGGGAGTACAGGAGAAATAGCAAGCAAATGCTAACAGTGCAATAAAAATTAAAGACGATGTGTGCATAAATTCAGCATTCTTTGAGTGATACAGTGTTATTTCTCAGCTGGACCAAAACCCATAAGAAGTGCTACTAAGAGAGCTTTATTATATGTTGCAAGTTAAGAGAACGTTAAGAAAGACTGCATATGAGATAATGGAAACTGAAAAAACAGCTTACCAAAAAAAAGTCTAGGTAAATTTCACTTCAGCAAAGAGTTAGAAATCCTAATATCCTGTTGAAACTCAAAATCCAGCAAACAAATTCATTATATTGCTTCTATTGCTGCTGCTGGAACAGGAAAAGGGTATGGATTGAACAAGAAACATGACTTGCTTATGGCGAACACCTGTTACTTTAGAGGAAGGAAGTTTGTGTACCATGCCAAGAATCCTACTTACATGTAAATTTTGAGAGCCAAAAGAAGGCAGCCATCTGACCTGTTATCTGCAACCAAGTGCTACTGTTGCTGTAATATTTACATTTGTACTTTATATTACCTGTATTCTTCAGAGTGATAAATGGGAAACTTCATTACAATTTTACTGCCTTGGATAACCTTATGGATCGCCTGTGGGAAAATAAGCTAATTCCAGGTAAGGGCAGCTCCCTGCCTCCCCAGCTTGCCACATCTGTTTGCCCATATTGTGCACTCATACTTTGAGAACTGTGTCAAAGCTGATTTTGATAAAAATTAATTATTTTCCTACTTGCCTTTACCTCATGTCTCTGTACATGTAAGCAGTGTGAGCAAAACACTATAAAGCCAATTAAGAACAACACAAATGGTTTTACACGGCTTTTAGCAACAGTTTGAGATGTATGAATTGGGAAATTAGATCTCTTGAAGAGGAGGAAGCTTTGTACCTATTAGCAGGTACCTAAAAAGGCCAGAGAAGCAGATACTCAAGGTATAGGTTCCCCTAAATTTCTGCAAACATGCACTGTTTAAAGTTCCATCTGATCCCTGAATTTATGATGCTAAGTATTAGTATCGACTGCTGTAGTCATTGATAAGTAAAAAGAGTGTCAACAGCCTCAAATCCGAAATATTCATGGTGGGGACATGTAGGAACAGAAAAGAAAGTCCATTTAATGATGCTTCTTCATTAGCAAGTTTGTTTCAGATAATGCAATAACCCCTTTGTTAATCAAAAAGACATAGCATTCACCAAAAAAAAGGAGAGCAATCTTTTGTTTCTTTTCTAGGATTTGAATTGATGGGGAATCCATCAGGATATTTTTTGGATTTTGAAAATAAAGAACAGGTAGTAAGATGGAGAAACTTAATAACACTTCTGGCCAGCAGATACATAGGTAAGTTAAAAAAAAACAAAACAAAAAAGATGGAAAATGCCCTGTTATATGTTCTGTTGTAATCCCTTCTACTTACCTCAAAAAGTTCTATGTATTATGATCAATTTCAACACCCTAGATTTCAGCACAGAGTAAGAAAAACCCCATGCCAGAACAGACAATAGGATAATAGCCCCTTTTTTTACTGATCTGTGACCAACATCCTGAATGAGTACTGTGTTCTGGGTAGCATATTTGGCCTGCCTCTCAGGACTGACTTTGAACTTTATTATGTCGTTGTGGTTGTAAAGCACCAGCTAGCACTGAGACATGATAGCCTGAATACTTCCCACTTGCCAGCTTCAAATACCTCTACTGAGACAGAAGCCCAACCTGAGTTAGGACTGTAATTCCCATCACGCCCCTCTCACCTTTCAACCTTTTCAAATATTACACATGACATTGAAAATGAGAGATCATTTTGAAACTACCAAAATCACATTTCCCTCATTATTAAAAATGGGCAATATTCATACCCTGTTGTAGCTCTGTATGCTGAACCTCACCTGCAGGCCTAATTGATAGGATCGTCTGCATCAGTGACTAATTGATAGGATTGTCTGAATATGCAACTCACTGATAAATGAGGTCTCTTCTACAGATAGGTACGGATTGCAGCATGTTGCTAAATGGAATTTTGAAACATGGAATGAACCAGACCACCACAACTTTGACAATGTGTCTATGACAGTGAAAGGTAAGCATGTTTTGGAGCGCTTGCTAGTGTAGTGAAGTGAAACGGGTGAGTGGGATGGGTGGAGGGGTGACAGTGATCAAGGAGAGATGCTGGTGAAGAAATAAGGTGGGTAGGAGAGAGAAGGAATTTGAAAGGTATATCTAGTCTGTTTTTCTAAGGTCATGATACTGACTATGTTCCCTGCTTGGACATCAGTGTAAATACCGGGATAGTAGAACGGGGAAAACAGACCAGAAGTTATACTAAGGAGATGCAGTTTATTATTTGGATATAAAGTAAGGTTACTGAGGGAAAGGGCATGAAGGGTGGGGTAAAAAGAAAACTGTTTTAGGAACCTGTCCTCACAAGACCTTTGGAAGAACCTTATTAATGAAGCTGAGGTTTTCATGTCTTCTTCTTTGTCAGTGCATAGGAAAGAGTAGCCCCAGTTTGTAAGGTCCTGCCAATAAATGCAATAATAGAATTATAACATATCCCTGTAGTTTGAGGTCAAGATTCTGTTTTGAGTTGTCAGTCATCTTTGATATATGCGTCTGCTTGGACTTTAGGGTTTCTCAATTATTATGATGCTTGCTCAGAAGGATTAAGAGCAGCCAGTCCTCTGCTAAAATTTGGAGGGCCTGGGGATTCCTTCCACCCCTTACCCAAGTCACCCATATGCTGGAGTCTTCTGAGTCATTGCTACAATGGAACTAACTTCTTCACAGGGGAGACTGGTATAAGGTTGGACTACATCTCTCTTCATAAGAAGGTCAGTGCAAGATTTCGGTTTCAGGCTATTTTTTAAATCAGTTCAAGTTACATCTTACTCTAATTTATTAAGTTATGAGTGTCCAACCTACAACAGCAGGCATGGCTACCTATTCTAAGATGTTCAGCTGCAGGAGTTCAACTCAAAGCAGATTTGTCTTTCCCTAATTTCCAGGGGGAAACAGCTCCTCTACCTGTTGGCCGTTTTGTTCTAGGAGGAGCTTATGCAAAGAGCACATGCTGTAATGTATTAGCTAAAAACTACTAAAATAGTACTTGGCCTACAGCTCTTCAGGAACTCCAAAAATATGTTTTCAGAATGTGTTCTTGTCTGTATGTTATGTCTGTGTGTTTACTACTGTTTGCTCACTTTCACTAAGCAGATACGAAATATTGTTGCAGGGAGGTGGGAGTTCTCTCTACATCTTGCAACAGGAAGTAGAAACAGTTGGACAAATTCAGAAGCTGTTTCCAAATTTTGCTTCTGTTCCCATATACAACGATGAAGCAGATCCGATGGTTGGATGGTCCATTCCAGAACTGTGGCGAGCTGATGTGACCTATGCCGCTATGGTTGTAAAGGTAACTCAGTTCATTGACGGTCTTGTCCCAGTAGGGTCTCCTGATGCATTAATGCAGTTACAAAAGTAAACTTACACAGTTTCTAGGCAGCTCCTCAGAATAATACATCCAACAAAAGGAGAGCTCCATATTGATACAGCTGGAGTTTCCCTGAATAGTCTGTTTTCAGTGGCTTTATTTAGTTTGTATTAGTTTTTTTTGTCTTCCCTTAAAAAATCCAAATGCCTTCCATGTGTTGGAGAATGTGATAGATATTGTATACAGTCCCCCAGTCAGATGCACCTGAGAAGACTATACCCACACATCCTCTCTTCATGAAATACTACTGCTATCACCTCACTACTGCTAGCTATCACCTCACTTATGTAAGACGTTATTTCCCAGCTCCTTCATAAGTTTATCTCATCAAGATATAATTAAGAAGTCCCTTGAGTTCTCATCATAAGCATGTTCTTTGGTTTTGGATAATGATTGTACATGTGTTCTTATTAATTACTGCTAGTAATTACAGCTGTTGATCAGAAAAGCATAAATAGAAGAGAATGCTCAGCATTCCTGGCCCTGCAGGAATTGTAGCCTGGCCCCAGAGTGAACTCAGCCCGTGCCCCTGCATAGCAGTAGTTCCCACTGCAGGCCTGTTGTTGTGTGAGCCACTGTCTTATACAGTATCCAGAGTCTAAGTGCTGCTGTGCAAAGTAGTAATTCCCAAACCTGGAAGCACGTATGTCACCTGGAAACAAGATACGTCTTATCAGCTGTTCCTGTGGAGACAGTCTCTCAGCTTCTTGAGGCTCCATACAGAAGCAGTCTTCTCCAAAGCAACCAGTTGCTGACTGCATTGCAGGGAGTTTTTGACAAGAAACAGCAGTGTGTATAATAACATAGTAATGCAAAAAAAACCCACATCCAAAGGAAAACTAATACTTGGATGGGTAGGAACTGGAGCCCTGTGTTCCTTCAGGAACATAATTATGACACCTTTTCAGTTGTGAGCCTTCTGAAATTCTGTTTGATTCTGATACCTACGGACAATCTGGTAAACAGAGAGCTTGGGAGCACTGACATTTTTCAGGAAAGCAGCGCAGCAACAAGTGAAATACTGGGAGAACTAATTCCATGTTAGCACCAAGTGGATAAAATGACTCATTGAGGAGCAAAATCCAGGACACTCATGTAAAGGGAACAAAGTAACTCCAGAATTGGAGGACCATTTAGATTTAATTCAGATGGTAAATCCAAATTACTAATTTAATATTCAAGACAGAGAGCATCATCTGTAGTCCAGTAGCCAATATATATTCATAATTAGTTATTTCAGAGACTTTTTACTGGCAAAACTATGTGGATACTTCACTTTTTCCAGTGATTAATATGTCACCTAAAGAATAGTTTCTTCAGGAGTGGTGAGGAACAGTTTAGTTATTCAGACTTTTCTAAATGGCAGAGTAACAGCTTTTTTCAAGATGCGGTAAAGATTAAAAACAT
The DNA here is from genome assembly GCF_001431845.1 of Calidris pugnax. Lineage (NCBI taxonomy): Eukaryota > Metazoa > Chordata > Aves > Charadriiformes > Scolopacidae > Calidris > Calidris pugnax. The sequence continues at coordinate 2,709,229 of NW_015091111.1, forward strand.
ACAGACATTGTGTGTTTGTTTGATTTTCTCCAGGGTGAAGTTCTGTCTTATCTATGACTTTGCAGGTAATCATCCAGCATCAAAACCTGCTCATTTCCAAAGCCAACAACACCATCAACTACACACTGCTGAGTAACGACAACGCCTTCTTGAGCTACTACCCCTATTACTTCACACAGAGAACTCTGACAGCACGTTTCCAGATGAACAATACAAAGCCACCTCATGTCCAGATGGTGCGGAAACCAGTGCTGACTGTCATGGGCTTGCTGGCATTGCTAGGTATAGTAAATACTGATTAAAATGCTGTCCTGGTTTGAGGTAAAACAGAACTAATTTTCTGTTCAGTAATTTTACTTTTTTAGCTGGGCCTCTTCTGACTAACTAAACTCTGAAATTAACAGCATATTGTTCAGAAACTGTTCACTCTCACAGTGATAAGACCTGATTATACCAAGGGATGGTATGCAGAGAGGCCCCTGCTTATGCTTTTTGCTATAACAACTAAGGTCAGGCAAATTTGTTATTTGCCCTGTTGGAGGTTTTGGAAGCGGAAAAGAGTAGAGGGGTCACACCTGTAGGGAGGAATGGACAGGACAGGTGACCTAAAACTGACCAACAGGGTATTGCATCCCATCCGCATCATGCTCAGTATAAAAGCTGAGGGATCAAAGGGTCAAGTCTCTTCCTTCAATGGCCGACGTCCAAGGAGGACCCTGTCTGTTCGTCTGCCTTTGATCCCAATCTGAGTATTCCTGACTCCAGATCTGGAATCTGGCTCCTGTCCATCACCGAGTCCAGCCTGGGACTTTCCCCTGTGCCTGCTGGTGATGTGATCGTCATCCTGGGAGCTTGATACGGTTTTGTATATACTGTATACATTTTTATTTTATTTTACTTTTTTTTTTCCCTTTTCTTTTTCTTATTTCATTATTTATTTATATTTTCATTAAAGTAGTTTAGTCTTTTTCTAAACTCATGATTTTTTTTATCTCCCTCTTCCTCTCCTCTCTTTTCCCTAGGAGGGGGAGGGAGGGGCCATCTGTCACTCTGGTTGGTCAATTCGGTCAAAACCACGGATTTTTTTTATCTCCCTCTTCCTCTCCTCTCTTTTCCCTAGGAGGGGGAGGGAGGGGCCATCTGTCACTCTGGTTGGTCAATTCGGTCAAAACCACGACAAATGCACATCGATAACATCTTCTACCTAGAAGCTTCATGCCTAAGAGAGATTATTCCAGCCATCTCACCACTGATAAAAGCAGGATTTCTCCTACACTCAGTTTGCCAGCTGTGTTAAGAAAATGAGACTTCATTTCCTCTGAGAAATTAATAGCTCAGGAGATGTTCCTGACAGTCTGTTATCCATCTGATGTAATTTACTGCTTTGTTTATATTTTCTGTCTGCCAACCATTTCAGCATTTTGTTGACTGGTACTTCCCTCTTGTGCCATCACATCAGGCTGCAGATGTCTTTAAGAATTACTAGAGGAAGATCCCAATTCACTGTATTCACTGTTATGTGCTTAGATGTTGCTAGCTGACCTGCTAAGCATAAGAACTGCTGTAGTATGTGCATGCTGTGCTGTTGTAAAAGAAGCCTGACTGAATGCTATACCTGGTAAAATAAGCTAAAGGATAGCTTAATCTATAGATCCCTGTGTTTTGACCCTACATTTTGACCCTATCAGAAGCTAATACAGGGCTGCCTAGCAGTGATGCTTACAGAGTTGTCACATTTTTTAAAGGAAAAAAGCAGATTTTTGCAGAAGTGAAGAGCTGTGAAGGTGAAAGCATTCAAAACAGCACAATTGGCATCCTGGCATCAGTACACACCCCAAGTGAGATGCAACACTCAGACAGTTGGCAAGCTACTCTACTGATGTATTCAAGTGAGGATAACAGGACTTCATCCAACATCAGCGCTGTCACAGTGAACATCACCCACTTCCCCAAACTCAAAGGTAAACAAACATAATGTAGGCAGCTCGTATAATTATCTTTAGGATAGAACATCTGCTAGAACACTTGTGTGGAGTTGCCTTTCATTGCAAGAAAGGGTTTCATTTGCTAACTTTCTCTGTTGGGCAGTCTGTTGGGCACTCCCAGATTTTCTGAGATATGATGGTGCTCTTCTAGGAAAGCGTCTTTCCTAATGCCTGCACTTTGACGCTGCCTCTAATGGGAGCTGCAAGTGCTACCTTTCAGAAAGCCATTAATCTCAGTGTCCTTGGCTGGATATTGCCAGGAAACAATTCCCTTGCTTGGATGACTCCAAGATGGCCAACATGACTGCATGATTACACAGTTGATGCAGTTGTCCAACCTATGCATGCAGCACCAGTGTTAAAAATAGGAGGGTTTCAATTCCAGACATGGACGTAATAGCTTGAAATTTAAACTTGGCAAATATAAATTATAGAGCCTTGTAAGATTGCTAGCCTTGTGACTTTCCAGCGAAGCCAGGCTTCAAAGTGCTGAAAGCACTTTTGAGAAGGTAGACTTAAACACCTTCTGCTAAAATTATTCTTGTTAATCTTTAAATTCAAGTAAAGAGTTTACTCTCTTTAATTTGTGTTCTTAAAGAGCTGGTGTATGTGACATATTACCTGGATAACAACCAAACCAATCCCCACCTGAAGTGGAAAAAGCTAGGAAGCCCTGACTTTCCTTCCCCAGAACAGTTCCGGCAAATAAGGGATGCTGAGGTATGACCATGTGTTTGCTTGAAGTATTTTATGGGTAAAGTGCTTCTGAATTGGTTAACTACAGGTAGAGAGACGAGAAATGAGCTCAGGTAGTCAAAATTTCCTTAGCTCACAGTCATGCACATCTTGTATGCGTATGAAAATGACACTTGCAGTCATGCAGAGAAGTGTAGCTGATACACAACTGATACCTTCGCATTTGGTTATACAAGAAACTAAATGTAGATTACCAACTTCTTTGCTAGTGGCCCTTAAGGGGGCCACCTAGTGCTACCTTTAACAAGGGCAGAGCTGCTCCAGAGCAAGTTCCACCTTCTCTTTGAAACTTCAATGAGCTCTGAGACCCCAAATAAGTCACATCACCCTGTGTATATCACAGAAGGGTCAAATTGCTGTGGTAGAGAGTTGAAATGAACCTCTCAATAACAGGAAACAAACAGCTCTCTGAGATGGAAACTGCCCAGTGCAAGTTCAGAAGTCAGTTGGCATCTCAAGGGGAGGCCTGCAGTTTCCCCTCATCCTCACCAGTTCTGAATTGACGCCAGAGAGGACTGAGGAGTAAGCCCTGTCCGAGGGCTCCTCTCCTCCCTGCTGAGAAAAGCCATGCCCAGATTACTTACTGTATGTGAGATTGTATGAGCAGCCTGTCACTTGAGCTCCCTGTCCCATCGTTTCCCTATGCATTCAGACACCCAGGTTAAAATAAAGGCCCATAGACAGTAATTGCCTTCTGACTTTGGTGTACCATAACCCACTGTTGCTGAGGCCTGTGAGATATTATAGAACCCATCAAATCAACAAGGACAGCAGCAAGGTTTTAGATGCTCTTGACCATCTGGCGAAACCTCATTTACAGAGACCAGCTGAGTGGTTGTTGTAGCTAGCAATAGCTTCCACTGCACACTGGGAATCCATAACTAAGTGACGGAGGTATGATTTGTAAAGACCACTAGTCTGAAAGACATCTGTGGTAGGTTACTAAATGCGACAGATCGCGTATAAAGGACATTTGTGATCAACCCAGTTTGTGAGATAAAAACCCCTCTGTTTTCTGAAGAGCTGGAAAACAGGCAAGGTAGAAAAGTCTCCCAGCTTAAAAAATTTTGATGGCTGTAAGCCACTTATCAGCACCAACTCTATTGGAAATTTACAGTCCCAAAGTAAATACACAGTCACTTTACACTGATGTAACAGTTGGCTTCTAGGTGCTGTCATGAAAGATTATTCACAAAGCTTCTCTTTGGCTCCACAGGACCCAGTGACAACAGGCCCATTCCCAGTTCCTGAAGGTGGCATCCTGACACTGAAGCAAGACTTTCCCGTTCCCTCAGTCTTTCTTATCCACATCTGTGCAAGACCCAGATCTGTTCCTGATCAAGTATGTGTTGTATTCTACTATCAGACTTACCAGATTAGAAACTGCTTGCTGCTTTAAGTCTCACTAAGAAGAGCTGTACTAGCATTTGGACCTATTATTTGTTAAAAGTACCGTGTAAGACCTAGTAAATAAACAATTCTCTCCTTTGATGGGAAGGCTCTCCAAGACATAATTCAAGTTTATCTTGCATTCCACAGCAAGGGATAGGAGCCATCACTGGCATAAATGCAAGTTTATCCATGGTGGGAAAATACTAATGCAGTACTGGAAAATTCAGTATCCTTTTGCAAATCACATCATGTGTACCAGGCTTCACAACAGCTCTCCAGGTAGTAACTGGTAGCTAAAAATAAAATGGAATTGTGGCTGTCATAGATTAGACATCTGTATCTGCTCCTTCAGTCCCACCCCTATTCTTAGTGGTGCCCAGAGCCTCTGAAGGTCCTCTATAAGGTTGACAGGTTGGAGACATAGACTACAAAGCCACAGAGCCAGGAATTTTGTTTTTTTCCCCCACGTCTCAATTGAAAGAATCAAAGCAAATAGTTAGTGAGGAAGGATAAACACATAAATCTGACCTGGCTGATTGGTTTGTTCAGTTTTCTTATATGGACATATGTCTTTGGACAGGTGACCGGTGTTCGTTTGATACCTCTCACAAAGGGGCAGGTCATTGTGTTGTGGGACGATGGCTGTGTAAATTCAAAGTAAGTAGCCTTTAAAATAAAGTGGGTATAACCTAGTTACTAGCACATTGCTCCTTGAGAGGTGCTACAGTGCATTTGTGTGTCAAAATGAAACTGTAGTATGTACATACAGTAACTATGGAGGGTAACCCTGAGTAATTTGCAGTCTGAGCAAGGGAATCTGCCTGTTGCTCATCAGCATTCAATGACATTTTTGAAGGTCTTCCTTCAACATAGCACACAGGATAAAAGTTATATTAGCAGCAGGTGCCTAAGTGAGCTCTTGCACATTCCTGTAAGGGATGTGAGCTGGAAAAGAAAACCTCTGGTTTCTTGCTTAAGCAAGCTGTACTAGACTGGAAACCCCTCTGTAGGTGAACTGTCAGAGGCAATCCGGTGTCCATCCAGACTCTCTCAGGAAGCACTTAGCTCCTTCACAAGCCAGTCTCCCTAGATTCTTCAGCCTTGGTAACTCTGGTTTGGAAGCAAAAAATGTTTAAGAGTTTGAGATGCTGCAAGTATGCAAAATTAACAAGTCGGTCTGGGTGTTCTGTGGGCTGTTGGAGCCATGGTTCTTCATAATATTGACAATTCATGCCATCCCACATTTGTTAGGAATGAGTCAATTGAATATTTCCTATTTTTGGCCTTCTTTGTTGAAATGCCCTGAGATTAGGATTTGATTGCTCACTGTATTATCAGTTGTATTTACTGAGCTATCTTGTTTTCTTTTCTAGATGTATAAAGACATTTGAAGTGCAGTTCTCGCCAGATGGAGAAGCGTACCAGCGGATTAATGCCAAAGACACAATATTTACTCTCTGGGTCTACAGTCCAGGTAAGGAAAGAATACGTATATTATGTAAGCTGTCATGTTAATACTGCCACTCATAAGTGTGTGAAACATCAGTTAGTAACTATTGAAGATATATAGCTTGCTAGTGACATACACTCCCATCACAAATAAGAGCATGTCCCTTCCATTAGGACCACTTTCTCAGTGAAAGCCATATTCTCAAGAACAAGCACTAATTGACAGATAGTCATGAGGACATTATTAGGAGTATTGCCATAAGTAAATTCCTTGTCACAGAAATGAAACTCACCCAGCTGCAGGCCTGGAAAGCTTTCTGAGAGCTAAAGCAGTACTTTTGTCTCTATTTGTAGCTGGTTTAGAAGCATGCAAAAATGAGAACAAAAAAAATCGCTCCACGTGACTGGAGCTTTCACTGAATTTTTTCACTGAATTTTTTGGTGTTGTGCTCTTGGTAGTAGACTCAGAGCAAGGAAAGTCTAAGGTTTGGGCTCAGTCCCACAAGTATTGGCCATGCCTTTGCCTAAATTTGTACAATGCTCTTGGGGTAGGGCAGTAGGAGCAAACTGCCTTGGCAACATATGTTTTGTACCACTGAGTCTTGAGGTGTTAAATTGCCTAAGGGTAATGGCATCAACAGACAAGTAAGTGGGAGATCTCGTCCACCTTTCATTGAACAGTTGGGTTTCTTGCATTTGTTGTGTTCTGAGCTGCCCCACGGGAAGGTCACAATTCTGCTATCGTCATGGTCACCTCTCCCTGTTCCCATACCCTTTATGGCTTGGCAGTCTTAAACTACTGAGGTGCTCACTTCCAAGAACAGGAGAGGTCCTCCTTTAGGACAGTTTGTCCTGACTATCTGAACACCCAGCCAAAGAGAGACCCCTCTCTTTGCTGTTTTGTAGGACTTTCTCTTTAGAGGCCCTGATGAGCCACCTAAGTTTTAGTTATTTCATATTAGTGGGCAGCGAATTTCATCTTTGTCAACAGACAAAGCTTCTCCAAGAGCCTTTGGTCATTTCTCCTCAAGTACAGCCTAGATGCAATAGAAATATACCCAGATGAAAAATGCTGGAAGACGATAGTGAGTGATGTTTTCTTTGTGTATTTTTCTGTTGGTTTTGGGGCTTTTTTACCAAATGTGGTCTAATCTGCAATGTGACTGTCCAACAAGTATTACTAATAAGCAGTGGTCAGGGATGTGTGAAACACAGACAGACCTTGACTCAAAGTGGTACTAATAAAAAGCAATTCAGAGAGGTTTTTTGTCAGAAACACAAGCCTGAGAAAGGCTTAGCATCAGCAGTGGGTGCATAATGAAATTCAGAGCTAGATTTAACTGTTTGTTTCAAAAACAAAAAAGAAAAGACTGCTTGAAAAAATCTCACATCTCAGCAGCCTTTATTACTAGGTGGTTCTTTCTGACTCATTATTTCTAGCATTCTTTTTCTTTTAGAAAAAAAATATTAATACTAAAGCACACATAAAAATCAAGTAAATAGATGAGAAAAAACATTGCTTGGTTTTGTATATTGCTTGTAAGGTTAAAGGCTCTGCTAGTGAAGGCTGTGCTCTTCAAACTAGATTGAGGACAAAAACCAGCAGAGCCACAGAACCTCAACGCACATACCTTTGGAGCAAGTGGTGCTGCCTCCTGAGTTGAGCAGGGGTTTTTCAGTCAGCCTGCATGTTGCTTGTTCTCTTCTTTGTTGATCTAACACCTAACCTGTTCCAAAGGCACAATTGAGGCAGAAAAGTTAGTCAGAAAAAAAGAATTACTAGTTGAGGGTTGCAGAACATGTCATAGCCGTCTTCCAAAGGGACTACTGTAGTTGAACTTGCAAATCCTTATGAGGGGAAAGGAGGTCCTTGGTCCAACAAAGACAAAGAGCCAGTAGTTGGCCATGGGGAATTGATAATAATTTTTAGTCAGACAAGCACAGACACACATAGGATGAAGAACTGATTTCACCCCTTCACCAGCCCATTCCACAAACCTGCATTTTACAGAAGCAGTGCCAGCTCCATATCCTCCATGCATCACAGGTGTCAGCCTTCACAGTGATCGTTTCTAACCTTTTCATTTGCAGGAAGCTCAGTCTCCGGCTTTTACAGAGTGCGTGCCATTGACTACTGGGGGAAGGCAGGCCTCTTCTCTCTTCCTGTGGAGTATGTTGAAGCTTTCAAGTGACTCTGAAGAATGGTGCCTGGCTTGGTGACTGAGTGGCGTATGCTCCCTGCAAATGACAACTCCCCAGAAAAATAAACTCCTCCCAAGCTGAGGAAGGAGTACCGATGAAGCAAGTTAGGAATGCAAGTTAGAAGCAACTGCCTCTATTAACTCTTCAGAGCTCGAAAGACAGCATTATCAAACTGCCACAACTGACAACCCAACTGGTACAATTTTAACAGGCTGCAGTAAGACTGGGATTCAGCTTGGTAACTAGGAATTAAGGGAATAAACATTTATTATTCCCTATTTTACACTGAGCTAATGGCCCGGACAACCAAAGATGTATAGAGGTAACACATTGCAGCAGGAACAGGACCATTGTTTCACTGTATGAGTGAGGATGGCAGCAAAGGAACAAGGAGGACCTGTCTGAGAGTGAACTGCCTGCCTCAGCTGCCAGGCTGTCCTGATGTAATGGTTCGATGGAAAAGTGTACAGCCACCAGATGTGTCTAGAGCATGAAATGAGGATTCCTGCTTCCTTGCTGGTTAGTCACACATGCTCTAGTGGGTTATTTCAGAGCACTTGACATGTCTTCAGATATATGCGATTCTTCACTCTCTCACAGAGGGGTTTCTACCCAGCTGTCTCTGCATTTGTGGCTGTTACTTGAAGGCCAGAGCTATTCCCTGACATAGGCAGAAGACAGCATAGCAGCTCATCCTCAGAGGGGAAGAAGACACAGGGTGGTGAAGCCTCCAGACTTACCTGCCGTTTCTGCTTTTTGCTTTTGCCCAATTCACCTGTTCTCACTCTGGCCATCAGCCACTGCCTCTTTGTGGTGAAGGCTCTAACCCTGAGAGCCCTTCATTCTCTACATTGCTGTCACCTAGCCTCCTTCTACAACCTCTATAACTAGTGTCTCTCCCCAGTGACCTGAGGCTTGGCTTTGGGCGGTCAGGAGAAAGCTGAAATGCTAGTTAGAGCCTTATGTCTTGTCATAATGCAGGAGAGCAGTCTCTTGAATGTAACAGGGCTGCTACTGACAGTTGGAAAATTAACCAAGAACATTTTGAGTTCCTGTGCTTTGCAAAGTGTGTGCGCAAGGGTGTGATAGCTGCAGATCATGGGCTGCAGAGCACCTCTGGCTGTCCTTGCAGCTGCCAAACACTTTATGTAACAGCAAAGTTCCCTGAAAAAAACAGGAGTGTTTTTTTACTCTCCCCTTTTCACAACTGGCACAGTTTGAACTGTGCCTTTAAAATGCTGGTAGGGGGAAGGATGAATGCCAGTGAAAACAGCTGGAATGTTTTCCATAAGAGGAGCAACTTTGTCACACAAACAAATCCCCTACTGCTCTCTTTGCTGACATCAGCCACCTCACCAATATAACAACAAAGACTGCATGTTTGATGAAACATTCAGGTCTCAGACAAAAAAAACCAAGTTTGCACAGTAGGAGAGAGCTGAACTACCTCAAATGGCCTCACTTTTACAGCACAAAAATGAAACATACAAAAAGTCAGTATATATTACATTAACTTGTAATCTTGTATCTTGTGTCTCCTTACCTTCTGGTTACTTCTTCTTGTGCTTATGTTGAAAGTCAGCCTTCAAAGATTAATTTTGTCACAGTTGAGATGAAGTATTTCTTTTGTCACTGAAGTTTGAATGAGGAGCGCTTGTCACATGCTAATCTGCCAATTGCTTTCCCATAAAGGCTTGTGCAGGACATCAAATGGCCATTGGACCCTAATTAAATGGTAATTTTCTCAGTTTCAAAAAAGTTAGTGAGATGTTCTACTTGGATGGAGATAGTAAAAATACATTTTAAAGTTGTTACAGCTGCCCCTAAGTGAAAAATCAGAAAATACAGTTAAATAAAATCTAGTGGTTAAGACATACTGTTTTGCCAGTATGAAGTGGAACCACAGAAAAAAAATACTTTTAGAAGTGTTCAAATATAGGACCTTGAGAGATTTCAGTGCATCTGAAACTGGGGAGGACAATTTAGTCTGTTAGGATGTCCTATTTGAGTAGTCCTCTGCTTTAAAATTTTCCCACACTGGAAATCAGAACATAGTACTCTTTATCAAACAAAGGACCATACACTAGTTACAGGTGTTTGAGAATAAATGAAGCATAGCTGTTGTGAAGAGTATTGCTTTTGCTATTCAGGGATATAGCAGAAAATGTATAAGTGAAACTCATGGAAAACAGAAGATCAAAAATCACTGCCCTGCTTTATTTAACTTAAATTATACCTCACACAAGTGAGGTTAATAGTAGCATATATGAGGCAATTGGTGCAGAGCTGATGAGTCCTGGTGGAATGTTTGGCTTTTACAGAAGTGCAGAACAGAGAATGGCAACTCACTTGCTCTTTCACTGTATTTCACTTTCTTTTGTAGTGTCTGTCCCTGTGATTTTCTTTAGGGCAGGTTAGAAGATTTTAGGCTGGGAGTTTCTGCTTCTCAGCAGTGACAGACAAGAGGCTTGCAGCTGCCTCTTTGAAGTAGTTTGCAATTCTTATGCTTAGTTTTTTTCCTCTTGTTGAAAAGTGAAGTAAGAGTACTATTTTCTCTAAAGTTTCATGGTAAAATTTTGTACATTATTGTATTGCTTATTGAAGCCACAAAAAAGCAGAAATTTTATTTGCAAGGGTAGAGCTTAACATGTTGTAGATTCAAATGAAATCCACTTTCTTTGGGTGAAGTCCAGCCACTTTGAAAATCTGTCACTATGTCCCTCTTTTAGGGCTTTTACATTAAACATCAACCAAAGTGTGGCCGGCACAGTGCCTTTTCAGGTATTTTTCTGGCAGTGGCAAATATGCATGGAAAGCAGAGCTGACCAAAAATGGTGCACTCTCTGTTGAGAAACAAGTTTTAAATATTGACTAAGTTTTTTTTCTTCTTCTTTGCTGCTTTGGTAAACTTATTCCTTTAAGCAATAAGCAAGTCTAAACAATTGCAGCAGAGATGAGAATTTGGTATTTCCAACAAAGTATTGAAGGTTTAAGCTGATGTTGTCATTTTAATAATTTAATGTCCAGAGAAAAATGCTATTTAGTACTTGAAACTTGATTTTTCTGTAACTCTCTTTCAGCGACTGTCTGATACGGCCTCCAAAACTGCATGTTCAACTCTACTGTCTCCTCTGTTACTGGGTCCCCCTTCACAGTTTCAGTTTTCAGAAGTGCCAGGTGAGCACAGTGCTAGGTGGGAGCAGAAGGTGCTTAGTAGTTCTGTAGCATCAGAACCAAAGCAAGACTGCAGAACACGCAGGTATGTCTCTCACTGGTCATAAATCCAAGTAGGAAAATCTAACTGCAAATGCAAGGTGGGATTGTTTGCCTGCTGTTCAAAAAAAAGCTTCTGAAGCTATGGAATAGTTTTGCAACTGTTTGTTAAAATGAATCCTAGGGAAAAACCTTTCAGATGAGTGTTTTGTGTAATTGTGTATATACTGCATTTGTTACCATCTTTTGTGCTACTCAATAAAACCAGTTTTGAATCTTTCACATGAGCCCTGTAAAAACAGGATCTGATCACTCTTCTGGAAGCTGCTCAAAACTCCTGTGTCAACAACTTAATCTTGGAAAGTAAAGCCTATTCTCAAGGTATAAAAAAGAGCTTGATGAAGTGTGTAAAAATGAAGTGTATCAGGAGTGTGATGATAAGAAATTTTGAGGACAAAGTAAGAATTTAGATGCTTAGATTGCTTCAATTACCACAGTCCAGGGAAAACTGGTCTAATTCAACATGATATCATAGAGTCAGATCTCAGGACTTGCGGTGCCCTTGCTGGGATGAGGTTCACTGGCATGTGAAGGACAATATCCATGCAGGGTTCCTCCTGCTGTTGCACAGTCATAGGCTTCCTGCCAACACAAAAGGACCTTCTGAGGACAAAACAACAGTCCTTTCCATTCCTAAACAGCTTTTTCTTTTCTCTTGTTAGTGGAAAATTTGTGCACAACAGAAATTGTAACTTGGGACCTATGCACACACTTAAAATCAGGAGTAATAGACTGGTTCTCATCAGCCAGCTCAAACAGCACACCGAAGTGTGGCTGACTCTAGATGCACCCTAGCCATTTTATGTTGAACTCTACAGAATAACGAGAGAGATCAGATCAGAATACGCTCACAGCTACCTGCCCTACCCTGTCTCATCTTTCGCATTTCCTGCAGTCAGTGGACAAAAATGGCTATGAGCTAACTCACATCTGTATTAATCCACCAGATCATACAATGAGGGCCTGCATGCAGTCCGGATGGGAATGTGTTTCCCTAGTTCCTCCAAGAACAAGGCATATTACTGAGGCATGTATAACACTGTGGTGTATTCTAGAATCATCACTGTCTTCCTGGAGGCACCTGCAGGGATTTCAGTACCTAACTCATCTGGACAGACTACCCCAAACACAGTAAGGATGCACTTCGTCCTGCACGTCAATCCTTCTTGCAAGAACTCCTGTCTGCTCTGCTCATACAGTTGTTATGACTGTAGACATTAGAAATCCTTCTCTAGGACTGGTAGTATTGGTCTGAATGTCCTAGCAAAAGGTCAGGCTCCTTCAGCTAAGGGTTAATATTGTCTAATCACTTGTGATACAACTCCTAAGTCCACACATCTCTACCCCAATACTTCCTCCTGGGAGAGAGAAGCAAGTAGTGAACAATCAACACACTGACTTTGCACTTGCTCCAGTGCAAAAGGCTGATACATTCTCAACACTCAATAGTCTCTTACTATATGGGGTTTTGTTTGCATTGCTTGCATGCTGCTACTCTCCTGATTCTGTCCTTATCTTTAGATGGTAGTTCACCATCTTGTTCCCCCTCAGAGTAGCTTTCCCTAGACCAGAAGAGGAAGGAAGACCTTTATTCAATGCTGGCTGAGACCCTTAGAAGTCCCACCTGGAAATCCTGGAAAATGCAAGCTTGAAAGACTTCCCAGCATCCCTGGGATAATGTCTCTGGTCTTGGAGAAGAGTCTTTAGTCAGTAGTTTTTATGCTTCTTCCAACAGATGCAGTAGATAATCATTGGATACTTAGGTAAGATTGTGCAAGCCTCTTGCAGAATCTATTCTATAGTGTAGAGATCTGAAGGTCTTCACTCAATGTGAACCTTGCACTGCATACCTTTCGAAAGCCTCAGGAGAGGGGAGCGTTCCTCTTGCCCTTCTCTCTATGCTTGGTAATCATGACTTGTTAAAATTTATGTTGCTGACAAGCTGCTGGGTTCAGCAGGATGCTGGGGGTGCTCTGCACTGGTAGTTTTATTCATAGGAAACACGCAAGTGAATGTGATTTTACTAAGAGCAATATATGTAAAAATGCTGACTCAAGTTACTTTTGTCTATATGGAGTGGTTAGATGCTATTCTTTCAGTTTCTCTCTGTCTGTGAAACTCTTGGCCATAAAACCTGTCTATAGTTCTATACCTCTTAGATACTGGAGGCAGGATTATGAAGGCAGTGGGAAGTAAATTACAGCTTATGCCATTAGAAGAGCAAGTACCTGCTCATTTAAAGCAGTGCTACTGGAAAGAACATCTGCTTTACTGCATTTGAGATTCAGAGCCCAGTTAGAAATACTCTGTGCAGGCTTTTTAGGCATACACGAGTACCAGAAATAACCATAAGATATAACCAGGCAGCAAGGATTGGCCTCATCTTAGAGTTGTTGTTCAAGAGGCTTCCTTAGCTTCAGAATTTAAACAGAAATGTTGCTGGGAGAGGTACGTGTTGTGTGCTCAGGCCCTGCAGGCACCCACGAGCCCTCATTGCTTTGTGCAGCCTCACCTGGGACCTCCACCTGCATACTCCTTGCCCATGGTCCCCAAGCCCTGCCTCTGGCCCACTTTCCAGTCCAGTTTCTGGCCGGAGCCACCTTGCAAGCCTGCCTGTGCCCTGCCTGGGGCCTTGCTGCCCTCGCTCGCTGTCTGGATTTCCAGTACTGTCAGGGGACCTGTCCCTGTCACCACACTTGCCCCCCTCTCCTTGCCTGGAGCAGGGGAGGAACGCTGCCCTGCCCGTGCTTGGGGACACCCTTGGTTGCCATATCACCTCCCATCTGTGACCAGCCTCTTCCTGCTCCCTGACAAAACAGCAGGTGACAAAAAGCAGTTCCAGAGATTTTTTTTTTAAAAACATTTATTGACAAATGCCACATTAGATATTACCTTGAAAATTTAAATGTCAGTACTGTATTGCACACAGTTTACGGATCCCCCATTTTCATGTGTTTTTCGGGAAAAAACACACTATGTTTTCTTTATTTGTTAGCTGAGTGGCAACTTCAAGACCAAGAGGTCTGGTTTCTGCGCTTAAGGACAGGATCAAAAGTGTACTTCTAGCAGGCCCCTGGAGAGAAAGAAAAGTAAACTTTAGTCATTATAAGTAAATTTGCAAAGAAGTGCTTCAACAGCCTTCTAGTCTTCAGTGAAGCTACACTCTTCCTAGGGTACTTCTGAATCTCAGTCCAAGATCAGGATGGTGGGGTGCGAAAGTTGCTGTTTGCACCCTCTGTGTCTGCTGGCACAGCACTTGTGCAGCCTCTGCTAGTCCCAGCTAGCCATGAGTCTCCAGCTTACTGGAGCTCCTAGGCATAAGCCACAAACCAACTACCTCCCTCTCTGCTACAGCAAGCAACGTGGAGGGGTGTGGGGCAGGGATGCCCACACCAGTCCCATAGCCTTGGATGATGCCAGCACCTGCTCTGTAGAGCCAATGGACTGGCTTACACAATGATGTGTCCTTCAGAAGGTTTTAGCTCTATTTCCTGACCAGCAGTGCAGAACACGTGGCAACCCACAAGTCCAGGTCCTCAGGCCTGGCTTAGTGAAGGGCCAATCTCCAGGCAAAGCAGCATACATGTGAAACATGTGGGCACTCAACTACCAACAAAGAGGAATTTCTGCCTCCAGCTTAACCCTAAAAAAATTATCTGCCTCTCTCATGGACAGCAGATCAGTTCATAGAATCACAGAATCATAGAATGGTTCGGGTTGGAAGGGACCTTAAAGATTATCGAGTTCCAACCCCCTGCCATGGAGTTCCCATGCCGCCAGAAAAAAAGTTATTTCAAAGTGAACTTTAGACATGCTCTTCACATGTATGTGAATGAACTGCTGATTCCCACTGCCAGCAGACACAGCGAGAACCACTGCTCAGAGCTCCTTGTCTCTGCTTCTCAGCCCCCCCAGGACACAAATCATGGTGGAGCTAAGAAGAGTGAGGGTGCTCCTTCCTCAGGCAGCTTCTCCTCCTTTCCTGGAGGATAGTGCACAGATCTAAGGTAAGATGCTGTTATCCAAGTGGCCAAGACAAGCATTTCCAAGTGCAGAAACCCCCGTTTGTTAGACTTGTTCCTGTCCTACCTATTAGACTAACAAAGCTGATCTTCCTTTGGTAGTGTGACAGTTTTCAGAACAGGATTCCTATAAGGGCAAACTTAAGGCTTGCAGAACCATCCCGTTACAGGCACTCTCCCATGCATGGACTTCCCTTCACAGCCATTTTCTTATCAGATGTAACATTAAAAAAAATGTCACTAAAAGAGTACGACTTACTTTGCTACGATTTTGTCACATTTACAGCAAATGCCATCACCTACTCTACAAGCTGCCAGCGCAGCTATTTCAGGGAGTTTGCTGATGAGCCCAAAGTACCTGACTGAAGCACGGGCTGGAACTGGCCAGACATGCAGATCTCTTCCTGCTTCTGACGCACAATGCGCTGAATAGCTGGGGGGAGGCCACGGGGGTTGCGCGAGAAGATCAGGGAGTAGCCATCATCACAGGAGCCATCCTCCTTTAGACTGCGGCAGGCATAGGTGATGGCATAGTTGTCATAGTCGGTGTCAATCACCCAGTAGTTGTCCCCTGAAACATCAGAACACAAGTGTTTGTCATGGTGGGCGAAACAGAGCAGGGATGGACCTAGTCATCCTGCAGGGAGGCACCCCACTTCAGCACATGGCAGGAAGAGCTTCCCAAAGGATCTAAAGTCACCTCCTACATCCAGTTTATCTCCACACCATGAAGTGAAGAACTGGGACAAGCACAGGGTGTCTTGAGACCATGTTGTTCCCCGTGATGTTCAGTGCATTTTCACCTTTGGTTTCTTAGGCTAGAAATATTAGGAAGACTGGGACTTTCCAGGTTTTCAATGACAAAAAAAAATGCTTTACGTTTCTCACTCACGCATGGGGGTCAGAGCATACAGATTAAATTTTGGGCATATAGATTACATTTCCTATACAAGAAGCATCAGCAGAATATGCCATCTCTTTTCCAGCCTTGATCAGCTAAGTGCATTTTGTAGTGTCTTATCTTCAAGTACTGAATGCGTGTACTTCTTTCTTACGCATTAGCAGGCCAGGACCCACCCAGCTGGAGTCCCACAGCTATGGGATACTCAGGTACGAAGTACAGGCTGTGCATCACTGATGTTCAGCACAAGTGGTCTCTGCAAGGGGGACTTCAGTGAACAGCTCCATTTTGTTGAGTCCAGCTATGTTTGTCCGAGGAGAACTGCGCCTGCTGCAGAAGTGGGTCCACGTGTCTCCTCCCATTAGCTATGAGGAGCACAAGGACAACTGACTCTCAACACCTTTCTAATGCACGCTGCAGGGCCCAGAAAGTGTTAATTCCCTAGGTTCAGCACATCACTTGGCTGTACAAAATCTACATGTGTGGCCCATTGCCTCTAAGCTACATCCTCACTGTGGATGTACATATGGTGTACAGGTAGGGTCTCTGGGGAGACTCTGGATCCTATCCCTTCTGTGGAGCTAAAAAGCACTGCTGGGATAAAGCATTGCCCTGAAAAAGGGTGCTTTGTCTCCACTTGGAGAAATCTGAGCTCAACTGTTTTTCCTTCTCATATGCTGAAAGACATAAATCTGGGCAGCTGTAAGCTATCAGCCAGCACCAGAGGGCTGGAGAAATTCACTCACCACCACTGGAGAGGTAGCTGGCCAGGCCCTGGTAGGTCATGTACATTTTTGCCGGAGTGGTTGGGTCAGGTACTGTGTACTGAGCAGCCATGTCAGCGCAGATCACCCAGAACCTGCAATGAGATCCACAAGACTGAAGGTAAAATCCTGTGGCGTGTGAGCTACAGATGGGTGTCCTTCACTCAGGACTCTGAAGAGTCCTTTCAAGATTTTTCCTACCTGCACTGTGTGACATGCCTACAAAGCTTCATTTGCCCCATCCCAAAATATTCTGGAGTGCTGTGCTGTTAAGACTTAAAAGGTTCATAGCCACCTGCTCTAGTCTATTATTCATGCAGTTAGACAGTTCTTGGTACTTAATGCACAATAGGACTAGTGCTAGCCTACTGGAAAGCCTGGATTTTCTTTTCTACACTCAGAAAGATATTTAATCCATTTACATGCTGTAATTTCTTATAATAACCATGACCAAGAGGCAAAAATCTTAAGCTTCCTTCCATCTGTCTATTCAGGCATCGCAATGGCATCCAAGACTTAGCCACCTGTTTTCCTCAGAAGTCCATCCAACACTATGTTGAAAGATCTGTGAAAGTTATGCTTACTTACACCCCTCTACTGTCCCTGAATACCTCAGTGAAATAAGAGCTGTCCTGCCCTCTCAGTCCCACAGCTTTCACTAGGTCCTCTCACTTGGTGACACTTCACTTGCCTAACTGCTCCATCATTAAAGATTTTATTTTTATAATTGAATTTATGCAGTAGTTTTGTGACGATGGACGCAGGCCACAGCCAGGCTGAGAAGAAACCCAGAACCCAAAAGTGTCTAACCCCTGGCTCTTAATATATTACCTTGAGCTTCCCTTTCTGATGAAGACAACCTGGTTGTGTTGTGTGGCCAGGATAAATGTGGCCAGGATAAATAAATCCATGTTCCCCTCCTCAAGTACCTCATGGCAGCAGATAGAGCTGAATGTCAAGAGAGCTCACCCAAAAAGCTTCACACGGCCTTTGGAAGATGCAGTCATTGTGCCATCTTCCTCCACGGTGTATTCAGCAGAGATGTTGTCCTGAAGGAAAAGGCCTTCTGGATCCTTCTTGGCCAGGGCGTACCATTTCCCTGCATACTAACATGAAAGACTGTTAATATCTGGATTAATCTCCATGGCAAGATTAGCACAAAAGCATTTTTGTAAACATTAGCACCCTTCAAACTACCCATTGCCTGGCCTATGGAGAAAGTCTGAGTTTGGGTGGACCTGTAGCACACAGGTTCTGCTATGCCATCAGATGAATCCTTGCCTCCATGCTAGGAGCAGCTCTGCACTTCTGGGTGCGTGTACTCGTTGTCGTGTGAGGTGTTCCTGTCATGGTCCCCCCACACTGAAAGCTTCTCCTGTCCCGAGATGCCTGCTGGGAGTCAGGCTAGTTCCTTCCTGTTCCCATTCAGACCCCTGCTTTTCTGTGGAAGATGCCATCAACAGCACCAAATGGCAGTCACAATGGCCGTGGTAAGCTGGCTGGAGATACTCTTGTGGCTGCTGGGGGCTACAGTTGATCTCTGACAGTGAAAAGGGTGTACCCAGAAAGCAGAAAGCTTCCCTATCTGTGCGCTATGGGGAGGGAAGGATGTGCTGGAGAGATGAGCAGCAGGGGAAAATGAAATGAAGTTAAGGGGAAGAAAGTTTCTAGGTAAAAATGGGTCTCTGAAAATGCACAGTCAGTGAAATGAAAACAAGGTCTAACAGGTGACTAACAGACAGGAAAGCCCTCATTAACACTAAGTTAACATTAATAATAGAAATTCTGACCAAAGCAGAATTTACTTGTGTTAAATTTGATTCTTTAGCAAAACTAGTATCTGTTTGACAGGTTACAGGTTTAAGCCTGAAACAGTCTGTAATTTCCAAATTCAGGAGCATGATAAAATATTGACTTTTTAAAACTGGGATGTTCCCAAAATTCTCCCCAGACATGGGTTTGTTTCCAGCAAAGCCAGTCTTATGTAGAGGAAGTGCTGGCCCCACCACAGCTGCAGCTGGAAGTGATGTTTGCTGAGGGACAGTCAAAACAGGTACTGGGACACCTGTCTGGACCTTTCCAACATCACTAGCCCTGATTTACTCCTCAGAGGCAAGAAAATTAAATGCTGTATTTAAACACGATTCAGTTTGTGTTCAGGATACCCAGCTAGATAGATTTTCAGTTTCCTATGACTCCCAAGAATGGCTGGTAGTGGGTGGAAGCCCCCCTTGGTCATGTGTTTGGACTTTCTCTCTGATGGGGATATAACTTTTTTCATTCATGGGACTGCTGAACCCTGAGATCTGTACCAAGCTTCAAGCTAACAGAAGATGATGTCTAAAAGAATAGCATCCCTGACTTTCAAGGCCAGTTTTACCATAAAGCTCAGCAGGTTAAACAGCAGTGAGAGAAGCAAACTACAGGAAGTCTCTGAGAGATAGCATACAAAAGAAGTTAACTTCTTGGTGAGGAACCCCTTTAGATTAGCACAAACCGTAACCTGGAAAAACAGTTTATGTATGACACATCTTCACATACACTGTTGAAGTAACCATAATTACCCTTTTTGGATCAAAATTGTCTTTCACAGAGAAGGACTCCACTGCACAGGTCTGAGCGAGACTGTACTCAACAGTGGAAAAGATTGAAGCCAGGAACACATACTGTGCGTATTTCATTCTGCAAGACAAAAGCAAAAGTGGAGTTTTATTTCATGCAGGAGATGTGGGTAGCTAGTGCTGTGCCTAGAGACACATTCCCCTCATTTTAAAACTAGTTTCTTTCCATGTTGATTTTCCTTCCATACCAGCTCCACTGAGAAACCACTCAGTCATTGCGGTGCTTAAATCCAGCCAAAACTGAGAATCAATGGCAATTACTTTGCAAGAATGTTTTGCCAGTGGTAGTATTGTGATTAATGATATTTTTACTTTATAAATCAAGCCAGACTCTGGATAAGTTTGGTAAGAACTGATAAAAATTTGAAATTTTTTGAATTCTTGAATATTCAAGAAGAACAATGTTCTGATGAGCTCTGGTGAATCATGGAATTGTCAGAGTTGGAAGGGACCCCTAGAGATCATCTAGTCCAACTCCCCTGCTAAAGCAGGATAGTGAAGCACTGTAGGTTGTAAGAACGTTGCTTCTAAAAATTTCATGGTGAGTGCCCACTTTGCTTTCAAGCCAGCAAAACTGTGTTCTTTATGACCAGTTCTCCTCACTGAAACAGGCCCTTCCCAGCTGCCTACTCTAATGGCAAAACATATCTCAGTGTTGTCTGCCCTCCGACCATTACCTCTACAAACATGATAAATAATATTCAATTTCTAGAGGCTTGATCTGACATTGCAGCACAGCCACAAGGTGGCTATGGCTTTATTTGTCTCCTCGGATATCCCAGCTCATCTGTATCCCAGCATATGATCTTGAATACCTGTTCTGATGCCAAGATAAAACACAACTACCTGAAATTTGCCTGCAGCATCCAAGCTGAGCTACCAATGCAGGACTTCCAAACACCCCAGCAGCTACTCTGTTTTCAGTTGCTGCCATGCAAACTTCCCTTCCCTGCTGCAAAAATGCTAATCTGGCCCACCTCTGTTGAAGAGAGACCTACCTGCTGGGGTAGAGATGCTGGAGATCCCTCAGACAACTCTGCTTCAGTCTTTGAGCTGCAGTCAGCAGGCGAGTTTTGTGTCAATTGCCCTCCAGCTGCCTTTAAATAATGAATCTGGAAAGTCACTAATTGGTTATTTTTGCTCGTGTGTCTGAGTAAAACGCTTAATCTTGGATAATCCATTATGTAAAAACCAACTGTAATCCTCACACCGGTGGGTCTGACTGCTATACTAATGCAAACCCAGCTTTTACATAATGGAAAAAGCTGCCCAGAAAGCTAATAAGTCCACTGATGTGATTGTACCACACCTTTGTCTCATTGAAGTCTTTCTGCTCCTAACACGTGTTAGGAGAATAAGCACAGAGCATTAACCAGAGAAACTCATGGACTATACATACTCATCTGCATAGGCACGTGTTCGCATTTGACAACTACCATGGGGTAGATATATAATTAGCTCTTCTAATATCTGCATCATCAAATTAAGGTCATCCTTGCAACAGTGGAAAGATGTTATTCATTATCTACTGGGGGGTGGGGGAAGAAGTGCAAAAATGAAGATTTTGCCTTATGTTCACATCAAAATCTTGTAGTCCTCAGTTGTCCTGTGCATTGAAACATCTTTACACACATTCTTCCCAGCTCATCTGGTCAACATTTCCAGTTACATAAATACTATAGTTCTCTCCTTCCCAAGATGTTCTTCCAAGAAGCCTTCTGTGGAGATGCAATAAAGCACAAAAAGATCAGAAGGTAGAAATGACTAGAAAAACATTTTTCGTAGCAAGCTGTGCCTGCCATTCTTAAAATTTCCCCAAGTGCCCAAAGAACTTCCCCAACTGCAAAGGCTGCCCAGGTACTCTTTCTATCCTGGCTCACCTGGGAGATTTAAGACTTCAGACACTCATCCAGGAGTTGCCGGCACTAGCAGTTACTTCTCCCAGTTACTGGGCTGCTGGGTGCTGGGAATCCTTGGACATGGCCACTAGGGATGAGTCTATAGTTCCTACGGAGTAAGCCCAGATAGTCCTGAACCTCCTGATACAGATGCAATACTTTTGACACTCAGAAGAAGGTGGAAGCCTTCTGGATGTGTTGGACTCACTGCAGAGGTCACTTACAGCCACTTGCCCAGGATTTCCTGAACGGAAGCACGTGGTCTTGCCCCATAGCTGGTGTGAACCGTATTGCTTTCCAGGCAGCTTGTTTACAATTGCCCATTATCTGGGAAAGATAGTCATTGCTTGCTGCCAGAGGAAACTTTGATTTGGCCTCTGTGCAGCTTCTGCTTACAGTCTAGAGGGAGGCAATGATACTTTGCATGCACGTGTCTGGCAGAGGGACTGAGCATACCCTGCTCGTGCCATCTGCGTGGCTTCAGAGGAAACCTGGGCAAGTTCACAAGGGGGTGACCTGCTGGTAACTGGGACAGGAATGTGAGAGCACCCGTCCCAGGCCTGGGGTGACCAGGAGCAAGTGCCACAACGTGCCCCCATCTGCCTGATGAGGGGCTGGGTGCAGCCTCCTTGACCTCCCCAGCCATGGTGGGGCCACACCATCACGCTGCTCTTGACTCTTTGTAAGTGGCTTTCTTTGGTGCAGATGGAGTGCTCTGGGGCTGGCCTGTGTTACAGACAAGGGTCCCCTCTTCTCCCTGGGTATTTTGGCTGGGTTTACCAAGTGAAACTGAGACCTGGAGGTATGGGAAGGTGGCACATAGCCAGCTGCTGTGGTGATGTACCAGCTCCTTCATGTCCCAGGCAATGTGCATCTACTTTGTCCTGCCCTGGACCCCTTGACCTGATTTTCTATAAAGATGCCAAACAGCCATTTGCTGAACTAATCCTTCAGCTACAGCTCTCTGCTCACTGTATGTACTGTGCTCCAGGGACGAGCAGGGCCTCCTAAAGTATTGCGCAGGGCTCTCAAAGTATTGCATAGAGCTGGCGGCCTACAGCACCGAGTGTGAAGAAAACCAGCTCTGTTAACTAAAGCACAGCTTGCTACCTGTGGCCTTGTTCACACTCTGTGCTGCCTGCTTTCAGCTCCCCTGACACACACGCCTTGTACTTGCATCTTCACCAGCAGCATTTGCTTCATTTAGAAGTAAAAGGAAGATCAACAGAAGCCCATTTAACTTCTTTAAAATGCTTGGCCGCTTAAAGAATGACATCAAAATTAACTTCTTAAACTGCTTTCTGAGGGCTAGATGCCCACTTTATTTTCAAAGGGCTTTGCTTTCATCTGAACCCAAGTGCAGAAGTGTGCTTTTCCATCCCTGACATGGGGATTTGAGAGAGAATGAACTGCAGTGTTTTCTGCAAATTAGAAGGGCTTCAAAACACTTATCACTTCATCTGTTTCCAACAAAACAGATTAGTTTATGTCCATGTGAGACATAGGTGACACTCGAAGCCATGCTTAGGTGACCACTTAATCCCCTGGAGATTAGAGACATGCTAATAATAGCTAATCACAGCACAAGATTTTGATTGGTGAACATAACATCTGTCAGTGCATTATTTGCTGTTTGGAGCAAGAAGAAAACAAAATCCAAGTAAACTTCATTTCACACTATTATGATAGTTAGTGCTGGGCACAGAGAAAAAAAGAGGTAGACATCAAAGTATCGAAGGCCCATATTCCCGGGCCTCTTAAACGTAATGTAACATGAAATGGATCTTACAAAAACAAAGGTGCACTGCAGGGTCTTGGTTGTCAAAGAAGATACCTGAGGACTTGTTCTAGACCTACTCATCAAAACTGCCGTCTTTTACTAGAAGAAGTGGTTGACCAAATAAAACATATATTCAGTGTACTGGGCTCAACACAAGAGTAACTGGTATTTTTAATGGCCTGCAGTAAAAGAGGTATGCAGACAAGATGATTAATCTTATCTTCTTCCCTATCTTATGAAATACAGCAGCACAGCAGTTATGGATTTCCTACCCCTAGCAGTCCCCCTCCTTCTGCCTTATTATTGGAATAAGCACTGGGTAAACTGCTCTGGGAATTACTACAATTGCACTGCCGGATCAGATTTAGCAACCTGTGCTAGCTCAGCAGCCGATGGCACAGTATGAGATCTCTAAATAGCCTCCTGCATCAGGCATTAAGTTCCCCACTGTCCAGCAGGCAATCAAGTTGTGGGCTTGTTTACCAGAGTGCTGGAGAACAACTACATGTAGGTGTATTTTGAGTTGCCCTTGACATCTAATGTAGTGGTTATTGCACCATAAGTTGGGAGGATTTCCTGCTCTAGATTTAGACTTAATTTGTGCTGCTGAGGATGCAGGGCTTCCTCCTGGGGTGTCACACATGTGTGCCTTCGTTGCTGGAAGGACCCGTGTCCTAGTCCCAGGTCTGCCAAGGACTGAGAGGACAGTGGCAGTCTGCTCAACTTCCTCACCAGGGTGGGAGGCAGAAGAAATAATTGTTTCGCAAAGTGGCACACCACATGAAGGCTGTTGGCTAAGAGGCTCTCAGTTTCTGTGACTTCTGCTCAGAAATGCTGATCATTCCCAATGAAAAGGGTGATGCCATACAGATCAAGAGGAAATAATCTGAAGTTTGTTCCTCTGTGGCTCAAGGGTAAGGTTCTTGGGTGTGTTACATCATTAGATAAAAAAGCATCAGAAAACACTACCTTGTGACTTTCAGGGTGCCGTTCAAACACCTCACAGCTTTAAATGTCATAAACTGAAAGACACCTTTCCCTTCTGAAATCTGAAAGTGTCATTCTTGCTAAACATATTGACTGACAATTGGTAGAGCAGGAGTTCAGATGCTTCAGGACACACAATACATCTCAGGCACAAACAGACACATGTGTTCCCCGACTTCGCAAGTGAAAACAGGAGGCTGCTCAAAGCATGGAAGAGTTGAGGAGCCTCAGCAGGGGAATGGTTGTCTCAGAGCTGTTGTCAAGGGCTTGGTAGCAAAACTAAGTTACAGTCTCTGCCCCAAACCCTTCAGCATCTTGCTGCTGCCTTGACGGAATAGGGTGAATGCAGAGGTGGGAAAAACCTCTCCTGAAATGGGATTTTACTATACAGGGAACCACCAGCCAAAGAGGCAGATCACTTTTTGTGCCATCTCCAGGTTTCTGCACAACTGTGTGGATGGTGGTTGCAGCTTCATCAGTGAGCTGCTCATTTACTCTCCAAGCCATGAGAGTTTCCTTAATGGCCTGTTGCTATTCTGTACCAAAATACCATCCAGGCCTGAGGCGACCTGAGGAAAAAGAAAGCCATCAAACAAAGAGGTCACCATTTTTTTGACCATATAATAAAGAGGCAGACATTTTGGTTGTTGTTTTCTAGTATAAACTGCTAGGCATACTGTTGACATATCTCTATACATATCTAGTATTTACTACAATAGAGCTGGTTCATTTGCAGACATTGGCATGGTTTTTCATTTTAGTTGCAACGTTTATTTAAAGACACAATATTTCCCTTTTCATGCCAACATGCCAGCTCCTGGAGGGCAGAGATCAGCCCTTTTGGCACAGGAAGCCTGGAGAACCTGCCTTTTCAAAGTGGACAAGGAGGATGGGATCTGTAAACATGATGGGAGTTCAGCTGTGTGGGAGGTCTTTGCACTTGAAGTCAGCTGTGGGGTATACCCATGGCCTGATCCTATTCTTATCTCCGGGGGGAGGCAGGAGGAAGAGGGAACAACCCTTGAGACAGCCAGTACACACTGCCACATTTTGCAGTGTGGTAACAGACTAGAGTTCATTTAATCCCTGGTGTTATTCCCAGGATGCCTTCCAAAAATGAGAGGCACAGAGAATATGTGAATATCCCTGAAGGTATAAGTCATATGTGTAATATTCTAAGCCTGGTTCCTTTTCTGTTCATGCATCAGAAGCAGTTTAACACCAAAAATGAAGGAATAAATCTATAGGCTCTACCTTGTTGCAAAGCACAGTGTAGCAGCAGAAATGTATGTCCTCCTTTACATGTTGCAGACAGTTAAGTGCTGCCTCCAGATTATTGCTCCAGAGGGATATTTACAGATCCTTACATGGCATGCATCTCAAGGTGCTTTACCAAAGTGATACTACTGGCACAGAGCTTGAGGAGTTCTGGATAAGACAGGATGTCCATGCCAGCCCTGATGAAGGATTTAAAAGCTAAAACCAGAAGCACAAATTACCAAAGCCAGGGAAATCTGTATGTGCATGCAGCCAAAGACCATTAGCCAGGCACCTGGCCTTAGTAAGCATTAGAGGAGACAGTCTCCATCTGCAACAGAAGGCGGAAACAGACTAAGGAGGGAACGTTTAGGTCAGAGCACCTCTCTGCACTCCAAGGAGAGGGCAGTTGGGAATGTGAAGCTGATTAGTGAATCACAGAGCTAGAGAATAAGCCAAAGGCTCTCTATCTCTGCTTCCTCTGTGGGAGAAAAGGATGAACTACATCAGATTGCTTTGGAAAAGGGAAAAGAACTAAGGTTTTTTCTAAGCTAAGATGATAAAATCATTATTATTTTTTCACTGATAATTTTGTTTGCTTTGTAGTTTAAAGAGCTGGTTTGCTTTGAAGCTGCAAGACCTGAGATAGAGTAAGTCTTCTATAGATAGGAAACTTCACAATTTTCACCATGGCATGCTTCTTGCCAGCTGAGGGCACTTACATAGCAAAGTGATTTATTTTACAGAGGGGCCCAGAGGTTCCAGTCAACTCTTGGGTAACAGAAGCCTTACCACCTCTGTAAGCTTGAAATAGACCCAAAGTCCAAGCTTACATCCACTTCAGACTGAGGAACAAGCTGAAACCCCTGAAAGTCACAGTGCTGCCTCAAAGAGATAGCTACTAAAGGTGTTAAAAATTCTATCCCTGCAGCAACCTCTGCTGCAGGAAATTAACATTAAGTATCTCACGGCCCAAAGGAAAGAAGGAGGAAGAGACAGGCTGCAGTGTGCCCAAGCACTGTCAAAACCTCTGCCAGACTTAACGCAGGTCTGTACCTGCAGCCACACCATGGGGACCTACAGCCACTCCTGCTATGACCAGCAAAACACCTGTATGACCAGCCCTGTTGCTGGTCCCTGGAATATGAGTAACCTGCTTCCTCTTTGCTGCAGCCCTGTACCTGCCAATATTGCACTCCTCTTTACACTGTTCTCCTGAGTGGACTGAGACTACACAGTCTCTCCCAGATTGTTCTCAGGATTTCTTGGCTTGACCATTTTTTACCCATGGTGGCCACTCTTGGTCCCACGTTTCTGAATGCCCAGCTGTTCCTAGCAGTCCGTCCTTTGAGTTAAAGCCACTTTCTGTGATTACATCCCTGTGCCCAGCACTATCACCTAATCCTGGCAAGGCGTATCCCTGAGCCACCTCCATCTTCATTATCTCAGTGTGCCATCAGACTCTTTCTGAACTCACCAGAACACATATCTCTCTGAGCATCTTTCCAGCCTGGTTTAGTTGTCCTGGAGCAGTTGTGTTGAGAACCACTCAGCATCATCTGTTCTTAACTAAGTAGTCAAAAGCAAACTCTGAAATACTCCCCATGGAACCACTTCAGCCTACCCAACAACCCTCTCTGGCTTGCAGAAATGCTTCTGTCCCCTGGATTTTCCCTGATTTAGAGGCCCAAGGGTTTTCATTAATAACCAATTCCAGAAGCATGGATGGGCATTTTTTTGCTGGCTTTTACCCCATGACCCTCCTGGCTCATCACTATATTCTCCATGCTCTCCATATTGTTCCCCAGGTTTCTGTGCTTCGCCACTTCCACAGCTTTGTATAGACTCAATAGCCCTTCTTCCGCATAACTTTATCATCTCTTCTGTTCTTTGTTTACTCTGAAAGTTAGAGTCAGTTTTTCTGCTCTACTTCTTTTCTGCTAAATAATCCTGTTCTCTGCCTTTCGCCCTTCTCCTGCCTTGTGGCGGTATTTCTCACAAATAACTTCACTTACATGGGATGCTGCCCTTTTGTTCTGTAGACATCTGCAAACCTTTTCTCTCCTTTTCATCATTTCCCCCTGACACTGCACAAGCAAACCTACTTCTGGGTAGATCTGAGCACCAATATTTTGTTATTAGTGTTCCTTATTAAAGTTTTGTGTGTCCTACCATTCTGTTTTCCTTAATTCCATGCCCAGAGTATTTGGGGAAGATGGTTCCACATGGAGTGCATATGGTAGAGTTTGGGAAGAGTTTAATGATCCTTTTTGTTCTTCAGCTTCACAGGACATTTGACCAACTAAGCAATCTTCTTATTCAAGGTTCAGTGATTGGTGCTAAGAGCTTTGGATACAATCTGTCAATTGAAAGATAACAAACTTGTGTAGTCTTATTGCAGAAATTGCCCTTGTTACTGTTTTAATATCTTTTTTTAACTGAGCCGTCCCTTCATAAAATTAAGAGGAAGAGAATCTGCACATGTTTACAATGGACACAAGGAGGATAAAGACAAGAAGGTACATCTGGACACAAGGAGGATAAAGACAAGAAGGTACATCACCATTCCAGGTCTGGTGGACTTACTCAAGGCTCAGGTACATGGCAAAGATATATTTTCTCATAGATGTCTTTCAAAAAACGACAGCTAGATGGCCAAATCCCAAACTGACTTGTGTGCTACAGTGCAAGGGAAGGGTTGCCACTTTCAGAAATCCAGAGCTCATCCTGGAGCACTGAGCAGTGCAGATTCCATCTTGTTACACACTACCATTCCCTTGAGTGCCTCGGCATACCTCCAGTATAGCAGTTGCTCTTATACCTCCCCTAAACACTAGGCAATTACAAAAAACAATGAACATGAACTTCCTCATCACCTGACATTTATTTTAAAAGTTTGCAAGATTCTACATTTAGGCAAAGGTGAGGGGTTTTTTTAGAAATAAAGTAATTAAGTGAAGACTAGCCTCAC
This sequence comes from Calidris pugnax, assembly GCF_001431845.1. NCBI lineage: Eukaryota > Metazoa > Chordata > Aves > Charadriiformes > Scolopacidae > Calidris > Calidris pugnax. The sequence continues at coordinate 2,737,487 of NW_015091111.1, forward strand.
ATTAACTTGCTGAGGTACTTTCTGAGTCTTATCAATTTATAGAGCTTGAAAGTATTTTAGCTCCAAGCATGCCTCTTGATTGTTACTTACTCAGAACACACTACTATCCAAAGCAAAACTTTGTGTTTATTTCTACATCCACAGCACCACCTCCCTTCTGTAAGAACCTTTCAGATTCAAATCTCTGATGGTTTCCTGCAATTCACCAATGCAATGCTTAAATTAGCACACTAATTTAAAAGTAATTCTCCAAAAGAATTAATAAGGGAAGGGATGATCCATGGTCATGGCAACATGGACCCAACATTCTGGCTAAAATGCAAACAAAATTTTCTGAGGCGTGTTCAGGTACTAATTTTGACTAAAACACATTGCTCAATCTTTGCAATTGGACTGCCAGCAGCACACTTTCCCTGTCCACAGTAGTGCATGGGATTTATACTTCATTATAAACATATAAAAATCCTGTTACAATTCAGATGTCACCTATCCAGCCAGTGAGGAAACAGATCTCTAGCACAGCCACCTACTACCCAAGCTGTGTTTTCTGTACTGAGTTGTGCTCCAGTGCTGTATTTCTGTGTAACAGCCAGATTGTGATGAAGCAAGAGTGCAGCTAAGGCTGTGCTCATGCATACTCCCCAGGTGACACACGTCCCTGCTGCTGCCATCCTGCACCTCCTGTCAGCCAGAGACAGGACTTGCTGATCGCCCAGACTGGGCTGTGGGAGGTTCCCAGTAATTGTTTCTCTAGCCCCTGAGGTCCCTCTGAAGGGCAGCCCTGCCCTCTGCTCCCCCAATTTGGTGCCATCCCCAGACTTGCCCAAGTGCCCTCTGCCCCTCATCCAGCTCCAACTACCTTGCCCATGGTGCCCGCAGGGAGGCTGCAGCAGCTTCCCACGTGCTGGGGGCTCCACTAACCTCTGCTGCAGGTAGGAATGGAGTCCTGGCAGTGTCTGGCATGGGGAACAGGAGTCCAGGTGGCAGGGCCATGCTATGGTGCCATCTGGCCAGCCACGGAGGGGAAGGAAAGGCCAGGGTAGGGTGCTGAGCAAGACCCCATAGGTTTTGGATGCTAGTCCTCTGTGTGTGGCTGGAGGAGCGGGCTGGACTTCAGGGCCAGAAGAAGACCCTGATCCAGGAGGGCTGAAGGAAACAGCTCTGATCTTCATTGGGCTCCCATGGCTCCATGCAGGGAAGCTTATTCTTGGATACAAGCAGGTGGCATGCGAATATTACTTGGTAAATCAGATAAGCTGCAATCTTGTTATGCCAGCGGATGAGTGGGCCAGAAAGGTTTGAGTGTAGCTGTCAATACAGCATCCTGTAAGGATAATGCCTAATCAAATTAGTCACTTGCAGCTCCCCTCCCCACAGCCTCTTCGTTAGGAGGAAAACATTGTTCCCATGAAGGAGGGGCAAAAGCATCTTCAGACCTAGCATCCCAACACTTGCCATTGCCCTTTCTGCTTTGCAGGTAGTATCTGCTCCATCTGCTTTGGACACAGTCCCATAAATGGCCCTAACTGTACTGCTTCTCTTGTGCAGTACGTTTTGCTGGATGATTGTACTTCACAACTGGAGTTTTTAACAGTGTCCATCCTAGGACTGGGGAGAGACTGTGATATGAGTTGTTGCGAGGGGAATAACTTTAGTCCCAGGGACTCCAGTTCATTTTCACAGCCACCAGCCAAGCCTTCTGGGCAGCTTAAGCATGTGAGGTTTCCCTTTAAAATACTGTTTAAAGGACATCCACCAACACCCAACAAGGCAGACATGTTATGCCAACTGTGCAATTCAGTTTTAAAGCTATTAAAAACAAATGTGTGCAACCACATGTGTTCAGATATTATTATGCTCTCTGTGAGAGCCTAATGCAAGTTTCCTAAAATAGCAGCCTCATCCTCCTCCAAAATCCCCCATTGTCTGCCTAAGTCCAATCAAACAGAATTATCCTATTGCAAGCTTAGACTGTATCCACCTCAGTTATGATTGATATGCCAGCAATGGCTTTCATGGTGTCACCTAAGTTTCCCTGAAGGCCTAGGGAACACATGCTTTAAATTCTGGGTATGTCTGCCCATCACCTTTCTCTAAGGGGTTTGCTTTGGCACTGCTGGCTCCCTTTTCACACATGATTTAGATTTTCACCCCCCATTCCTACATGGTTTCAATTGTACGGCGGTTATACAACCCTGTACTGGCTTAAAAATATTGGCTCAGTTTCTGCACTTCTTCAGCTATAAGCTGCAGTACTTTAGGACCTTTGTTCTTTCCTCTTGTTAAGGGGAAATCTTGTTAAGTTTCAAATTGTGGGTGCAGAGGAAGAAACTGAACTTGGATCTTACATATTTTGACTCTGGAATATCATTGTTGCACACTGCTTGTTTTTCTTACATGTCTCCAAAAAAAACCCCCATTTATCTTGAACTGAACAGAAAGTTCATACCCAATGAAGTGCAAATATCTGGGAAGTTTAGATCCAAAAGAGTGCCAGCTTCGATTCAATATGAATAGTTCATCCATTTGCAATTTTTCAGCTCCCAAATCAAAACCCAAAATTGCACATAATGATTTGCATACCCCTTAATACAGCCATCAAACCTGTTTATGTCAGCTTATACATAAAGAGTGAAGCCATACAGTCTGGAAAACACCATATGTCAGCAAGGCCAAAGGACCTTCTGTTCAGACATAGGGCATCCCGAGTACATCCTCTGACTGTATAGCTCTGTGCTGTGATATCCATTTCATACACAGCCTGATTTTTTGGATATTGAAATAATTCAGGGAAGTGGCTATGAGCTCCCAGGAGACCTCTCCACAAATCTGAACTGGCACAAGGAAAGTCCACTAGATCAGAAAAACTGCCAGGCCACAGTATGTTAGACCCTAAGAGGAACCACATTTCAGACCTTCTTCAAACTCCAGGTAATAGGAAACTTCATTCCTTTGGGATACCAGAATCCAAAATATGTTAGTCCCCTGGCAAATTTTTAGTTGATTTTACTGTACCCAACCCCTTTTCCTCCCTGTCATTGTGGGATAAAACAAGCACATTAGGAGGGCCCAGATTAGTACTGAGGTGATGACCTTGGAAAGCAGAAGGATACCCACTGGCTTCCATTGTGCATCAGTCATCAATAAAATTACTCCCATCTGGCAGGTTTACACTGCCGAAAATGAAGTATTTCTTGGTGTCCAAACAATGTTTTCCTTACATATAACTGGCCTGGGAGGTCATGGACTGTAGGGAGGCTGGACCACCAGGAAAATGGGTTTCCCTCCAGACATAAGAAGTTGTTTGTCCACACCATTTCCAGCAAGCTGGTGTCATTACACATGCGTCACTTCTGAGAAGGGGTGTTCATCAGAAAAAAGGATGAAATGTCTGTTTCTAGGGGTATCCAGGCAGGTACCTAGGCCTATAAGGTAAGAGCCATCCCTCCCCACTGTTGTGGAAGCCCTTTCAGCACAGATCTGAAATTCCTGTCCTGCATGACTGTGGAGAACAGACTGTTCTCTTTTTCTTAGTAGTGGCCTTTTATACAATTGAGGGCTGTTTCTGTTTAGAAAAGAAATAACTCAAAAGAGATGTGACAAACCTCAGCCTTTCCTCAGAATTCACATTTTCCCACTGTCTTCTTGGTAACACATCTGTTTAGTACAACTTGGCATAATCCATTACACAATGGAGAGTTCATCCTAATGGTTGTACACCTCCTTCTGCCTGGTAGTGTTGACACTAGTGGAGCCTATGATATGCCCAGATAGTGACTCATCCCCATGAATTCACCAACTGACTGTTCTCCACGTAAGTGGGGCTTTCCATGCACCCTTGGTGAGTTCTAGTCCTTTTCTTCTGTACGCACCAGTCTGCAATTTAGTTTTAAGATGCTGCCTAAACACATTTACAGACACCTGACCACAGCTCATACGCTGGCTTATTATGCATTCTTCCACTTATCAGTGGAAATATTGAGATGCTCTACATCTAAGACAGCCTCTGCAGAAAATCCTAATCAAGAAGTTCTTAAAACTCATTAGTGAGCTAGCAACAATGACTCTCAATTTTCCAAACAGATTTATCACCAGCTTTTAACTATTTCATCTAAGCCCTCCCCTTAAGAGACAGAATATCTTGCGTGTCATTTCCTCATGGGTCAAGACCTGTGACAGTCGTTACTTTCCTCCTGTCCACAGACTTCTCACTTTGGCATAGAGGAAATTATGCTGGTATGGCAGAGTTTGCTCTTGATAAAACCATATTGGTTGTTACTTATCTCCTCTAGTTATTTACAGAAAGGTATTTGTCCCAGTATGTTCTTAGAAGCTAGATTTAAAGTGGTCTCTTCTGGAATTCTACAGTTCTTTTTTCCTGTTTTGCTGAAAGAATCGTTATATCTACTTTTCCCAGCATTTCAGAACTTCAGAAGATCCTCCATAAATTGTCAGAAAAACCCATTAACAGCTTAGAGGTTACTTCACAAGACTCTGTAAGCACTCCAGTCCTTCAGTACTTTCCTTGATATTCCTATTCTTCCCAATATGGTAACTGAAACTGCTCATTGCCCTTCATGTTCCTAATTTAATCTCATTTAAGCTCTTGACCTTTCTGAATCTTGACCTTTCTGACTACATTTTTACTCATTCGTGATATTTTTATACTCATATTCAATAATTTCACCATGCTTAAATGTTTTCTGACCTTTTATCTCTTGCTTAAAAAGAGCACATAATTTACAAAATGGCATGTTTTTTCCGCTTTCAAACCCATATTTCTTGTTCTCACTCACCTCAACTGTCTCCCTCCTTCAAGTTCTCAGTTAGCTCTTTCCTTTGTCTCCAGTCAAAACCAAAGAACATGCAAGACCTTGCAAAAAGCCTGCAACCTGAAGTGTTGCCATTCCTACAGATGTCAGGCAATTAAAATTCCTCACTATCACTAAGTCTTGTGCTTGGGACAGTCCTGCATGCTGCTCATGAAAAGCTTTCATCCACCTCTATTTTGGAGACCCAGAGCAGACCTCTACCATCCTAGTGCTGAGCAGGTCATTGTCCCTCCATTAGAATATGGATGTTGGAGGCACTGTGTGGACCCCTGGCACACATCACCTCCTCCAAGTCTTCTTCAGCAATAGTTTTATTTTAATATCCTGACTATGAGAATTACCTGAGAAAGTCTCTGTCACACTAGCATAAAGGCATCTAAGACATTCAACCAGTTGACTCAACAACTTTCCTACTGCATCTCCAGTGATCCAGGGAATGGAAAGAGGGAATAGGAGGAAATGGAATTATAAAAAATAAATTTGTTGACCTTTGTCTCAGTTTCCACTGTTTTACCTGCAATCTTCTGAAAGGATTTCTCTCTTATGCTCCTTCCCCTATACTCATAGAATCATAGAATCATTAGACTGTTTAGAGTTGGAAGGGACCTTGCAGATCACCTAGTTCCAACCTCCCTGCCATGGGCAGGGTCACCTTCCACTAGACCAGGTTGCTCAAAGCCCCATCCAGTCTGGCCTTGAACACTATCTGTCTGATAAAGAATGCCTCCCAATCTTTTCTGTAGACCGCCTTTAAGTACTGAAAGTACTCCCATGTCTTTGTGCAAATTTTTTCACTTCCTGTTTCAGGGTTGGACACAGACAGATCTCTGTTCTGCCCTCCCTGCTGGTGGACCCAAGGCGCTTCCCACCCATTCCCCTTCCGGGCTCCCAGCCCACCTGCATTTCTAACACTGCCACCACAGGTCCTACTCTGATCACTCTCCTGCCAGGCACCCACATTCACATTTGGACTGGTTTCCCCTACTCCTGGCAGTAGGGCAAACGCTCACAGGGTTGAGCAGCTTGGACCTTTATTCCTTCAGCAGGTGAGCCTTGGTTATCTTCCAGAAATGTGGTGGATGGGACTTACCCTTTTTCCTCACTGATGAAAACTCTTGTGCATTGTTTAATTCCACTGAAGACTAGTTGCGTCCATGCCATTTTCCCTACCAGCATGATCCTAACCCTCACCTGCTGCTTGCACAGCATGGTGACTTCTGTCATGAAACAACTTCTGTCCTTCAGAGACATAATTCCCACCCTTTCTCCACTGATAGTGATGAGAGAAATTTTTCTACCTTCCTGGGTGGAGTTTTTTGTTTGTTTATTTGTTTGTTTTGTCTGAAGGCCTTCCCATGGTTCCTCAGAATGTTTCCCAGACACCCCAACCTGAAGCTCTACAGACTCCTTCCTAAAGGGATCCCACTAAGAGGCATGTTTTCCTCTCCTACTTCTTAGTAGCAAGAAGACCACAGACCTTGCAAATTCAGTTCAAAACCTGGACTAAACCATTCAGGATTGGTGCTTCCATTTGAGAACAGCCCTCACAGCAGCAGACAAAGAAACATGCAATAGTAGATGGAGTCCAGAAAGAGCAGCATTACCTCATTATTTCTGTTGTGATCACTGTGGTTTTTTGTGAAGGATGCACTTCCTGCTACTGCAGGGAGCTTGGAGAGCAGAAATAATAAGATGCTCACCTTGTTAGCCAAGGATTAGGCCCAAGCAGTATATATTTAATTAGACTTTAAAGAGCTTATTTCAATGTTAGGAGATGCAGTTCTTCCCTGTTGCTGCTGCCTCAATATCATTGTTTCAGTAAGCGTTCTGCTTATCAAGAGAAAGGAGGGTGTTTTCAGACATTGTGAGTACTTCATTTTTGTTTGCATTTAGATTAAGAAGAAGAAAGTTGACCCAAAGCTCTTGTAGAGGTCATCTAATCTGTTTGGTTGAGAAGATCTGTCCTCCCACTGACTCACCTTCGGCACTATAAAGGAATACCTCTTCCTGATGACAAGCTCTCTTTCCAGTATTACCTCACCCTTGATCATTCTATAAGCAACATCCTCTATTACAAAAATTTAGGAACTTCATCAGAAGTCAGAGTGCTGTTTGCATAGATCACATTTTTGGACTACTATCTACCGCAAGATCCAGCGCGTTCACAATGAGCATTAGTGAAGACGACGTGGAGAAGTTTCTGGATGGCAACCCTGCTTTTGCCAAGCAGTACTTTGAGAAGAAACTAAAAACAGAGACCTGGGATAGCAATGAGTGTGAAATCCTTTTTGAGTTGATCCAAGACATGCAAGAAAGCATCAACATGGAGAAAGTGGTTTTCAAGACCTTAAGAAGAATCAGGTCCCTTATTCATGCTGACCGCTGTAGTCTTTTCATGTACAGGCAGAGAAACGGCACACCTGAACTTGCAACAAGGCTTTTCAATATCCAAGAGGGAAGCACCCTGGAGGAATGCCTGGTCTCCCCAGACTGCGAGATTGTCTATCCATTGGACATAGGCATTGTGGGCTATGTTGCGCAGACCAAGAAAACCATGAACATCAGGGATGTCAGTGAGGTACGTTTGCTATTTATTCATTCACTCAGTAGAAGAAAGGCTCACATGCTTAGTAGCACAAAGGAGTCAAGAGGTAGCAGAGCAACTTGGTGCTTGGTCAAACCTCTCGCGGTGTAATAGCTGTGTAGCGGACAAAGAACCAGTAGCAAGTCTGTAAGTTGCTTCCAGTTTCACTTATGGAGTGAGGTGAAGCTAAGTACATTAATTACACTAGGTGTTAATGCCTGCAAACAAGTGCAGTCACACCTTGCATGTCTAATTAAAAAAAAATATAAATAAAATCACATATAGTTCACCAGAGAAGAGAAAGCGAGGTACAATCAGATCTGCACTGAATATACATGGAATTTTCCACACGTGTTTACATTCCAAGAGTAATCAGCAAAGAGAGATAAATCCTTTACAATGAGTCTGGAAAAGGTTTTTCCGCCACAAGTGACATTTGAAAATGTTTGCTGTCCAATGAAGCTTGGGCCAAGGGCGTTTTGAGGCATTTTTATCAACCAGAGGGAGTGGACTTCAGAGCAGATGGGTTAATTGCACCTGTGCACAGGTCATCTTCATCAGAAGCAGCAAGAGACAAACTTTGATCAAAAAACCTCTTTCAACAAACACTGCACACTGCAACACCAGGAAGCATCCAAGGAATTTTAATGTTTTATTGTTATGTCTTCATGACAATTTTTACCCTCCCATACTCCTGGGCTGGATCATGTAAACCTGAATGGCAGCAATAACAATCCGCTTGTTGTAATCATAGGTATAAAACTAAAATCCGTGTGACCCAAATATGGCATTTGGGATTACTCCATCTATTGTTTGCTAGTTACAAAGAGACCATCTGTGTATCCATCCATTTGTTGCTCAATACAAGCATATCCAAATGCTCTAGCAAAAACTTCCTTGCCCTCCACAGAACATGCTGAGACATTTATTTTTGCAATCACTTTTCTTTTTTGCTTTTTTTTGGGGGGGAAGGAGGAAGGAGAGAGCAGGGGGAAGCTCCAGAATATGACTTAAACTTTTAAAAGCTCTCTAGCTTCAGACGATTCTCCAAGAATATGGTAGGATTTCAGTGCTGAGAACCAAGTGCTGCACTCCAACACTTTCAGGCATTGCCATAAGGCAATTCCTTTGAAGGAGACCTGGCGACTAGATGCTCGGTCTACCCCAATTGGCAGGAAAAGCCAGCAGTGGGGGAGGTGTAGAGAGAAGGTGCCTCAGGGAGTGACTATTCTTTCTAGTGCAGCCTCCTGAATATGATCAGAGCTGCGGGACTTTTTCTAAGCCAACTAGAAGGATTTGTAACTGACTAGTTATTCAACTGAGCAGGGAGAAGGTCTTGGGTCAGCAAGACCATCCCTGCACTCCCTTTTGGCAGGTGATGATAGTGTCAATAAGGCCCTGTACAGGCAAGGTGATGGACGGTCGGCCTTCCCCACACTGCCCTTTTTCTGCTTTGTTTTCTTTTGGGAAGGGGGGTACAGTGACATTCATGTAAAGAAAAACTGGACGAGTTCCCTTTGTGCTGCCCCTACAGCATGGCCTAGCACTCTCCCAGTGTTCTGAATGGTGGCTCTCTCATGAGCAACTCCCTGGGTAGTCTAGGCCGTACCGGGGATGCCTGCACATTGCAACTGCTGCCAAAATGCTCCTGGGGTAGGGGTGGGTCATTCTCAGGGGCAAGGGGAAAGTGCCAGCTGCATCCTCCAGTGGGATACCTTCCCTATCATCTATCACCCCACTCACAAAGGCTCGGCAACATGGCAGGGAATGCCTGGGAGAACACTTGGAAGAGAAATGAGGGGTAAATGGCTTGACGGAGGCTACAAGCTGACAGAAGAGTCAGGCCCCAGGCAAAAGCAGAAGAAAAATGAGGATGAGTGAAGCTTTCAGTGTCAGCTCTACTAGCCAACACTGGTTTATAAACTATGGCCACACAGTGCTGCATGGTAATTGGCCTTGCCTACTTTGCGGTGCTAATGAGAAATTGGAGGAAAGGATGTAAGAGGTACTATGAAGGATGTCAGTGATCTGAGAATGACCAGTGGATAGCCTCCTTGTTCTGACAGTTTGACATGTGAAAGCTTATGATTTGCAAGATCTTTGCAAAAAGTGGAAAAGCGCACATGTCGCAGTTAGAAACCACAGCCAGTTCTCTTGATACTAGCTTTATCACCCATACATTATCCAACTTTCTGCTAATTCCTTTCCCTTCCCTAATGATTTTTTAAGCAAAAGTTCCTTTAGACAGCTCACTTTGAGAGGATGGGCTTTAGTTCTGTTTTAAGACTGCAGACATTGTGGAAATGCTTAATCTGTAAATTCTCTGTTGAACAGTGTGCCCAGTTCAGTCCGTTTGTTGATGAGCTCACCGACTACACTACAAAAAGCATCCTTGCGACACCCATCTTGAATGGCAAAGATTTAGTTGCTGTCATTTTGGCTATTAATAAGTTGAACGGCCCATACTTCACCAGCTCTGATGAAACAGTAAGTGGTCAGTAGCTCAGTTTCTATCATGTTGTTGCTTCTGCCATGTACCACAGACTCTTCCACATTAGGGATATCTGCTTTAGTGAAGCTCCACTGGTGTGAATTTCCCTACAGGGGACTCACCCTCTAACAGAAGAGGCTTATTATGAGGATGCTTATCTCAGAAATCTTTCAGGGAATTTAGAGTGGGATAAGCCTCATCTCACACCAGTGCAAAACAAAGCATTTATCCAGGGGAGTTACCATGATGTTGCTAAATGGGTGTTATGAAATCCAGTATACATGAGGCTGCTACCGCATTCAACTCAATCTTATTGTTTGCCTTTTCAGCTTTTTCTGAAGTACCTGAATTTTGCCTCCTTGAACTTGAAAATTTATCACTTGAGTTATCTTCACAATTGTGAGACTCGAAGAGGCCAGGTAAGAGTGGAAATAGTTCAACTCTCAGAACTCTGGCCTCTGGCCATTTAGACCTAATGGTCTGTGACTGTTCACTGTGTTAGAATTAAATGTACCAAAGTACAGAGTGAGCAAACTACATTCTCAAAAGTGGTCTAGGATTTTAGTATTGCAAATCCTAACTGCAGAAGACCATATAACATATTTTGCCCAACTTCTTTACATCATTCCATGAATTGTCCATTCTTCTGGTGCTTCTTTCAGTCCTCCTCACTGGGCTTGCAGCTGTCAGCGTTACTGATTGCATGCTGTGAAATGCCAAAAAGAAAGCATGGCTTGTTTTCCTCTAATGGTTTGTATGACACCACCACTGTCCTATCTGAGGGATGCTCAGAGGCCAATGATTAGAAACAGAGACTGATGCAGCTCAGAACTGTCAAAAATATCTGCTGATGTCCAGTGAAGATGTGAGACACTTTACCTGGTTGTGGCCATGTAACAGTACTTCTTGTTGAAAGCACAGGTCCAGTCAGTTTCCAGTAGCAATTCTTGGTGCTTCTGAATCACTGCTCCTCATGTGTCCTGGGCTCAGAAAGCAAAGCACACACGCTGCTCAGACACAGGCACACGTGCACTAGCTGAACTAGCCAATTTCTTAGATGGCTTCCTTTATAATTTCAGAGAAAATTAACTTCTCCATTAGGCCCACAAAGACTGTCCTTGTGCTACCAGAAATACTTACCTAATTCACTGCATAACCTCTCTTTTTACAAATGAAACAGCCTAATAGCAACAGCTTTCTTAAGGGTCCACCTGCAGGGCACAGAAAGGGGAAAAGGATCATAGGCTGATGTGTGCATAAAGCAGCTGCACAAAGGCTTTAAGGAAAGTGTTAATTCGGATATTTCCAACCCCAGCAATTTGCAACACATTTGGTGTTAATTGCTTTTGGATACAAGCTTTTACTTATGGGTGTCTGGCACTACTACTTTTTTGTGCTGTATTTGTCAGACTGTACTTTCACATAGCACTCCCTGATGACTCTGACTCTTCGTCAGAGTGTATCTTTCCCTAGTAATTCCCAGTGTGAATAAGAAATGATTTTACATTTTCCAGGGTAGGTTGCTACTGCACTTTTCAGGAACTGTAGTATAAAAACCCAATCGCTGCCTTGTTACTCCAAACACATTTGGGAAGCACCAGCTCTTATGGAGAGGGTATGTTTACATCCGGATTTTATCCTGCAGGTGCTGTTGTGGTCAGCTAATAAGGTTTTCGAGGAACTAACTGACATTGAGAGACAGTTCCACAAGGCTTTTTACACGGTGAGAGCATACCTGAACTGTGACCGGTACTCAGTAGGTCTCCTGGACATGACAAAGCAGAAGGTGAGTGTTCACACGTGTGTTGTACATCTTTCTGTGTTACTGCTGTCCACTGAGGGGTGATGTGTGGGGGAAGGTTTTACTGGGACAGCTCAAATGCAAGCTAGCTTTCAGGCATTATTTCTGCTTTGGGTGGCATTTTTTTATTCCATTGTGCAAATAAAAAGCCTGGAATAAAATATAGAGAGGGAAAGGGAAGGGCTTATTACTAGAATGGGACTGTTGAAGGAATCAGAGGCTCAGAAAAGAAAGGAAGGGCAAATGTGTCTGACCATGGCAACGCTGGTCAAAGTCTGCAACATAAGCACATCCTCACAAAGTCTATGGATACCAAAAGTACAGTGAGATGCGTTTGGAAACCCCCAGCAAAAAAGCAGCTGCCTTCCTCAAGGTATCATCAACGTGCACATTATCCAGGCTTTTAGGTGAAATTTGGCTTCAGGAAAATAAGCTGACAGGAGCTAAGTTACTTCTGCAGCTCTGACTTGGTCTGATTGCACATGTGGCAAGCTTTATGTGGGGGTTACATAGCATTCTTTTCATAAGAGCACTGCTTTATTCCATGGTCAGGCTGACTGAGCCTACTGTGAACTTTGATCTCCACCATGTTGCCAGAGCCTTTGTAGCATGCTGTCTTGTGAAGAGGTGTATTAAAAGATCATTAGTGTGCTAAAGACACTTTAATTGGCATTATAATGCAGCCTAAGAAAAACAACAACAAAAATATTTCATTTTAACAAGCCAGCAAGTATTAGATCAGCCCTATGGCCACATAAAGAACATATAAAATATTGTCACAGCCATTTTCTCTGTGAGCACAGCCTGTGCTACTCATTGAATGAAGCAGCATTCTGTGTATAGGTAATATATGATGATATACAGCCATATAACACAACTGACACTTCCTGAATAAGATACACCATTCTACTGTCTAGTAGTAAACTAGTCTTGTTATTTCATGCCTTGTTGACACAGAACCAAAACCAGCATGGTAGAGCAGTGGTTACCTTGAGGCTCAAGGCAGAACACACTCTAAAAATACTTCTTTTATTTTAAAACCAGGAATTTTTTGACCTGTGGCCAGTTCTGCTGGGAGAAGTTCCCCCCTACTCAGGACCTCGTACCCCAGATGGCAGGGTATGTGAGAACCAGATTTCTTAAACTCTCTTCTGTCTGGCTGGATTGTTTCACCACTAATTTTAACACCATTCTTCTTTTTATTTGTAGGAAATTGTCTTTTACAAGGTCATTGATTATATATTACATGGAAAAGAAGACATTAAAGTCATCCCGTAAGTGCCCACTTTCTGTATGTAGGTACTGACACAGCGTAGCTATAACGAGGGTTCCCCATGATTTAAAGACATTCACGAGGAGACAAGCGAAGGACTGATAGAAGACTGAGGAAGAGAGCCAGAATACAATTTGATGTTTTGAGACACATGTCTGTGGGACAAAGATTTCCTCTAGGACAATTGGGATCCTGGCTTGCAAGTCAGGCTCCAAAAGATGCTGCAACTAGTGATTCTTTTTAGATGCAGAAGTGAACTGCCTTGACTGCTTGCAGTTCTTCCACTCTCCTTGCCAGGCTAAGCCATCATTCCTTCTTGGTGCCTTCCCTGTGATATGGGTGAGCCCATCCCGGTTGCCCTTGTGTTGAAGCACCCGCTGCTCCAGTCCTGCCTCTCACCCCTCTGCTACTCCCCAGACCTCTCATGGTCCCTCCTGCTCCCCTGCCTGTATACCAGCTTCCTTGCTTCTCTCTTATCCTCCAGTCATTCACCCATCTCAAGGATATGTCTGGCCTTTCCTCCTCCCTTGACACCACACTGAGACTCCGTCTTTCTGAAGGCCACCCTCTTCTTGCCACTGAATTTTTTAGAGGAGCCTTGAGCACCTTGGACAAATAACAGGAGTTTCACCGCGTTCTAGTCATGCAGCTTTGTATCAGTCTAAGTGCTGCAAGAAAGGCCCCCATTTTTTAGGTACAGCAGTGTTCGAAACTTCTGACTGGCATTCTTATCCAGGGACTTTCTTTTATCTTTCTCTGTGCTGAAGGTCTGAAACATGGCCCCAACTCCCAGGAATGACTTTTTCTTAAGTCTCTGCAGACAATGATATTTTATGAGTCATTCAGTACTGAATCCTTGAAAGAAAAGTATTCACTTATTTAAAAAAATCATTGTTTGCACATATAGGTCCTTTGAAAGTAATAGGACTGTTTAGTTACTGAAGGTGAAACATGTAAATATGGATTGTGCAGTGAAGTAAATACTTATCAGCTCCATGATCATTCTTCAATCAGTCCTTCATTCTTCAATTTTCTTAATTTCTCTTATGCATTTTTCTTTCATCCAGAAATCCTACCCCTGATCACTGGGCACTAGTTACTGGACTGCCAACCTATGTGGCTGAAAGTGGGTTTGTAAGTACCTAACTTCGATTTCATCAAGGCTTTCTGAGATGAAGTCATACTAATGCTGCTTCTTCATCAATTCAGTGCTTTGTTTTGGTATTTAAACTTCTAATTGCCTGTATTGTAAAACTTCTTTTTTTGTGTGTGATCCCCTAGATTTGCAACATTATGAATGCTGCTGCAGATGAGATGTTTAAATTTCAGGTACTGTGAAAACTTCCAATCCCATCAAGGATTCTACTTTGTTTGCAGAAATGTAGTTTAGAGTCTATATTAGGCATAAAAATATTTCTTTAGCCTGTAGTCTTGCTGTAAAATGGGAGTGCTGGAGTATTTAGAAAACACATTAAGTACATGGTGTCTTTCTGCTTGCTGTTGCTTCAAGGAAGGTCCTCTAGATGAATCAGGATGGACTATCAAAAATGTTCTATCGATGCCAATAGTCAACAAAAAGGAAGAAATTGTTGGCGTTGTCACATTTTATAACAGAAAAGATGGGAAACCATTTGATGAACAGGACGAGACCCTCATGGAGGTATAGTTCCTTTCTGTGGCTGGAGGTAGTCCATATGATTGAAAGAGATCAGAATTGCTCATTATGCACCTGCAAGGCATCCCCCAGTGTTTTGGAGCTAAGTAAGTTTCTTTGTTGCTTATGGAGGTGTTATACATCAGCTTGAAAGATTTGAAAGGAACTATATGAACTAGTGGGGCTTTTTGGTCTTGGAAACCCAGCTATTTTCACATCATTTTGTTTCAGCATTCTTAGAATGAACACCTAGTCATGAGCAGCTATGATGTGCTAACATGACCATTCTCACCCATGTTCACAGACAGCTGGCTCACATTGGCTGGTCAACTCCCTCGAGAAATTCCACAGAAATTATCTGTGTAGCTAAGATACAAAAAGTGGCCTGCTATTAAATCTACCAAAACCAGCTGTAATTAAAGACCTCTCTGCTTAGAAATGCTTCTATGCTAGTTTCAGTCCAATATAGGCTCTTGGCATCTCTCATCAATCAGAACATTCACTGAAACAGAATTTTCTTATCAAACAAAAAGACTGCGGGGGGGAAGGGGGAGAGAGAATCAGTTGTCCACTGGGCAGCACACAAGTTGAGAGAAAACACAGGCTGTGAGTAAACACAGGTGATGAGACCACCTTGCTCTCCAATGATATGAGGGTTCCTGACCTGCTGTCCCCATTGTGACACTAGCCTTTCCACAGGCATGGAGACACTTGCAACAACACAAAAATAGCTTTCCATATACTGAACTGGACAGAGGCTTCTCGAACCTCCACAGCATGGATGCTCTGGAGACCTTGGTTGATTTAATGGCTGGGGAAGTGATCTGCTGAGGAACAAGTAGCAATTTGGAGCAAACACACTGTTGCTCATTGCTAGACTTGTGGCCAAAGCAGAGCTTGTTTTTCTCTACAAATACATCATGCAGTGTTCTATTACTATGTCTTTGAGGAATGGTTGTTTTAGTCATTTCAGTGTTTCCTTCTTTTCCCCTGACCAAGTCCTTGACACAGTTCCTGGGCTGGTCTGTACTCAACACAGACACGTATGACAAGATGAACAAGCTGGAGAACCGGAAGGACATTGCTCAGGATATGGTGCTCTACCATGTGAAGTGTGACAAAGACGAAATCCAGGAAATTCTGGTAATGTCTCACAACATACGGCACACCCCCAAATGTACTGGCCTGGCCCATGACTTACGGCACAGACACAGGTCTCCCACCCCACAGAAATGCTTCCAGCCACCAGAGCGTGGAGGCAGCACACAGGGCCCCAGATACTGCACAGCGGCAGAACAAGTCTTTGTTTTGACCCTGTAGTCTGCCCTTCACCTCAGCACACTGCCACACCGTGTCCTTTCTAGTTTCCTCAGAAAAAGACAGCCCTGCAGGTGGGCTCATGCAGGTGCTACCCAGGTCAGGGCTGTAGGGGTGGAAGAGGAGCTGATTTATTCCCCAAACCTCCTTAGTGCAGAGGATGTGAAGTTAGACGACCCAGCTGGGACACTGGCTCCAGGGGGTCATTTGCAAGTGGGGGAAACATGAGCCAAAATGAATGAGAAACAGATCATTTACCAGGAAGAATGGGTTGAAAGATCAGAAATAGAAGTAAAGTCCAGGGAGAAAATACAATTTGCATGCGAGAGCTGCCCTAGGTTGCCCTAAAGCTGCACAGTGCAAAGTCCAGTGTGGTTCTGTTGTCAGTTTAACACATCCATGCTCTTTGCAGCCAACACGAGAAAAGCTGGGAAAGGAGCCAAGTGAGTGTGAGGAAGAGGAGCTGGCAAGCATCCTGGTAAGAGCAATATACGACTGGAATGGACAGCCTTGGCAAACAAACATTGCCTGGGTGGATACAGGAAAGAGCTCCCAGTGCTGACACAGTGGTACACATCAACAGGGCACCTGATGAAGGGTGAAAGCAAAGCATACCCTGCCTGCCTCTGCCATGGGAGTTTGAGATTATTATTGTCAGGTGACACTGAATGACTTCCCCAGCTCCCAGAAAGTACCTGCTCTCGGCCACTTTATCTCAAAGAGTTCAAAGTCTGTCTGGAAAACCCATCAGCCAGCTTGACTTGTCACACATTTTGTTCTCTAGAGTAAATATGGAGGGCAGCAGTCTTCTCCTGTAAATCTTGACTCCTGTCAAGTTTGGAGTCTCTGAACTGTATCAACTCAACAAGAAAAGTCCTTAACCGAAAACAAGCAATATTTCTTGCACTTTACCAAAAAATGTCCTCCCTCTTCCCCTACTAATGGGGTTACCATGAAAAACTGCCTTTCAGTCTATTTATGTGTTATATTCTAAAAGGAAAAGTTCCCAACAGCATCAGACTCACAGATTTTTATTAAGCAAAACACATTCCAGATGTTTCTAGGAATGGCATAAGTTGCTCAGCAACAAAATGTTCTTCCTCTCTTACAGAAAGAAGAACTCCCAGGGCCCACCAAGTTCGAAATCTATGAGTTCAGGTTCTCTGATTTTGACTGCACCGAGCTAGAACTGGTGAAGTGCGGCATTCAGATGTACTACGAGCTCGGCGTGGTGAAAAAGTTCCAGATCCCACAGGAGGTAGGAGCTGGCAACACCCAGGGACTGCTATCTCAGATGGCCAGCGTGGCTGAGGTCCCCATGCATGCCCTTAACAGCTTACTGAGTGGCCAGAAGTTCACGAGGGTTTGTGGGGAGAGGAGCGTGTGTCCTCAAGTCCCTCGCCCCATCGAGGGCAGGGAACCCCCTCTCAGCACAGTCGCCCCATGTGGGTTTGGAGCGTGAAGCTGGCCTCTTCTGCTCTGCACTGTCTGCTACAGGTGTTGGTTTGCTATGGGGGCTGTATAGATGGGGCTACACCATGCAAAAAGTTGCTTGCATTTGCTGTGTCTAATGCCACACAGTGTAAAAGCCGAGTTTCCAAGTAGGACACGGGGCAGTGTATACATGTGTGCATGTTTCATTTGCTGTAGAATAGTCTATATAGCCTAAACCACACCAGTACCCTATAGCTTTCAGGCAACATGCACTAAAACACACACTGGCACACACTTCCTCCCCCTGCAAATACGGACATGCCTTCATTGGTGCAGTTGTTCCAATTTCCTGACTGCTGGCCACAGGAGTGGTGGGACCTTGTGGGAGCAAGGACCCCATAGCCCCTGACGTGCAAATTCACGATGTTTGCCGCAGTTCAAACCCGTGTTGGACTGGTGAAACCGGCATTTCAGCAGCTCTGCTTCTCCCCACAGGATTTCTAAGGCGTTTATTTCCATCTAGTGGGATCTGGGGGTAACTGCAGCAAGAGTTTTCACCCTAGGAACCCAGGTTATGGAGTAGGAGGGAAGCAAAGGCCTCTGAATGGGATTTACTTCTGTGCTTCTTACTTACAGCATGTAATGTCAAAAAGTATTCAAAATATATACCCTGGAACAACCAACCCCTATTACAGGTGTGAAAAGCAGTCATGCTTTCCTACCACTCTAAGCAGTTGGGAATTTAAAAAATGTATACTCATCTGTAATTAATTAGCTCTCTAATGAGAAAACCTATATAGCTACAGAGGTAGTACACATGGAGAAGTAGAATGCAGGGGGAAAAAATAGTTTTTAATATTTTCTAATATTGTAATATTTTAGGTGATATAAATGCCACCCTTCTCTACATCTATGGAGCCACGTCTCTTGAAGAGAGATACTAATATTAGTAAATCACAGGACATGGGAGGGATAAATCTTACAAGTGACAACACAGAGAAACAAAGAAATTCAATAAATTCACAAAAAGCAGGGTGAAACCTCTTTTCCTCTAGACATTGCTGTTTCTTGTTTCCCACCTCTGTGATTTCATTTTTCTTTAAAAAACCAACCAACCAAGCAGAACACATGCCCCACCCAAAAAAAAAAACAACCCAAAAAACCCACCAAAAAATAGAGCAAGGTATTAGAAAGCAGAGAGTTATGTTTTAGTGTCCTCTTTAACTCTCCGATAGGCTCTATTATAACAACACTGTCAAGGAAGCCTGATGATATTACAACTTCCAATTCCTTTCTGGGGCAACCTCTGTAAAGCTGGTCAGAGCCTCATCCATGGACTTCTGTACGTGGTCTTTATTTCAAGAGGACCAGGCAGCAGCTTCATCACACAAACTAACATCCTCTTCCCCGATTTGTAGGTTCTGGTGAGGTTTGTGTACTCTGTCAGCAAAGGCTACCGGAAGATAACTTACCACAACTGGCGCCATGGCTTCAACGTCGCACAGACCATGTTCACGCTCCTGATGGTAAGGTAACACCACCCCAGTTAATTCTGCAGCAGGGGTTTATTCACAGGAGGTCTTCTGTTGCACCCTGGAGATATGCAGGTGTAGGGTAAGACTTTGTCACTCCTAGCACAGGTCCTGCTAATTTGCCTTAAGTGACAGCCCTTGCACTACACATAAAGCTGCAGCCAATACTGCCCAATGAGTGGGCTGCTTTGACTCTCATGGGTACAGATGTGGATGGTGTTGAACAGCCTTAGCCCTCCCCTTCTGCAGGGTAGGTGGGGGGAGACTACAGGACTTCCCTTCCTCCTGCAGTTACTGACAGTAAGAGCCAGGCTGAAATTAGCTGGCTGGGACAGAGACAACCTCAAACTTTCCATTTCCAGGCATGGCAGGCACGGGTCTAAGTCTGTTGCTAGCGTGAATGTGAAAAGTGCCATTTCCCACAGGGTCTCAGGGCAACAGGTGTCCCAACAAGAAATAAAGGTGTCAGACTGCTGCTCCACACCAAATATGGACCAGCACCAGGACCCAGTGCAGGTGGTGTGGCCCATGCAGCTGGCAACAGAATTACACCTACAACCTCCAGACAACCCTTTGGGTGATTCAGCTTGAAGACTGTATTGCCCCCATTGCCCAGAAAGGTCCAGAGCCCCTTTGCAAAGCACTTTGTGTCCAGTGACTGGAAGGGTGCTTATAAGCAGCACGGTGTCTCTAGAGCACAAGGCTGCTATAGCAGCAGGTAACCAACATTGCAGATGGGCATCAAGCACATACGCATGACGTGTCCTACCTGAGCCTGAAATGTTTAATTTCCAGCTGCTTCCCCATTTTAACCAAAGTATACTCTGTACTGCATTTAGCTTTACAAGTATTTTCAGTTCTCCAGGACTGTTTCAATGAGGAGGGCAGTCACAACCCAGTACCTTTTTCTGTAAGAGATACTAACAGACAACATGCAAATTCTCACCCTCCAGACTGGCAAACTGAAGCGTTACTACACAGACCTTGAAGCCCTTGCAATGGTAACTGCTGCTCTGTGCCATGATATAGACCACAGAGGAACCAACAACCTTTACCAAATGAAGTAAGCACTTTCCTACCACCTCAGACCATTTACTGTTGCTCTCGTGTGGAGTGGGATCAGGGTGTGATCACACCAAACTCCAGTACAGCTCTGTTTTACATACAAGGGTAACAATCTTCTTTTGCAAATAAACTTGCTTTTCAGCTTGCTACAGACAGTGGGGAAGCTGAAATTTTGTGATACTCTCTGGGGGCTTTCTTTGCCTCCCGGAAAACCTCCTGTAGTTAAAGCAAGAGTCTACATTACCATTACAGGGTGGAACAAGCACAGCACAGACATTTAGTAGCTTGAGCATCATAGGAGACTCAGGGTACCACCAGCAGCACTCTGAACATAGAAAGCCTACCTTTTCCTGGAAGGTATCTATGGAGAAAGCACCATGCATGGCACTGCCCTCACCATCTGCAGAAACAAAGCACCTATAAGTATGAAGGTGGTGCTCTCAGTAGGTAGTTACTAGCTGCAGAAAAAAAGTTGCATGATTTCATGGACCAGTCAAGCCTCTGCTGCTTGCTTAAAGTAGCATCAGATCACAGCTCATCTGCAATGCTTGCTGGTTGTACTGTCTTACTGTTTTCTGGAGCTTTGTAAAAATGTACGTGAAGCTGGCTTGTGTTTTGGATACAAGAGGGTCTTGCTTTCCAGCTAAGAAAATGTCCAAGTACAGCTCTTTATAGTTCGTATTACAATATATCACCATGTAGTTATTCAGGAATTAAACAAGCCTACTATGCTAAGTAATAACAGTCCAGTCATAAACAATATTTTGGGTGAAATTTGTAGTTGGAAGACTGTTTTATACAGTGTCCAAATAGTTACAAGCAGTGTCACAAAAGTCTTTTACTAGATTGAACTCATTAGCTATTAAAAATACTGCTTTTCAGCCTTTTAAAATGAGTTGAACTTGTGTGTGTGACAAAATCAAATACAAACTAGGACACTTCTTTTTATTCTTAAGTGCTGCACTAACAATTTTTCCTTTATGCAACCAGGTCTCAAAATCCTTTAGCTAAGCTTCATGGATCTTCAATTTTGGAGAGACATCACTTGGAATTTGGAAAATTCTTGCTTTCTGAAGAGGTTGGTTGTGAACTGTAATGTAAGAACATGAATAATTTACTTTCAGGGAAGTTCTCCCACAACAACAGAGCTGTCAGCACAAGACCTTTCCTGGTTTGGATATCTGAGGAACTGCAGCTGCCTCATTCCCCAAGTACTCTACAGTACTCTATGCTCACCCAGGACCAAAACACATAGGCTTCCTAAATGCACGACTTGGTTTCTTCAGAAGCCATATCGTTATCCCCACAGGAATACATTAAATACAGGATTGTACTTCTGTAGCCCCTCTGACAAGGCCAAGGCTGACAGGGTCCCTCACCTAACTTCTCATTTCAGGCAAATTTGCAGTGGGACCAGCGGACGGGGTTTGGGCACAGGCTGTGTAAAAAGATTCGGGACACTGCCCTGGGTCAGTGAACAAAAGAAGAGACTAGGCACCAACGTATTGTGAATGGGGCTCACAACCCTTGCACCTTAGGGCAGCAAGCTGAAGTTTTTAAAAAAAAAAAAGTGGGCACATTTGAGAAAGTGAGATGACCAGTATCTCACAACGACAGTGTTTGGATTTTGCAGCTTCTTTCCTTCTCTTTTCAGTCACTGAATATATGCCAGAACCTCAACCGCAGACAGCATGAGCACATGATTCACCTGATGGAAATCGCCATTATAGCAACAGACCTGGCACTCTACTTCAAGTAAGTCAGTCGTGTCCTCTATGTGTGAAGGGAAAAAAGCAGCTAGTGCTTTACAAAGGCAAAACAGGGTGCTTTGCTCTGAGAGGCCATCCATGCGGCAGCCCTCTTCACAGGCACTGCCTCCAAGAGGCTGCTTTTAATACTGGCGTTAGAACCGCTGGGTACTGCTCAAATTGTTCAAAAGAATTTTGAACTTTTACTCATTAGATCACATACATGACTTGTTAACCTTCTGTTTCTAATAGGGCAGTGCTGTGTGATCCCCTAACAGAAAGAGATGTCTAATTTATTTATTTTTTACCTAGCACTTCAGCACTCACAATACTCATAAAAGGTGAATGGCCTGGCCAGGGCTAAATTAACCTCTCTGGGAGAGCAGCATAACCCAAATAACAAGTGATCCATTGTCCAGTTCACAATCTATTTCACACTCAAAAACCAAAAACGCCAAATATCTCGGAGCAGCATACACAGAGTTACTGGGACATCAGGCTGGAATTCAATAACATATGACTTCCTAACTAGCAAGGAGCTTTCAAAATGTGCTTTCAAAATACAGTGCCAAGACCAGAGACTGCTTCTGTGTTTTGCACTAAGACTGATTATACAAGATACTCAAAACCCATCTGGATGCGTTTCTGTCCAGCCTGCTCCGGGTGAATGTGCTTTGGCAGGGGTTTGCACTAGATGATCTCCAAAGGTTCCTTCCAACCCCTACCATTCTGTGATTCTGTGAAATATAAGCAATTCACAAAAGAGGAATATGACAGAAGGAGTAATAGCCAGTCCTCCTACTCGAAGGATAGGGTGGGAACAATCCAGTCTTTGCCCTCCGTGGTCCATGATCTGCAAGCTAAGGCTTGGTTGAGGTTAGATCCAGGCAAAAATGATACAGACAGAACATGTGTGCAAGTCATTTTGTGGTTCTGGCCTAAATGTCTTCTCTGCTAGCATGGAAACAGTAGATTTTTGCAGATTTCATGTCACTCAAAACATGGGTGTGTTGTGTATAAACCCCTTCCCAGAAATGCTACATATATTTAGGTATATAAATAAGGTTAACAAGTTCAGACTAAGTATATAAAGCCAGGTAGCTTTACAAATACTCTAGCCAGTTCCACGTTTCCACAGCTTGCTTAACATTCAGGGGAAAAGCCTTCTTTAGCTGCCAACAAAGGTGGAAGCATTTCTCAGCTGATGTAACTTGCAGTACCTCATACTTTCAAGTTCCTGCTCATGTCTCACCACTATGCTTATTTTTAAGTAATTTACAATAGTTTCCCTTACTTAAGAGAAGCAGGTGATTGTGCTTGGATTTGTTGAGAGCTTACTTGAGGATCTAAATGTAGGACAGTAATTTCCGGAAACCCTTCTGGAAGGGTTATCGATACCAGGATCAGACATTTGTTTTTAACACTTTTGTCTACTTGTTTTGGAGCTTTTTTTTTTTTTTTTTTTCCGCCCTCTCAAAGAAAGAGAACAATGTTTCAAAAGATCGTTGACGAGTCGAAGACATATGATAGCATGACTGCATGGACTGAATACCTGTCTCTGGAGACAACAAAAAAAGAGGTTGTCATGTGAGTAAGCGGCTCTGGAAAGGCTAGTGATGTGGTCACCTGGTGAGAGCACCTAGAACATACCTTGTGCTGCACTTTGCACAAAATCATCAACACATGATACATTACTGTCCACTCAAATCTGATCTTCTGGAGAAGGAGGGGAAAAATAGGGGAAAAAAGCTTAAAGCAAATTTTCATCTAGATAAGTGACTGTTTTTGGAGTGTTATTCTGGTTGTATACTCCTAACAAGATGCAGTACCCCTTCTGGCCATAAATTCCTACCAGAGTACCCTGTAGGCCACAAGCAGGGGCAGGCTGCAATTGCAGAACTACAGGAAGCCAATCCATCAGCTCTTCTACCCATTGGTAACCAGTATGAGTTGCACAATGCTGTTCTTGTGACCAGACATACACTTTGCAGAACACTTTGCACTGGTGTTGAAGTGCACCCACAATCTCACTGCAGTCTGCACTGTTACACCTCCACCAGGGAGTGAGAGATGTTACTCCAAAGTCAAGAAGTTCAGCCCAGCAATGGCTAAATTAGCAAACATCTTAGTGCCAGAGGTAAGCAGTTCCCTGGCATAAATCCACTTTAATCAAGAGAGCAATCCTTGATGAATGTCCCAGTCAGTGCAAGGCTGTTACAGCAAAGAGTCTTTCTTTATCTATGAATTCAGCCAGGACTGGGGGACCCTGACACAGTATTGGGGCATGAGCATCCTGAGACTGGAAGAGGTAGGGTGCAGGCTGTAGAGAAGAAACTCATTTCTTTCCTGTTTTTAGGGCCATGATGATGACTGCCTGTGATTTGTCAGCAATCACAAAGCCTTGGGAAGTCCAGAGTAAGGTCAGGTGCTTGATATATTGTTAGATTTCTCTAGCTTATACTTTAAAGTAATACAATTTCCTAAGCTGCTGACGTGGTTTAACCTGGCTGGCAACTAGAACTATGCAACTGTTCACTCACTCCCCTACCCCCCCAGTAGGGTAGGGTGTAGGGGGATAAAAAGGGGGAAGAAAACCTCTTCATGGATTGAAATACAGACAGTTTAATAGAACAGTAATGGAAGAGAAAAATAACAATAATGATCGTAAAATAATATACAAAATAAAGTGATCAACACAAGTTGCTCTCACCACTCAATGAGCAGTTGCCCAGCCTGTTCTGAGCAGCAATCACAGATCTCTGCCCTACCGGCAAACCCTCATTTATATACTGAGCATTATGTCTATGGTATGGAATATTCCTATGGCCAGCTTGTCCGGTCTGTGCTCCCTCTCACCTTCTGTGGGAAGCTGAAAAAGTCCTTGACTTAATATAAACATCACTTAGCAATAACTAAACCAATACATGTTATCAACATTATTCTCGTACTAAATCCAAAACAGGGCAGCTACTAGGAAGAAAATTAACTCTGTCCCAAATGAAACTAGGACAGCTGAATCAAAGTCTCTTATCAAAACTACCAAAAGGACTTCAGAATAACTGTGGTTTTGATGGATAAAGCAATCTTTAAGAGTATAGCTGTGAATTCTGTAGAAAATTCATGGCTACCAAAAAATAAAAGAAAAAAATTCCCAAATATTGAACTTCTTGGGTTATAGTGAGGTTTTTTTGCATATAACATATGGGTTGGATTTTTTATAGCAATACCTGCTGTTTGCTCAGTTGTTTGATATCCTTTGCAAATTCTTTCCTGAACTGTACTTGAGCATTTGCTAAGTAAGAAACATTACAATTTAAAGGAGGATAAAAGAAATAAAACTTGCCTTCCCATTCAGCATGGAGAAAGGACAACTGAGAAAATCATAATAGCCGGGCATAACTGTGACAAAGAGGCAAATCCTTGCGGGGGACACGTTGAAAACATTTCTTAAGAGATGAGCAGTGTAATAATGAGCTGCAGTGCAATAAGATTGTCTAACTGTCACTACAGGGGTGCAATCCTGTTGCCACTGCTGCCCTTCCCAGAAGACTGGGGCTGGGGTTGGACATGAAACGAAGGAGGGACTAGACTTCATGGCTGAGAACTGAAGCACAAGTTATACAGCTGAAATTAGTGCTAACTTTTCTTTTTCACTCCTTGGCAATGTAGGTAGCTCTCCTGGTAGCAGCTGAGTTCTGGGAGCAAGGAGACTTAGAAATAAGCGTCCTTCAGCAACAGCCTATTGTAAGTACAATGTGAGAGCCAGACAGTCCAGTTCAGACAGCAAGTCCCAGCAGAAACTTACCACAAGCAATGCTGCTCTCAAAGCACTGAGAGTCTTCCTGAAGTCACCATGCCTGCCAAAATCCATTGGAAAAGTGGGTACTGATGCAGTCCATAGACACCAAAAGACCTATATAAAATTTCTGCTAAAATGGCAAAGAAAATGACCCCATTTGACTCCTCTGCAGCAGAGGAAGAGGGCTGTGATGGACAGCCTTTATGGATGGCACGGCAGAATGGCTAGGCTGACACAAGGCAGTTTCTGGGGGAAAAGAGAGGTATGTTTTTCAATTAAGTTTTCTCATGGTGAACGTGTGTCCTCCCACAGCCCATGATGGACCGGAGGAAAGCTGCTGAGCTTCCCAAGCTTCAAGTGGGTTTCATCGACTTTGTGTGCACATTTGTCTATAAGGTAAGCAAGTGCACGCTTGCACATCCCATCCTTCTCAATGGGGGTTCAAATCCCAGGTAAGTGAGTCCTGGTGCAGAAACACCACTCATGGGGAGAGGGACAGATAAAGGAGACAACAGCTGCCCCTCTTCAGGGCATTGCAGCATGGTCCCTCTTTGTGCTGCTAATGCTTTCCCTGCATGAGCCAGCCTGAGAGGTGAAGCGTTAGGGTCCATCCTGGGGTATGATGGACAAGCACTGCCGCTGCGCTGATGGGTATGTTTTGGTTAGGAATTTTCCCGTTTCCATGAGGAAATTCAGCCTATGCTTGATGGGCTGCTGAACAACAGAAATGAGTGGAAGACCCGTGCTGATGAGTATGACGCAAAAATGAAAGCTCTGGAGGAAGAAAAGAAAAAAGAGGAAGAGAAGATGGCTGCAAAGAAAGGTCAGAAACAATACTTAGCTTTTCATTCCTAACTCAAAACCTTGCTTATCTGATACTATCTTGATCTGCAGAAGGCTTTCCTGACATGGCAAAGAGTCAGATGCCCAGAACAAGTTCCCTCAGTCTTGCTCCACTGGCGACCTTGTCTTCAAACCTGACACCATGACAGGCTGTCAAAAAAGGCCACCTGCTCAAATGCCCAGGAGCTACTGCTTGGGAAACTAGTGAGACTACCTTAAGCACAAGTGCCCATGCAGATGGGGACAGCAGAAAGTTCTTTGCATACACGTATGTCCCTGGAAAAGAGCAGGGAGACATCATTTTGCACACAGGGGCTGTGCCCAACATGCTGTCCCATGGCCATGAAGCAGGAGTTAAGAAAAGCTAACACACTCCTAGTGAGAACACTTGAGGAATTACAGTTAATCCCATTTCTATCCCACAATAGGTACTACCTAGAAGCAAGCAGTAGTAGTAATACCTAGCAGCAATTTATTTTGGTCAAATCTATTTTTCCCCTGTGGGTTCAGCCTCAGTAGCACTGAAATCGATCAGCTGCAGTGGGTGTTGGGTGAAAGCTTGCTTCATAGCCTGAGGATTTGTTTCACTCTCAGAAAAGTGGAAGCAGAAGGCCCTCCTGGCCTTTCCCGAGAGTCTGAGCAAATACCCATCAGAATTTGGTGCCTCCATTCCACAGAGACTGCATCTGAAGTATGCTTTTGTTCCAAACTGGACACAAATACGAACATGAGGTGGACATTCCTCAAATGACACCGTTTGGAAATTATTAGAGCTGTCTACGTGTCTTATTTCAATTTAAACCACAGTAATTAACTTAAAATATTGAAAATAAGTGCTTTAGCTACGATTTGGAAAATTTCTGGAGAATTATTTCCTGAATAAGTAATAGGTATTTAAGTGAGGAACTCTAAAACACCCTCTCCAAGCAGCCTTACATGTACCATAACTTTGCACAGGAGACAGCTCTAGGTATGGGTACTATAGGTATGACCCACATTGGTCATTGAATTACTTAAAAGTGCTAAAAAACTCCTGTAATGACTGAGAAGGACATTTATGACTGTACCTCTAATTCTGTGTTTCTTTTTATATGGCAGATGGAATAACCTGTAATGGAGGAACAGCTCCAGCTTCCAAAACCTGTAGCATACTTTAGACCTATTACCGATCCAATATATGCCACCCAAAATGAGAATGCCCATGCATTTAAAAAAATTAATAATATCATGGCGTACAAATACATTCCTGATTGGACTGTTCTGCTACTTTAATTAGGCTTATGATCAACCAGGAAAGGGCTAGATCTCGTTTGCCTTAATTGCATCATCTCTTCCTGATGGTGAGGAGCCAGTTCTGTCCTGTCCGTTCCATTTAATGCACCTGATGTCAGATGGCATGTCGCAAGTCAGAACAACATTTGCCCCAATAAATCAGGTTGCATGACTGTGGAAGAGCATTTCTCCTGCACTGTAACACTTCTTACTCTAAAGCTAATTAGGCCAGTTGAACTCATATCCTGCTCCATACAACCCCATGTGATTGACAATGCATGGAATCATAGCTTGCAGAGTAGGAAAACTGAAGAAGAGCCAATTTTATCAAATGTAAGCTTGTATCTCTCAGGATATCAGGAAGAAACCTGTGGGTAGGGATAAAGCATGAAAACTTGCCATAGTAAAGTTTTTAACTGCTCAAAAAAGTTACGATTCCATGTAAATCCAATAAATGGATTTTCAAGAAATTACAGAAATAACAGTCCTGGGCTCACTTTGAGAATTTGGACAGGTTGCTGCTCCAAAGCATGGAGCCATTTGCACAACAACCAGTAGCTGGTGTCTTCATAAGCAGGATCCACACTGTGCACAAACCAAGGCTTCGCTCTGTAACATGTGATTGTAAGAAGACGGCGTTACCATTACCCAGTACAATTCCACTTACACTTATCCAAGCAACCTGAATGGTGGCATCTCCTAAATTTGTTGTTTTGCCTCGTGATGCCAATGTTATTTAAAACAGTCCTCTTCCAAACAGTACCAACCCTCCTTCTTTCCCTCCTCCTCTTCCAAGATGTCTGTTTTTTAGGTTCCCCTCCAGACT
The DNA here is from genome assembly GCF_001431845.1 of Calidris pugnax. NCBI lineage: Eukaryota > Metazoa > Chordata > Aves > Charadriiformes > Scolopacidae > Calidris > Calidris pugnax. The sequence continues at coordinate 2,765,958 of NW_015091111.1, forward strand.
TTGAAAGACTGATGACTTGTACTCTTTTATTTCAGAGAAAAGTTAGTTTTCATGTTTATTCATGCATCCATATTAGAACATTCAATTGCACTCTTGTAGCAGTAGAAACAACCTTCTCTACTCCTCTGTCTATCTTTTTTTTTTAAAGTGTTTGGAGATACGTTTTGCTGGGGATTTTCTTCTTCTTCTATTATTTCTGCTACCTTCAGTGCTTTTACCCTTCAGTATCTTGTTTTGCATTATAAAAATACTGCAAGTAAAAGAAAAACTAGAGCTATGATGGTACCTGGTGATCATTTATCTGTGTCTCAATATAGTAAGAAAGATGTAATCTTCTATCATGATGCAGCAACTCTGTGAGAGGCAAGTTCTCTTTCAGGAAAATACAGAAAGGTGTCCACTTGCACAAAAGCTAGATATGCCACTAGTAATGGCTTCATGCTATGTGTCTCAGTTTCATTAAGAACCATGTAGGAGGTTTTCACCATACAGCATACAAAGCCAAACAAGTTGTTTTTTTCAGCGGGAAAAATGCCCCAAGGTTATCGTATTCCAGTGTGGTGAGCAGTGGGCTTTTAAAGATCACCACAAGCCACTGTGAGCTTAAATGTTGGGAAAAGCTCCTGATGTCCTCAAACATTTTCTGGGGAATAAAGCCAGGAGGCCAATCTTCCTGCCCTTTGTGCCCAGAGAAAGGTGCTCAGAGTGCTGCAGGGTGCTCCGGCAGGGCTTCTCGCATCAGGATAATGGGGTGCCTGCCCAGCAGTGCTGGTGGGACCTGGGACTGTGGGCAGCTGTGCCCCATCTGCCCACAAGCACCTGGGAGAGCAGCTTACCCCCCACAGCACTGGGTCAGGCATGCTGCTTTGTGCTTCTGAGGGGGACCATGCACACATGCATGCAGAGGGGTGCCTGGACAGGCAGGGTGGGGTGCTAGTGGAGGAGGCTGTTTCTTCAGGCCCATTTCCATGGGAGCAGGAGGATCTCCAAGGCTCCCTGCTGCAACGGTGGTGCTGGGGCAACTACCATTGCAGGTATTGAGTATTGGCTTTTTTTGGCTCAAACGTGGCAATCTCCCATTGCCTGGACAGAGTCAGGTGGCAGAGGAGGGTGGGATGGCTGTAACAAGGCTTGTAGCACCTCTCCCACCCACAGAGGAACTTACCCCAGGTAGGAGGTATTACAAGGACAGCGTCCTCGCCCTGGTCTGCAGCCAGGTTTTGAGGGCTGTATGGAGAGGTTGGCACTTCTGCATCATCTTGCATAGGATTCTTGTACCCTAATCCCTGCAGATCTGGCAGACATTCAGCCTTTATCACCTGGGTTACGAGGGAGAAAAGGGTCCCAAATAGAGGACAGCTTCCATGGGAAGGCACGATGCAAAAGGCAACAGCAGGATTCAGACTGAGTTATCTGTGAACCTAAACTAGGCAAGTCAGCAGAACTCCAGGCAACTAATGCTGCAGAAACCTGTGTATGGCTGCTGCGTGATGTGTTCTCTGTGAAAAGAGGCCTTCACCACTTACTACCCCACTGTATGGGCTGGGATCCTGCTCTGTGAAAGACACACTGCCCTCAGGTCGGACTAAATCACTGCCGGTACAAACACAATAGTGGAAGTAAAAGTGGGTCCAGCGGAGGGCCACAAAAGTGATTACAGGGCTGGAGCACCTCTCCTGTGAAGACAGAGAGAGTTCATGTTGTTCAGCCTAGAGAAGGGAAGGCTCCAGGGAGACCTTCTAGTACATGTAGGGAGCCTACAAAAAAGCCGGAGAGAGACTCTTTACAAGAGTATGTAGCGACAAGGGGTAATGGCTTCAAACTGAGAGATTTAGATAGGTATTAGGAAGAAATTGTTCACTATGTGGGTGGTGAGACACTGGAACAGGTTGCCCAGAGAAGCTGTGGATGCCCCATCCCTGGAAGAGTTCAAGGCCAGGCTGGATGGGGCTTAGAGCGATCCAGTCTAGTGGGAGGTGTCCCTGCCCATGGCAGGGGTGGAACTCAATGATCTTTAAGGTCCCTTCCAACCCATGATTCTGGTTCTATGAAACTCCATCATCCCTGGCAAACTCCACACTTCAACAAGGTGGAACACACTTAGCCCTCCAGAGAGTAGCAGGCATAGCTGTTCCAGCAACTGGGTTCACTTCCAGCAAGCAAAATATAAAAGCAGTACCTACTTCTATGGTCAGGCCTTAACAGAAGAGCAGTAAAGGTTCAATTAAATAAGCATCTTGTTATAATCACATTTTGCTCAGGCAAAGTCACAGATGAATACCAGGAGTTAAACGTTTTGACCATTTGTTAAATCTGAAAAAGTGTGTGTTCAGAAACATCTGACTCATGGGTCAGCACTAATTCCTCAGATGTCAGTGTGAATCTCAGCCAGAATTGTGCAATAACCCACTGTGATAGTAAAACTGAAAAAAAAAAAAAAAAAAGATGACAGCAACTCCCCAGTAAAGTCATTTAATAAAGAGGTTCAGGCAGCAAGTGTGATGCCAGCCTCTCCCACCTGCCCATATTGAATTGTATGTCTTTTCTGATCACAAACATTACCCAAGAGTAATAGGTGTAGCCTCTGGCTGTTGCTAGAAGAATACAACAGGGTGTTTCAGCCACAGCAATGGCCAGCTTGTGACAAATGGTTCCTGTCACATTCTGTAAGTACTTCTGCTGCTGCTCTGTGCAATTCACTCAAAAAATACAACCTGAAATGTTCCAAGTACTTTATTTGATAGAGTAGCATGCAGAGTCCATCAACCACTGGACACTTCAGAGCCTAGCCATGTATTTCCATGTGTGAAATTAAGATGCAATCTCTTGTTCATTTCAATATGGACTCTTCACTCGCTAAAAGGGAAGAAAAAAAAAAAGCTAGAGTTAGGACTAGTAGTCATTCCCATGTAGTATTAAATATGCAAAGCATTAGCAGGATCAAAGGTAGCTTTAAGTATTCCGCTTCTTTCTAGCCACTTTTTATGATCCCCCTTCTGCTTATTCAACAGAACTGTATTTCATTGCTTTGGGGTAAAGGCACTTTTTTCAGTTACTCATTAGTAAATGACAGTATTCTCAACTGACAATTCAAATAAGCCCAGAAAAAGCTACCATTACAGACACGTCCAGCTATCCATCTTTAAAGAATAATCTTCAACAGCTGCACTGCACTGAATGAAGTTTTAACAATTTAATAAATTAACAATAGTTTCTAATGGAAAACCACACCAAAATCACTGTTGGGAAAGCACATCAGTCATCTCTGTCCCACTTCTAAATAGATTAAACATTCTAAATAAATAACCACATAATTCCATTTTTAAGTGGAGTTGCAACACTGCAGTACAGCATCTACCTCCAAAAATACAGAAATTCTCAGCTAAACTAGAAAACATCTGAAAGACCCATTTATTTAGTCCATGACCAACGGAGACTATATATTTACAATGGTAAAATAACTGTGCAAAATGGCTTCATCTCTAGTAAATGATATAAAATCAAATATGCAAGTTGCTAAATTGTATGTGCAGTTCAGTTCAGTTCGTTTTATGAGGTTCTGCTCAACATTAGTCTTGTTTAAGACAATACAAATATTACTACAGGAACAGCTCGAGTTTATGACAAATTTTTTTTAAGTTCTTCTTAACTGTAAGTCCACCTAAAATAGCCTAGGTGAAGGCAATCTGGACAGCACACTCCTCTGTAAGCCAATCAGAGTGCACAGAAATGCACAGGGCACCCAGGAAACGATCCTAAGGACAAGGCAAAGCATAATGCAGCAGGAGTACTATACAGTAGAAGCGATGGAGGAAAAAGCAGCAGTACTTGTCCCAACTGATCACCTTCAGCATATTCTCTTTATGTGAGAGACACAACAAAGTTGACCTGTAACATTACGCTAGTGATACCATTTAAAAGTTTGTGTTGCGGTCAACTTCTGGTTTAGATCATCAGTCACATTTGTGAGATTTCTGTACTGCACGGACAAAAGCAATCACAGGTTTGCTGTCTCCAGCTGAACAAGGGACATCTGAATACAGGTAATATACTGTTGCAGATATTACTTGCAGAATAACCAGCAGCTTCTAGCAATTTGTTTTCTCAGTGGAACAGCCATTTAAGAAGCCCTATTTAGTTCCAAGAGTGTTTTTAACTCTTCCTCTCCTGGTGCTCACATTTTGAAGAGCTTGTCAAACAGCAGCACCATTTATCCTTCACAAAACCCTAACCACTGCCCCATGGATCCACATGGGTCTGCAGCCCACTGGCTGCATGCCTGAATTTCTCCTACAAACACTGCAGTCAACTGGCAGTCCACCTGCAAGCCAGTGTGTGCATTTTGGTGCGGCAGGATGCATAAACTAAATAAAGGGACTACCTTCTGCAAGTTCTTTTGCAATCCGCTCAAGCTCTTCACGTTTCTTTTTCTCTTCAGCCTCTATTCTTCTCTCTTCTTCGGCAATTGGCTTTAGGTAGTCTGTCATTAACACATGTGATTTAAAACACAATTTCTAGCCTGCCAGCTCACTCAGTAAGAAAGAAAGAACAGTTTCGCTGGCACAAAGGCAGGTTTTATACGAATCTGTGACTTCGGATCAGTAAAAGCCCGCCTCCGAGGGCAACCTCGGCGAGAGCTGGGCAGCTCCGGCTACGGCGGGGCGGGGGAAATGGCGGCCGGGCCCGCACCGCCCGCCTCAAGGTGCCCTTGCGGGCCGGGCCGCCAGAGGGAGAGGGAAGGAGGCCCCCGGGGGACGCACTACGGGAAGCCGCCCGCCACCCTCACCTTGATGAGCGGCGAGACCTGCACCGGCGGGATCCTCCTGTTGCGGGCCGGGCCGCCAGAGGGAGAGGGAAGGAGGCCCCCGGGGGACGCACTCACCGTATCGCTTCTTGCCGTAGATCATCCCCATCAACAGGGCCGAGTACCGGGTGAACTGCGGGAGGCAGAAACAAGGACGCATCCGTCGCCCACTCACACGCACAGCCAGAACGGGCCCGGCCCGGCCCTGCCCTGCCCTGCCCTGCCCTGCCT